>NW_027187309.1:9655836-9771455 GCF_028583685.1 Petaurus breviceps papuanus | reverse complement strand
AGGTTTTGGGGGGAAAGTGAAAAAAAAAATGGAAAGGGAAGGGAGGAAGGGAGCTGGTTAGTTGTGAGTTTGATTGTACGATGTAAGATTTTATATTTGATCCTGAAGTTGCTAAGGAACCACTAGAGTTTTTTGTATGGGGGGGGGGGGAGGTGCTTTAATCTTATCCTAGCCTCACATTTACTCTAACATGGTTCAAAACTCTACTGCATTTTAAGTTATAAATAGCATACCATTGTCTCAACTACAAGTTAAATATGTTTTTCATCTGGAAACACTTAGAATCTACAGCAGTGCATGTCTTTAAAAAAACACATACAAAAATTAAGGAATTAGAATGTTTGTAGAGGAATCCTTGATAAATGGGTCATTACCCCCTGCTCATTGACATTATTAAAAATAATTATACTACACTAAGATAGTTGTAAATAGATACTTCCTTTTGATATGCAATCAACATTTGAATGGGCCATAAAAAGAAATAGGTTTAAACTCTAGTTTAATTTACTTGGCAATTGGAATGAGATACTGTATAATTTTAAGAATGTTATTGTGTTAAGTTATGATGCCAGTGTTAAGATGAACTTTATTGTGGCTAAAACAGAGCTTTCTTTTGCATAACTGCAAAATAGCAAAGCAACAAAGTACTGAATATCATTTTCCCCCTTTTTCATTTGCCTCCAATGTTAGAAAACAAACAGATCAGAATAGATAAATGAACCAGAATGAGTATTATCATTACTGATTTGAAGAAAAAATTTGTTCCTAAATCCTCAAATTTAGCCAAAATGTTTGCAAAACCTGAGATTTAATCAATGCTAGCATCAACTATTCTCCATTGCTTTTGAATACAATACACCAGATTTCAATTTAAACCAATTTCAAGAAACTTCTGAGATTCAGGAGAGACAAACAGAAAATTTACAGATCTTATTCACTGCAGGAATTAAAATTATATAGTATTTATATGAGTTGCTAATGAACAACAGATACCTTTATTTATTTATTCTTTGTTTTCCTTTTGGGCAGGTTTTAATAGGTTTAATCAGTACCAAAAATGCTAAAAAATTACACAGTAGAAGAAGGAAAAAAGTACAGTTAATCTCAGTGTTTAACCAAGAATTGACTGGGTTAAAAAAAATGAATTTAACAATCAGAAGAAAAAAACAAAACAGTTTACCTGTTTTGAAACCTAAAAGAAAATGACATTTCTTGTTCTGTTGAGACTGTGCAGCAGGTACACACATAGGAAAATTAAAAGGTGGTTGGGAAGAAATCAGGAACTCCTCACAAAATCAATCATCCTTGTTTGAAACAAACAGGATAACACTGTGATTCAGAAATTTGGCTACTGATTTGTTTGTGAAGCTAACAGTAGTACTTCAATATTTTAAACATATCTACTACATAAATTATGATGTTTATTGAGCAGTAGTTTGGCATGTTAGAAAGAATAAAGATCTTGCATCTAGGAAGACCTGGGATCAAAAATTTTCTCAGACACTTGCTAGCCGTTTAACTCTGAGCAAGCCATCTCACTTCTTGGAAGTCTGTTTATTTCTACCTGTAAACCAGGGATATTAATAGCAACTACCTCCCAGGGTTATTGTGGGGATCAAATGAGATTATGTATATGATGAACTATCAATGTCATATATTACTGTTAATACTGTTATCTGGTCACCTCTTCTACTTGACTTTCACCAAGGTTTTTTAGAAATTTGAGTCTGGTTTTATAAGCTTCTAATCATTGTACACTCTTGGATTTCATCAGTACTTTAAATGAGCATATGCCTTATCTATTCCATCTGTAACATTCAAAATGAATTTCAAGGCACCTCTGGATATTCATAAAGTGTCTCTACATTAATGGAAACAAACTGTAACTATGAAAAGCATTTAAAAAGCATTTATCATAATTTTCACCAACAATATTTTGAAATATATCTTTACACTTTGCTAAGGCATAAAGAGTGAGTCATAGAGGTATGGCCCTATCCTCTATATAACTGATAAAAAAGATCAAGTGATGTAGTGCAAAACATTCTGAACTATGAGTTACATGACAGTTGGCTCTGAATTCTGTCTCTGATGTATACTAGCTTTGTGACAAATCACTTTAAACTTCAATTTCTTTATTCTCAAATTGGGGATAAAAATAAAAACTACAGGAGATACTTATCCTTTTTTGTGCCAGAGGACCCACTGGTGAAGCCTGTGGACTCCTTTTCAGAATAATGTTTTTAAATATGTAAAATAAAATAAGTACAAAGGAAACCAATTGTATTGAAATAGCTCTCTCTCTCTCCCCCCTCCTTTTCTCCCCCCACCTCTCTCTCTACACACATACAAACACACATGCACACACACACACACACACACACCACAAATAAAGTGTTCATGGACCCCAGGCTGAGAATCCTTGGTGCTTAGAAATTATACATGCTATTGATATAATTAAGATAAAAAGCTTGTTGCAGAAGATGCATAGAATATAAACATACTCATTAAACATAAATATAAATATGATTAATATATTATCTAAGTCAGGGATAAATTTATTTATGAAGCAATGAATAAGAGAGTAATCAGGGGATCCTGCACTAAGATAAAATCATTTTATTTTGGAGCTATAAAAGTTAAGTCTGAAGAAATACCTCATCTATCATCTATCATGAAACTGTACAAAGGTTGGGGTCCCAAACCATGAAAATGGGCAAAACATCTATCTGTTTCCTAATAAGATAAATAAGAGGATAGAACTATCTAATCTCCAAGGTCTTTCTTGACTCAGTATCTTGTGATATTGCCTATGGAATATTATTTACTTAAAGGATACATAATTTCACACTGGTGGGTACTTTCTCATTGGCAAAGATCACCACCCCTTGACAATTTAATTATATGAATATAGGCTATTACATACCTTCCCCCAAAACATATAATATTCTATCTGTGTTATTAAGATAAATGTTACTTGATATTGAGTTGAGAAAAAACTGTTAGAGAGTTCTCATATTTGCTTCCTACCCCATTTATGCCAATACTTATTCTTATCCAACTACTTCCATTTCTTTTGGACAACAGTAAATGAGACTACCTCCCAAAGGTGAGATCTTCTTTATCATATTTCTCTACTCTATTTATCAGAAAGCACTAGGAAAATGCATTTAAGTAACATGTATTCCCCATTGATTTAAATGCAAGGAAACAACAGAAGTTTCGCTTTTACCTTAGACTTTGCTGATAAGTTGGTTCCTGTTTATGCTACTGCAAAATATTTTGAACATAGTGTATATGAACATGAAACAGAACACAACTTCTGTTGACCAGGATTTTCACTGTGAAACACTTTTCTACAACTGGAAATCAACAAGTTAGCTTCTGTTTGGTTGTTTTTCTTTCTGCTCCAGGATTCACCTTAAAGGACTTACAGGGACAGCAGGCAAAATAAGCAGCATAAGCCAACCAGGAAATGATTTTAGCACAAAGGATGCAGACAATGACAAATGTATTTGCAAATGTTCACAAATGCTAACAGGAGGTAGGAATGAATTTGTATTCCTCAGTCTTCCTATTTTTATTGGCAAGGATGAGTATAGTAGAGTTAATTTTGAATTTCCAAAGTATGACTACTGACAAAGTCCAAACCTCATAATGAGCTGTTTCAATGGACAGGTAAAATTTGCTTTTCACTATTTTAGTGAATAACTGAATACTAAGCTGAAATTGTTAGTAAGACATTTATATTTTATAACATGTGTGTCAAGATCAACATCTGAGAAACTGGCAAGGAGAAGGGACATTTTATATCAGGAGGATCTCTTCTGACCTTGTGCATATTCCTAAGACACAAAGGTTTATGTTTTGTTTTTACAAAAAGAGAAAGAAAAAAAAAAGGTAAAGATGAAAATCTTCAAAGTGTCTACCCGGAAATTAGGCTACAATTCAGTACTGTGAGAAATGGCATGATATAGTAGGAAAAGTACTGGAAACTTGGGTTCTAATCACAGCATACATCAAGGTACACTGGAAAGAGTCCTGGGTCTTGAAGGCAGAGAACCTGGGAGGTTACTTATAACTTCTGTGACCCTCAGAGAAAGCATTTATTCTCCCTAGACTTCAGTTTCATCATCTATAAATTGAAGGGGTGAAAACTATATAGCCTTTGAGATCACTTCCAGTTTATAAATTCATGATCCAAAAAAATCTTGCCTCTGAAACTAACTCTGCACCTATGGCCAAATCACTTACTCTCAATAGGCCATAATTTCTTCATCTATAAAATGGAAATAATAATAGCCACTGTACTTTCTTTGCAGTTTGCTGCATCAAATGAAATGATGCAGATGAGATCTCCACACTTACCAACAAAATAAAGAATAAGCAAATAAGAAATCCCGACAGGTTTATAGTACATGCCATTTCAGCTTCAATTTTTTCCCCAGACAGGAGTAGAATTTCTTTGTAAAAACAATTCAAATAATCAGTTATAATAATAATGAAATAATGGTAAAGGGATAAAAGGAGGAGCTTTGTCCTAAAATCAATTGTCTACTTCCCAGGAGAATACATTATAAAATGCCAGATTAATTACATGTCTAAAAGTAGAGTTTTTGGGGCGGCCAGGTAGCACAGCGAGTAAGAGCACCGGCTCCAGTGTTGAGAAGACCTGGAGATCGAATTCTAGGCTCAGACACTTAGCACCCATCCAGAAACACCTGTCCCATGTAACTTTGAGCAAGTTACTTAACCCCAATTGCTTAGGGGCAGCCAGGTGGCTCAGCGAGCAAGAGCACCGGCTCCAGTGTCGGGATGACCTAGATCAAATCCAGGCTCAGATACTCAGCACCACACCCAGAAATAACTGGCCGTGTAACCTTGAGCAAGTTACTTAACCCTGATTGCTTAAAAAAAAAAATTAAAAAAAATAAAAGTAGAGTTTTTAATCTTTACTTGGTGAACAAAGTCATCCTTATTAATCATAATTACTACAAGAGAAAATGCTGTAATGCTAATAAAAATAAGCTTATCTTCATTCTACTTTTCCTACCCCAACTTGGTCCAAACCACAATGTTACTATTTAGAGCGAAATGCAAAGGAAAAAAGGAAAAATATATATGTATGTGTGTGTACATACATGTGTGTATACATGTATGTATGTGTATACATATATATATGCATATATGTATGTGTATATATTATTTGTTTGTCATCTATATATTCTTAGCTAAGTTGTCCATTTCAAAATTTTCAGGCCACCCACACATTTTGAAATATACAAGAGAAAAGAATGGTTGAACCTCCAGAGGGAAAAATATATTTTTTTTCACTTAAATCTTAATTTAAGTACTGAAACTGGAATGGAAACAGAGATTGGGGTTAAGTGACTTGCCCAAGGTCACACGGCTAGTCTTTGTGTTAAGTGTCTGAGGTCGGATCCGAACGCAGGTCCTCTGGAGTCCAGGGCCGGTGCTCTACCCATTGTGCCACCTAGCCGCCCCCTAAAGTTAAATTCTAATTTCAGTTCTGAACCAGACATGCCCTACATTAAAATAATTCAGTAAGTTAAAATTTCATGGTGGAAGTTCTATAGTTGTCATTCAAGTGGCCTAACAAAATGTTAATCTACAAATCTGTATACACAAGGCCTGAGTATATAGGCTAAATAAATTAAATTAAATTTCAGTTAGGGTGGCACAAATAAAAATAAATTTTTTTCTATATCTAAGTTCATAGACCCCCTGTAATTTATTTATAAACCCATTTGGGGGTCAGTGAAGCTCTACATCTGTACTAAGGTATAGAGTAATTACAGTTTTCATTGATGGAATACTTATATCCATAAAATTACAAATCTATGGGGAGGTTAGGTGGCACAGTGAGTAAGAGCACCGGCCCCGGAGTTGGGAGGACCCGGGATCGGTTCCAGCCTCAGATACTTAACACCCACACAAAATAACTTGCCGTGTAACCTTGGGCAATTAACCCCAATTGCTTTAAAAAAAAATTACAGATCTTTGAAGTTTATCTTAAAAATTACTTCTCTAGGGTGGCTAGGTGGCGCAGTGACTAGAAATCTGGCCTCAGACACTTAACACAAAACTAGCCATGGTTACCTTAGGCAAGTCACTTAACCCCAATTGCCCTATCTTCCCCCCTCCAAAACAAAAAAAGCAAAAAAAAATTACTTCTCTAGTTTTTCTTCACCCAAATTTCTGCTTTTTTATGCTTCCTTTTTTTAATGCTTCCTCTTAATGAGGGTCTTAAGTTGAGGAATATAGTAGAAGGACTCTTTTTATGGACATGATTGTTTAGGTTCTACAAGTCTGGAAAATTAACAGGTGAAAAAAGCAAACCAGTAAGGGAAACTTGTAGTAATATTTAATCAATGAAAAATCAAATTCACTAAGACATGTATTGTAACCTATTTTACAGTCATAAAAAATCTAATTTGAAAATTGTGAAATATATGTAAGATAAGAAAAGCATTGGATTAACTTAACACTTTCCCATACAGAAAACTTTTGACTCTTGAAAGATATGTTTAACATGACCTATTTCCTAATTTCTTTTTATTTCCACCTCTGATAGGTTGGTGGTTTGATGCTTGTGGTCCTTCCAACTTAAATGGAATGTATTACCCACAGCGGCAGAACACAAACAAGTTTAATGGCATTAAGTGGTACTATTGGAAAGGATCAGGGTACTCTCTCAAAGCCACAACTATGATGATTCGACCAGCAGATTTCTGAATTTTTTGACATTCTCTATGAATGGCATCTTGTATTATCTTGAGAGACTTTATTTGCCAAGCATTTAAACACACAGCTGAATTTTCCTTTTTTCCACTTCAGAAAACATGCATTTGTGCACCAAAGGATCATGTTCTGAACTGCAGCACTGTAATATTCATCACTTTAACCTATACTTTTCAACTACTCAACACAAGACCTTCAATATGAGATAATATGGAATGAAAATGATCTGTTGGAAGGACTATAGAAAATAAATTTATGTTAAAGAGATTATCTAATAACATGAGGACTTTTCTCATAATCATTGGTGTTATGTGTGAATTTATCAAGTAAATAACTGGAACTGTGCAATATTCATAAATAACATAGCATCACTAACTTTAAACACAACACTTTGTTAAAGAATTCTATTACTCATAAACCTTCAATCCAGATTATTTTGTTTTATGCTATTTGTAGATTGTGTAAATATTCATAGTTTCATAATTTTGCATCACACCCAGTATTAAAATAAAACTATCCTTTGTAAAATCCACTAAAAGTCATTAAAACACATATTCAGGGATTTCCTTGGAACAAATACTAGATGGCTTAATTAATATTTGGGGAAGAAGAAAAGAAAACCTAAATTTTTACTCTTCCATTTTAAATTTTATTTTGGAAAAACAGCATATTTACACACGAATTGTTGTTGGCTGCTTAGTTTTAAACACATTTCAGAATGAATACTTTTTGACTGTATATTTAAAAATCTAGATCTCTGATATTTTCATTGTGGTATGTATTTCATTGCAATTTATATGAAGAGTACACTATTTTCCTTACCATTTGTGAAACATAAAATTATCTCAAATAATTAAATATTACTTATCAAATAAGATAATTGTTTTAGTTTAAATTTTTAAAAAATTTACTTGGGATCATTTAAGCTCTGTACAGTTGTAAAATTAAACTATATGACTATGATTCAAACCAAGAAAAAATGGCTTTTGAGGGCGAAGGAAGAACTACAGATGTCATTTCCTGAATAAGTTTTACTATCTTCTTGGGGTTTTTTTGTTTCTGTTTTTTTTCATCATCTAACAAGATGCTTTTCAGAGAGAGAACAGCATTTAATTTGCAGTTAAAAAAATGACTTCCATTTAAAACAACTATTTTCTCAGTGGCTTCAAATTCAATCAAAAACACTTTTGGTGCTGTAATTTCATAATGATTTTGCCCCCTCCCAAATTATCATTAAATTGAAGAAAAAATCATTAAAGACAAAAAGATTTTTTCATTTTTTCTTGAACAATGAAAATATTTATTAAGTTCCAAGGCACTTTCCAGATTTTTTACAAGTACTCAACAGTAGTTTTTAAAATACACTTCTGATTTTAAAACTCCAGATATAAACTCGTGGAAACACTACCATGGACCAGTTGATTCACAGGCAATTTCTACATAGTTTAGACCTTACAAAAAGTGAATTTGTAAAGCTTATTTGGATTCTTATACTGCTACTACACCTTAATTTATAGAACTATCACTTGTATTTGCAAGTTCAGAATCAAATCATGGATTTTTTTTTCCCTTTATGTATTACTATACTTAAGAATGTAAAGTGGCCAAGCAGCCAAAGAATCTAAGAACACTTAAAAAGTTTTCCTTAATATAAATCTAATAGTAAATATATGATGAAAATCTTAATACAGATATTAAAATAAAAACATTTGATAAGAGAAAAAATATTTAAAAGACTACAATTAACCTAAAGTATATATCTGAACCAAGTATAATGATCAGTATGACAGAGTGTGGGTAAGGAAAGATATGGCAGGGGAGAGAAGGGGGGAAAGACAAACTTATTACTCAATTTGAATGGAAAGTTTTCAAGAAAATTCCCACAATACTGTGGATTTTAACTTACAAAACACACCATGAGGTTACTCAGGCTACTACAGATATTCTAATTTAGGAGGAAAAAGTTTAGTGGTATTTTTCCTTTATGCTTCAATTCCTAAAACAGTATTTTAAACAAAAGACACACTCCTGCTGAGAGACATTCCTATTCTATTAAAAAAATATTTGTAAAGTCAGAAGGAAATCAAAATAATATTCTTAAAACAAAAACAACAAACAACCATGATAACCACAGTAGGGCAGAGTTCAACTCTCTTGTTAACTTATCCCATGTAACATAATCAACTGAGTAACAAGGAGAAAGACTCAAAGTAGAGAAAAAACACAAGCAATCAGTCTTTAGAATAGATATAATTTGGGGGATTAAATCATTGTACATCTTTGTCAACACTTCTGAAAAATAAATCCAACCTCAGTGCAACCTTGCCCTAACATGGTCTTCACATGACTCTTAACAGTATTAATTATTCTCTTTAAAAAGTGGATACAAGAATAGTTTTACTGGGAGTATTGACTCAGAGCTGAGTAATGTTTAAGTTCATTGTAGAACTATATATAAAACACTTAAAAATCCTGTAATTCTCTTCTACTTTATCAATCTATCTTCGTTCACAGCTTGTACAATCATTGGAAGAAATGAAAATAATGGCAGGAGATAAGATACTACTGCCATTCCAGGCAGATCCAAATATTTAAACATCTGATTTGCTTCGTTTTAAGAACTCCATAAATTTTAAAGTGCTGTATAAATATTCTATTGTTATCATTAAAAATAACTTTTGTAGTATTTTATGCTAAGTTTTATTCCTGGGTTGGTTCACAAATGCTACTTAAATTTCTGAATGTCTCTGGGAAGTAGGTAGAGAACAAACGGGTTAAGCTCTGTATATATCTTCCTAGTTAAACATACTGCATCTTTACCAAAGGAATTTTATTATTCCTTATCTCTCATTCTCTCACAATCTGGTGAGAAAATCAAATGGCACGCACAAATATAATATAGCACTGGACTTACAGAAGCTGCAGGGAATTTGTCTGAAAGTTCATATGGCTCCTCTGAAACCCAATGGCCACACTCCAAAGACCACAGTACCTACAAATGGAACAGAAAGCAGTTCACTTCTGGATTTATTGTACTTTTACTAAATAATAAAAAGGAGCAACTTTGAAGATACAGGAAAAAAAGAACAATAAAATCTGAACAGCAACAGTTATCCATTCCATATCTCTGAAACAAATATCTATGTGAATACTAAATTACTTTCAAAATAATAATGTTGCATAAATACTACAAATTCTAATAAAAACTTGGTAAAGAGGCTCATGGTGACTAGAAATCTCAGTTACAACCTTGCATTGGCAAATGCTGGGAAGTAATATTTTTAATTATTATATATGTTTTGGAAAAATTGTAATAGAGAGTAAATTTTCAGCGTCATTTAGAGCTTGATTAAAAGGAAAATTCAGGTTATTATTACTATATGCTTCTTAAAAGATAAATTAATCAAAATAATCATCAATGTAATAATAAAATAATAAGAAAAAATTAATAAAATAAACATCAATCAGGACAGTGGCTCTTAAAAATCAGCACCTCTATCTTAAGAAATGGTCAACATTTTTCCATTATGGAAAATTACTATAATGCATTTTATCACCACTTAATGATTTATAAAGGGAAATATCCTTTCATGGTCCCAGAGATATATAATATCCCATAGGCAAGCTTTAATGACTGCTATTATTTTAGCTTGTAGCATTGTTAGTGTTGAAAGTTATTTTTTGCTTTAAATTCAACCAAGATATCTGACTCACAGCAGTAAATTCCATTCAATGTCTACACACCCTGAAAATAAATATTTTCTTTTATATGCACTAAATGTATCACTCTAATCACAGTTAATCTGGCAGAATTAAATTACATTGGTATAATTTATAGAAGAGCTATAATATGTTTTCTTTGCTCTTTCAATGCATCCAAAGGTTTTCCACGATTGCTACATATAGGGTAGTCTAGATATTTTTGCTGAGTTTTCTTCCATGAATGATTCTTAACTATTCCTTTCTAAAACTTATCAAGTTCAGAGTCATTTATGTTATACCTGTTGATTTTTTACATCAACCTTTTATGTTTGTCCACTATATACTCAAGCTTATACTTAACCAGCTTGAGTCAACAAGGCTTTAAAAAAGAAAGAACTGATCATGCTTCTATAATATATAAATAAAATATGGCATATGATATATAAAATTTACAAAGTATATTATATACATCATCTGCATTCAGAGAAAAATACATTCCAACCCTGGTTTTCTGATGTTGAGTATAGTATTCTTTCAATTATATCATGCTTCAGGTCATTAATGTAGTCCTAGAATTTTGACCATGGTCAAGTCTCAGTAATAACAGTATTAATCAATGAACAAATATGCCTTGCGTGCTTGTGCAAGTAGGAAACTACACTAGACACAATAAGGAATATAATAAAACATGTTCCCAGCTCTCAAGGAGCTAAAAGTCTAATTGAATACAGTATATAATCACACAAAAAGATAACTAAACAATTAAGTGGTACAATTAACAGGTCACAGGATCCTACTTGCATCCCCCTTTTCCTTCCTATTCAATTTCCCTCAAACCAAGGACATAGGAGTTCTACTCTCCATTATTCTGAAACTCCTTTCTTTAAAACTATCTTTCACATTAGAGGGTTAGATCATGGTCTTAAAGCATTTGGTATTTGATCTTTAAGATTTCTTAAGATTATCAGAATGATTTTCTCACCTCCAGATCATTATCACCTTATGAACATTCCCATCCATGTTATCATATTTGATATATTAAGATTATTATTTTTGATCATATGTAGAAATCATAATAACAAGATTAATATATGCTCACTTTTTGCTAACACAATACTCTAACTCTACAATGCCAGAAAAAGTCTAAAGGGGGAAGGCTTCAGGACAATGGAACTTGGGACTTGTAATTTCCTACTTTGTGAGAAGGCGAAAGGAAGAAGGTAAAAGTTCTAAATAAGAGAAATGTCTTATCTTAGTTTATTTGGTCAAAGATTCCATTAAAAATTTATAAGTGTTTTGGGAATTTGTATAAGGAGAAAATTAAAGTTGGACTTGTCAAGGAAGGCTTCACAAAGGTGGTGAGGTTTGGGTTAAGTCTTGATGGATATGAACAACAGAGTTGGCAACTTGTGGAGAGGGCTACAGGCCGAGCAAATGGCATGAACAAAGGGTTTGGGTAAAGAAACATAAGCTATCTGGAGAAGAGAGAATAGCTCAAATAGGCTGAATAAGAGGATTTATATAGGCAGGATTATGATAAGATCATAGGACTATAGATATAGAGTTGGAAGGGACAATAGAGGTTACCTTTTGCCATCCCCTCATTTTGCTGATGAGGAAACTAAGGCAAAGAGAAACTAAATGAACTTGTCCAAAAATCATACATATAATTATATAGCAAAACTGAAGTTTGAACTCAGGTTGCTGAATTGTAAACCCAGGACTCTTTCCATTACATCATACTGCTTCTCAATTCATATGGCTAGAAAACAAAATACAATGAATGACTACCATGAGCAAAGGACTTTGCTTAAATACTTTACAGAAAAAAACCCCAGGAAAATGGTAAGATGGGTCCAAATAACAAGTGGGCATTAAATGTCAGGTTCATCTCTATTTGATAAAGATAAAAGGAAGTGAATGGAAAAGGATCAGAGGGAGAGACAAAAATTATTTATATATATAAACGTGTGTGTGTGTGTTTGTGTAAAAGATAAGACAAAGAAAGCCTCAAAGAATTACAAGATTGTTTATCTTGGAGAAGGAAAGTTACATGGAACTACTTTACAATTATCTTGCATCTTGAAAAGTCTTCTCATAATAAATGGTTGCTAGCTGCCCTAGAGAAATGAGGCAGAAAAAATAAAAACTGGATTAAAATGCAGCGCAGAGAAATTAAAAAATGTCTAGGGGATATATAAGATGATAGTAGAAAGCATGAAACACAGCCTATATGGTCAACGATGTGTCCAAAAGGCAAGACAGACATTTATATTGATAAACTGCAGATATATTTATAAACAAAACTACTGATTTTACAAATGAAATTGAGAAATTTTTTTGAGGGGCAACTGGGGTTAAGTGACTTGCCCAAGGTCACACGGCTAGTAGGTGTTAAGTGTCTGAGGCTGGATTTGAAGTCAGGTTCTCTTAACTCCAAGGGCAGTGCTCTATTCACTGCGCCACCTAGCTGACCCAGAAAAAAATTTTATGAAATATTTTGCACATGGATTTAATTGTAAAATGTGGGAGAGGATGACCAGGTTGTTAGATATCTGAATCCACAGGATGCATATTTGTCTAGATATGTGTTTTACATATTTCTGAAATCTTTTAAGTTTTTCTCTTTGCTGCAAAATCCTAATGCTGAGTTCAGAAGAGGCAGAGTAGCATTCCTATGGCTCTAATACAGAGGATCAAAATTACATGGCCAAGAGAATAAAAATGTTAGAATTTTATGGAAATCAAAACATTTCCAAAGCAGTTTGGTATATCAAAATTCAATTCAATACATTTTAATTAAAAGTTAATTTTCTTGATTAACAAGAATTGAAAAGTTAAGCTGAAGCAAGATTATACTATACTTTAAGACTATGAAATTTGTATTTTATCCTCTACAATAAATAGTAGTTGGTGTTGCTAGTTTCTCTTTTTAAAACAAAAGAATAGGGGCAGAGCCAAGATGGTAGAGTAAAAGTAGGTACTTAATTAAGCTCCTGCACCAACCACCACCAGTACTTGTAAAATATGATTCTAAAATAATTTTAGAGCTATAGAACTCACAAAGTGACAGAGAGAAACAAATCTCCCACTGAAGGCAACCTGGCAGGCTTACAGGAAGGGTTGATTACACAGGGTTGGGAGCCAAGTGCAGTCCTGTGTGAGCCACTTGCACCCAGATCCAGGGCAGCCCTGACCAGTGGCTCAGATCAGCCAGAGAAGACTTCAGGTGAGTGAATCACCAGTAGTTGTGGTGGTTTTCAGACTTCTCAACCCATAAATGCCAAAGAGAAAGTAAAAGGTCAGTAGGAAACTCGGTTGGAACCAGGTGACAGAAGAGCATGGTCTAGGCCCTGCCACTGGGGTGAGAGGTGGCAGAGGTATGGCAGTTACAACTGCTACCACCTGGCTGCCTCTGGAGCTCCTGGCCTGCAGATCCAGGGGGACCAAGCAACCATTCAGAGGGTAATTGCACTTGCTTTGACCTGCTTAGATCTGGGTCATAGTCATGGGTGGTGGTCCTGGGGTGAGGAACACCAGTGTCCAGGGCTTGTGGGGGCTGTAGAGAGAGGTGCCCTCCTCAGACCTCTGACAACATATGTGAAAACCCCAGCAATTTGGGACACAGTTCTCTCCGCTAGGGAAGCAGAGTTCTACACTGGCAAAGAGCTCAAAATTCAAGTAATTGGCTGGCAAGATGAGCAAACAGAGGAAGCACAATTAGACCAGAGAATCTTTTTGGGGGGACAAAAAGGATCAAGACAAGGAACCAGAAGAAGACAACAAAGTCAAAACTCCTGCATCAAAAGCTTCCAAGAAAATATGAACTGATTATAGGTCATGGAGGAGCTCAAGAAGGATTTTGAAAATCAAGTAAGAGAAGTGGAGGAAAAATTGGAAAGAAAAATGGTAATGATGCAAGAATATCAGGAAAAGTGAGTCAAGAGCCTGCTAAAGGAGAACCCAAAAAATGCTGAAGAAAATAACACCATAAAAAATAGACTAACTCAAATGGCAAAAGAGGCCCAAAAAGCCAATGAGAAGAATGCCTTAAAAAGCCGAAATGCCCAGATGGAAAAGTAATTTCAAAAACTCAGTGAAGAGAATAATTCCTTCAAAATTAGATTGGAGCAAATGGAAGCTAATGACTTTATGAGAAATCAAGACACTATTAAACAGATCCAAACAAATGAAAAAATAGAAGGCAATGTGAAATATCTCACTGGAAAAACCACTGACATGGAAAATAGATCCAGGAGAGAGAATTTAAAAATCACTGGAAAACCTGAAAGCCATGATAGAAAAAAAGACTAGAAATCATCCTTCAAGAAATTCTCAAGGAAAACTGCCCTGATATTCTAGAACTAGAAAGCAAAATATAAATTGAAAGAATTCACCAATCACCTCTTGAAAAAGATCCCAAAAAGAAAACTCCTAGGAATATTATAGCCAAATTCCAGAGTCCCCATGGGGGTCAAGGAGCAAATACCGCAAGCAGTCAGGAAGAAACAATTTGAGTATTGTGGAAACATAATCAGGATAACACAAGACCTAACAGGTTCTACACTAAGGGATCAAAGGGCTTGGAATATGATATTTCAGCGGTCAAGGAGCTAGGATTAAAACCAAGAAACACCTACCCATCAAAACTGAGTATCATGCTTCAAGGGAAAATGTGGTCATTCAATGAAATGGAAGACTTTCAAGTATTATTTTTTTTTAATTTTTGTGTTTTGGAGGGTAATTGGAGTTAAGTGACTTGCCCAAAGTCACATGGCTAGTAAATGTGTCAAGTGTCTGAGACCAGATTTGAACTTAGGTCCTCCTGACTCCAGGGCTGGTGCTCTATTCATTGCGCCACCTAGCCGCCCCCTACTTTCAAGTATTCTTGATGAAAAAAACAGAACTGAACAAAAAAATTTGACTTTCAAATACAAGAAGCAAGAGAAGCATAAGAAGGTAAACAGGAAAAAGAAATCATAAGGAACTTATTACCACTCAACAACATTCCTACATGGAAATACAATAATTATAACTCATGAGACTTTTCTCAGTATGAGGATAGTTGAAGGGGATATATATGTATGTATAAATACGTATGTGAGTGCATGTATACATGTATATGTATACATAGAGGGCACAGGATCAGTTGAATAGGAAGGGATGATATCTAAAGAATAAAATTAAGAAGTGAGAGAATATAATGGGAGGAGAAAGTGAGAGAAAATTATCTCAAATAAAAGAGGCAAAAGAAAATTGTTACAATGGAGGGGAAGAGCAGGAGGGTGAAAGGGGATGGGTCAGCCTTACTCTCATTGGATTTGGCTTAAGGAGGAAATAATATACACACTCAATTGGGTATCTGACCCTACAGGAAAGTAGAGGGGAAGGGGGATGATAGAAGTGGGATGATAGAAGGGAGGGCAGTTTGGGGGAAAGGGTACTTAGAAGCAAACACTTTAGAAAACAAACAGAGTCAAAGGATAAAATAGAATAAGTGTGGGGGGTGGGATAGGATGGAGGGAAATATAGTTAGTTTTTCACAATATAACTACTTTGGAAACATTCTGGGTAACTACAAATGTACAATCTATACCGAATTGCTTGTCTTCGCAGTGGGGGTGAGTGAGGAGGGAAGAAGGGAAAGAACCCAGAAATCAAAGTTTTAAAAACAAATGCTGGGGACAGGTATGTGGATGTAATGGGAATGTAAATTTTTAAGATCTTCCCTGCCCCTAGGCTAAAGTGCACCCGGAGTCTGGGGTGGGAGGCTTGTTTTTCAGTAGATACTTTTTGATTGGCCAGTGGGTCCAGAAGGTTGTTACATTCTCTGAGCCAGGAGAAGGCTATATAAACCCTGATTTGAGGTTTTGTTTTGGGGCTCACTTTGAGAAGCATTCTGTGATTTGATCAGATGAGACTCTGGAAAGCCGTTGTTAAGAGCCCCCCAGCTTTGAAAAACCCAGATGTTGATTTGGTATGGATGTAATGGTTGGACAGTTTGGAAACCTGTCTACTTGATCTGTTTCTCTGTCTTGATAATTCTGTCTGTATACTCTGAAGTTCGGGGTGCTGACCTTTTTCCCCTGAACTAGGTAAATGATACATATTTAACTAATTAAAGTAAGGTTGTTAACCCATTTTGAGTTGATTTCCTTTAACAAAGCAGATCTAAGAACCTCTGTTGGCAGCCACCCTGGGGACGCTGGGGTGCTTGCTGCTACAGTGGCTCAGTGAAGAGAACACCAGCCCTGGAGTCAGTAGGACCTGAGTTCAAATGTGGCCTCAGACATTTAACACTTACTAGACATGTGACCTTGGGCAAGTCACTTAACTCCAATTGTCCTGCCCTCCCCCCTTCAAAAAAAAAAGCAAATAAAAGGTAAAAAAATTGTTTTTTACATGCAACTGGGAAATATATACAGGCACTGGGGTATAGAAATCCATCTTGCCCTACTTGAAAGTTGGGGGGGTGTGTGGGGGAGGATATAAGACAGCAGATTGGGGGAAGGGGTATTCAGTAGGCTCACTATCTTAGGGTGGAGGGTAGGGAAAAGACAGGGAGAAAATTTGGAACTCAAAGTCTGGTGCAAATGAATGTTGAAAACTAAAAATAAATAAAAGATTAAAAAAACAAAGGAATAATTTGATTTACTTATCAAAAAAAATATGATAGTTGTTTGAACCTGATGGATGGGAGTGGAGAACAGATTGGAGGGAAGGAAACCAATTAGGAAAATATCAAAACAGTCCAGGCAAGGTGAAATGAGTATCTGGATTAGAATGGTGACAATGTGAGTGAAGTGAAGGGACAAACAAGCAAATATTCTAGAGGTAGAACTGACAGGTCTTGACAGTTGAGAGGACATGGGGAAGGGGGTGGGGTGGAATTGAGAAAAGGAAGAGAATGAAATGACTTTTAAGTTTCTCCTTTGTTTAATTAGGAAAAAGCTCTCAACAGAAATTGCAAAGTTGTTAGGAAGGGCAGGTTTCTGGAAAAAGGTGGGTTTAGTTTGTGACAAATTGAGTTTAAGGTGCCGTTGGAACATCCAGCTGAATGCAGTCTCTACAGGCATCAGAAAGTATGGGACTAAAGTTCAAGGGAGAAACCCGGGTTAGGAATGTAGATCAGATAGTCATCTGAATAGAGCTGACAACTGACATCAATGTTGTGTATGTTTTTTTTTCCTTTTTTTTTTTTGGAGGGCAACTGGGGTTAAGCAACTTGCCCAAAGTCACACAGCTAGTTTTTGTGTTAAGTATCTGAGGCTGGATTTGAACTCAGGTCTTCCTGACTCCAGGGCCAGTGTTCAATTCATTGAGCCACCTAGCCACCGCGTTGCGGATGGTTTTGAAAAGAGGAAGCAAAGAGAAGACCATAGAGAATAGTTATGAAAGAGGAGGCTGGATGAGGAAAAAAAAAGTATTAGTAAAAGAGACTGGTAGGAGAATGGTATTACAGAAACTGAGGATAAAGAGTAATAGGAATATAGAGTAGCCAACAATATGAAATATTTCAGAAAAGCCAAGAAGCCAGAGTAGGAGAAAAGAGAGCTAGACAAGGAAGAATAGGCATATATGTAAACACACATATCCCTACTTATTCATATATGTATATATCTTTAGATATATTAAATATATATTTACATATATGTGGGTGTATATATATATACATATATACATATATATACCCACACATATATATGTGTGCACGCATATATATACATATGGGGAGAGAGAGACAGAGAGTTTCAGTGGGCATATAAGATATGGCAACTAGATATAATCAGGCTTATATCTATAATACCCAAATAGTGCATCACTTTGTTCTAGGGTACAATGGTTTGAATTCCTATACAACAAGTATTTAAACTGCTTAGTTGAAAGACAGCAAAGAGTAGGAAATTCTATAGTACTGTCTTCATTACAATTGGTATCTTAAATATATCTAGGGAACCAACAAAGTATCTACATTAAAAAAAAAAAAGCTCAAGGGGCAGCCAGGTAGCACAGTGAGTAATAACACCGGCTCCACTGTCAGGATGACTTGTGGATCGAATCTGGGCTCATATACTTAACACCCACGCAGAAACACCTGGCCATGTAACCTTGAGCAAGTTATTTAACCCCAATTGCTTAGGGGCGGCCAGGTGGCTCAGCAAGTAAGAGCACCAGCTCCAGTGTTGGGATGACCTGGGGTTCAAATCTGGGCTCAGATACTCAGCACCACACCCAGAAATAACTGGCCGTGTAACCTTGAGCAAGTTACTTAACCCTGATTGCTTTAAAAAAAAAAAAAGCTCACTGTGACTTACATTGTTCACATATACTTTCACAATGTATGCCTTTTCAGAAGTTTATTTACGTTGCCTAGTAAAAAAAGTGAAAAGTCTCAAATCTTATTTTATTTCAGATAGGGGTCAAAATGAAAAAAGTAATCTTACAGAGTGTACTGATTGGAAGAGGGAATGAGTCTCATGTTTAGTGTGGAATTTGGGTTCATATGGAGTACACATTAAAATATCAACCGAAGCTAAACAACTTCTAGAAGACAAATTTGTATCTTCTGAGTTTGACCCATTTCCAAATGTTATGAAAATAAAATTATAGGGCATTTAAAGTTAAAGCTCAAAAGGCAAAACTGTTGAAGAAAATTTGTACTAAAGACTTAGTAACTGACACACTTCCTAATTTCCTTGACAATCCAAATTATTCCTAAATTGCCTTACAGTCCAAATCATTCTATTGCTTTGGGTATTTCCCTTAGATGACCATCTTTAATTTGAGAAGACTGTTGCAAATGGGGAAAATCAGATTTCTAGAATCTGAAAACAGAAATGGAAAGGCTGGTGTTTAGCAGCAAATGAATTAATGAAATACACACACACACCCCTATACTTCTTTAACCTTTATATGATGCCAACAAAATATTACAATGTGAAAATGATGTTTTACTGCATTTGTTGTCATATCATTTAGTTAAAAATCCTGATGAAGTGAAATAATTGCTTTTTCTTTGTTACATAGTTGCCTTATTATTAAACTAACAGATCTTCCTAAGACCATTTTCATTTTAAATAAGGAAGGTCTACCAAGCAAAAAAGGGATGACTGTCTCTAGTTTCATTTTTCATTTTATATACATATTGAAACAATATACCATAAACAACTTGAAGAAATGTTTGATCCTGGACAAGTTCCTTATCCTCCCTCTACCTCAGTTTACTCATTACTGAAATAAAGTTATTGGACTTGATGGCCTCTAAGGTTCGTTCCAGTTTTATGATCCTTTGATGTTATGTGTTATTTTAAAGATTTTTTCTCCTACTACCTCATACAATGCTCTGCACACAGCAAACTATATAAAATATGAATGAATGAACAAATCTATTAGCACTTAAATGCCTATTGTATTCTAAGCATTATTCCAGGTGTTAAAGACACAAAGACAAACATTGAAATATCTACTGTCTTCAAAGAGATTATTATGCTAATGGGGAAGATAGCATATACATAAATAGGCATATATATATGTATGTATATATATATATATGTGTGTGTGTATATATATATGTGTGTGTGTGTGTGTGTGTGTGTGTGTGTATATATATATATATATATATATATATATAAATATAAGGTAACCTAGTGGAGGAAGGAGGAGAGAGAAGGAGGGCACTAATAGCTAAGGAGACCAGGAAAGGCCTCATGCTGAAAGTGATGCTTGAGTGAAGTTTTGAAGGAAATAAGGGGATTTGAAAGAGGTGGAAATGAGGAAGGAGAACATTTTGGGAATGGAGGAAGGCAGTCACTGCCAAAGCACAGAAATAGAGATGTATGAGGAAGAGCAAGGCCAGTCTGGCTAGAATGTTGAGTATGCAGAGTAATATGCAATAAGCCTGGGAAGGAAGGATGAAATTTGGTTGTAAAGTGCTTTAAGTTCCAAACAGGAGTTTACATTTGACCATGGAAGTTACAGTAAGTCACTGGAATTAACTGAGTACAGAGGTGACATGATTAGATATGTTTAAGAAAATCACTTTGGCAGCTATGTAGATGACAGATCACAGTAAGGAAAGACTTGAGGAAGGAAGATTAATTAGAAGGTTATATGATGATCTAGATGAGAGTCTATGATGACTTAAGTGAGGAAAAAGACTCTCTAAGTTGAGAGCAGGGTACCTATACAAGAAATGTAAACATAGAAATGACAAGATCTGGCAAGTGATTTGCTGTGTGGGGTAAATTAGAGTGAAAAGTCAAGGATGACACTGAAATTCAGAACCTGGGTGATGGAAAGCAAAGTAGTACCAGACAGAAATAGGTCTAGAAAAAGGGATAGTTTGGGGAGAAAGGAGACTAAGTTCTATTTTAAACATGTTGAATTTGAGGTAAAATGTCTATGGAATGGGATCCAAGAACATTAGGATTGGATATATTGATCTATGAGTTGTCATCATCATAAAGATGATAATAAAGTCGTCAGTTTTCATTTATGGAACTGATGAAATCACCAAATGAGAATACGTAAAGATAAATGAGAAGCCTAGGACAGAACTTTGGGCAAACTAACAATTAGAGACTGGGATATAGATGATAGGACAGCAAAGAAAAGTGAGAAGTGATCAAACAGGTAAAGAGCTCTCTTTATTTAAAATACAATTAGTGGCATCTATGTAATTCTTTCAGGGCAGCTAGGTGGTGCAGTGGATAGAGTCCTGGGTCTAGAGTCAGGAACACTTCTCTTCCTAAGTTCAAATCTGATCTCAGACACTTACTAACTCTGTGACCCCAATGGGCTAGTCATTTAACCCTGTTTGCCTCAGTTTCCTCATCTGTGAAATGAGCTGGAGAAAGCAATGGCAAACCACTCCAGTATCTTTGCCAAGAAAATCCCAAAAGGGGTCATGAAGAGTCAGATTCAACTTAAAGGACTGAAAAAAGCAACCAATCTTTTTTTATTAAATGAAGAAATTGCGTCAAATTCAAATTTACATAATAAATGCTGCATTTAATAGGATATACTCATCATTAACTTCAGGACAGTAATAGCATAATAATCACTTTTATCAATATAAAGAATTTTTGAAGTATTAGATTAGTTGTAATTACAACTTCATTTGCCACATAATTACATTCCAAGCACCAAGATTATACACACACACACACACACATATAAAACACATATAGATAGATATTATGTACATTTATATATAATATATCAGCTATATACATCTCCCTGAATTTCAGTCCCACATCTCTAATTGCCTATGGGATATATCAAACTAGATATTCCAGAGATATCTTAAGCCCAAATCTAAACTTGTGATCTTTTCCCAAAAACTCTCCCTCTTTACAAATTTTCCCTGCTAGCCTGCCATGACTGTCCTGATCTCCTCCTACAGCCCCTGCCAAGAGGAAGAGGTTAGGAGAGAGCATTCTAGGGATGGGGAACATCAAAGGCAAAGGTTGGTATAGCACTTTTCTTCACAATAAGCCTTTGAGGTGGGAAGTGCAAGTATCAATACCCCCCCATGTTATAGATGAGAAAAGTATATGAAGAGCTACCGTGTTTCCCCAATAATAAGACACTGTCTTATTAATTTTTTTGGACAGAAAAACACCAGAGGGCTTATTTTCAGGGGAGGGCTTATTTTAATGAACATTGACAGCAATTTTAATAAACAGGTAAATGTGAACAAAAAAATGTACCTTTATTCAATAATGAATTCAATAAAGAACAGGGTGACGCGCTCACTGCTGCAGCTCTGATTGGATGCAGCTCAGAGCGCGGCGTGCGTTTCACCGGGGGGAGGGGGAGACGGTGCATACAGAGGGTACCATAATGTAGCGTGTAGTGCAGGGGATCACCTTCACTACAGTAGCAATCTCAATAGGGCTTATTTTCGAGGGAGGGCTTATTATCGGGGAAACATGGTACCATATAGAAGGGGAAATAGACTTGTTCTCCTTGGCTCAAGAAGGCAGAAGTAGGTACAACTGAAAAGAGGCAGACTTATAGGTGATATTAAAAAAATCCTTTCTAACATATAGGACCATCCAAAAGTGTAATGGGAGGTAGTGGAAGTATAAATATCATGTGAGGTGACAGTGATTTAACTTGCTAGTAATGCTGTAGAGAAGATTCCTATAGAGGTACAGGTTGAACAAGATGGGCTCTTAGGCCTCTTCCTCACTCTAAGAATAGGTGACATTCAAAATAATTAGGGTCTAACTTCAAAGTACTTTAAGACTAAGTGAAAATCATACAGAATAAACTTTATACCTAAGTGTTAACAGAACTGTTGTTTTAAAAAAGAAGGATCAAAATAAAGGATGATAAGTTTAGAAAAAAAAATATGTTCCAATAATGGGTTTTGAAATAGGTTGTCAGAAAAAAATAATTAAAAGAGACTAGTATTGATCCATTGATGAATATCCAGTGTAGAATGAAAATAGAAATATTCCAAACAATTCATCTGAAAGACCTTTTAATATTTGGTTCTGGAGCAGCACAATTTTTAATCCCTTAATTAATTTTGACCATTTGAAGTCTATAACCATAGATCTAGCCATGAGAATCTGGTCAATTTCATAATATTTTCAAAGTTTACTTTATTCCTTTATTTTTCAAGTAAAACACATTTAGATTGGGGGGAGGTGTTTTTTTTTTCTTTTATAATGATGCAGACATCTTAGCTAACTATGTTTCAACTGTTTTAAGGTGGTGGTGGTGGTGTGAGTATTCACTCCTACCTATAGAGGCTATTCCAAAAATCTTAAGCTTTAGTAGCTTAAAACTGCACCAAGATCTTTTTGGATACCATGTGTATTATAAAACAGGTGAACAATAAAATAAATGCTCTGCAAGACGTATTTCACGTATCAAGCGCAATAACAATGAGAGAAAAAAATTATCATTAGGAAATTATATATAAGAAAGTGAAAAATTCTAAATAAAGTACCCAATTTTTGCTACCAGAAAACAAGTAAGTACACTTTCAGTTCTTCTCAGTAAAAAGAATCTAAGATTTGAAGTCAAAGTATTTGGGTTGGAATATGACTGTGTTGCCACTCATGTAATCCTAAGCAAGGTAATTAATTTCTCTATGCCCATTTGTCATGTATAAAATCAGTGGCTCCATTATCTTAAAATCTTTCAACTCTAAATTCTATGATCCTATGATCCTATGGACTGAGCAAATCAGTCAGTCAACAAATATTTAGTAAGCACTTACTATATGCTATGTACTATATTAACCATTAGAGCCATAAAGACAAAAATACTGTCTTTGTTCTCAAGGACCTCACATTCGAATGGATGAGACAACATGCATATATAATTATAAGTGGAGAGTGGTAAAATGTAAGAGGATCAGAAAGTAGAAAAGATCAATTTATAAAATATTTTACATGCCAAAGAGAGAAATTTATATGTGATTTTAAAGGTAATAGGGAGCCACTGGAGGTGACTGAGTATGGGGAATGAGAGAGTTAGACCTTTGCTTTAGGAATATCACTGTGACTAAGTGGAGGCCTAGAAAGATAGAGAGACCTTGAGACAAGGAGACCAATTAGAAGAATATTACAATAAACCAGGTGAGAGGTAATGAGGGCTTATATTAGGGTGGCGGCTGTGAATGGAGAGGTGATATAAAGGAGAGTTGATGTAAAGGTAGAAATGAAGAGTTTTCCAACAGACTGGATATGTCTGTTGAAATGAGTGTGACTTATTTCAAGTCAAGGATGATAAGCCTAGACTTCAAACTGTCAAAATTAATGAAGGGATTAAAAAATTGTGCTGCTCTATAACCAAGTGTATTAAAAAGTCTTTCAAATGAGTCCAATTGTTTGAAATACTTTTAATAGAATGGTGGTATGTACCCTTAACATTAATGGGAAAGTTGGGGAGAAGGGAATTTTTGTTAAACAATAAAAATCTTAAATGAACTTACTATCATATGGTTTATTATTCTTAAAAAGGGGACAGATAATGATACTAATCAATTTGTTAGTCTTCCCTCAAATTTTAGGTACCCAAACCTGAAAAATTGTTAATATTTCTCTTTAATAAGCCCTTATAAGTGATATTCTGTAGGGGCAGCTAAGTGGTGCAATGGATAGAATGCTGGGCTTACTAGCTGTGTGACACTAGCTAAGTCATTAACCTCTTTATTTGCTTCAGTTTCCTCCTATGTAAAATGGGGATAATAACGTCACTTAACCACCCAGGGTTGCTGTGAAGATCAAAAGAGATAATAATTATAAAGCTCTTAGCACAATGCCTGGCATACATAAAAGGTTATATAAATGTGAGCTAATATTAGTAATTATTATAAGAAATCACAACTGTACTTTTTCTAGAATGATTTAAAAATAAAAACAGAGCTCTGTGCCATGTATCTGATAATGACCACCAAAAAAGAAAAGAACAGAAAGTCAAACTTTGGTAGTTAGGTGATTAAGGAAAAAAAAACCTTTAAATTTAGTTGCCTCTCTAACTATGGTGGTCATCACCAGACACATGGCAAAGAGTTCTGTTTTTATTTTAAGAGCATTCTAGAAAAGACATAAATGAGACATCTTATCATAACAACTGCTAATAATAACTAACAAACATTCTGTGGCTTTCTTTCACCTAGGGGGGAAAAACTTGTCATTCTAAGAAGGATATTAATTGAGCAGACCCTTCTTCATCCATTCCCTTAAAAACTGTGATATTCCTCTCCCTGCTCTAGCAAGTAGCTATACATGTATTCTATAACCTGAAATATAAAAGATCTCATTAAAAATCCTTAGTAGAAGGGTAAGGTCTCTATTTTCACTTCTACTAGTTGTTTGTAGTTTCTTTGCTAGGATACAGACACAGAAATAGAGACTGCACTATCATTCTAAATGGAGTATGTCCAATGCAGAACACAAAAAGACCATTATTTCCCTTGTTCTAGACAATGTGCCTTCTTTTAATACAGGCAAAGATCATATGTTAGCACCTTTAGTGACAAAGTTTTGCTATTATCTCATATGGAGCTTGTACTCCACCAAAAATGCTTGATCATTTATTATCCAAACTGTAGTCTAATGGTGTCTCCCCCCATGCTATCTTGTGAAGTTGATTTATCTGAACCTAAGAATAGAACTTTAAATTATGTCTATTATATTTCATCTTATTAGTTTTGGCCTACTATTCCACCCTGATATCTTTCTAATTCCTTTTGCTATCATGTGAGATGTAAGTTATCCCTCTCAGCTTAGTCATTTGCAAATTTAATAATCTTATCACCTGTGTCTTTATTCAACCCACTGGTAAAATATCATGAACAGTGAGCCACACACAGACCCTTGAGACATATCACTAGGGAGCTTCTTCCAATTTGATATTAAATCCTTTAATGATGACTCCTTAGGGAAATTAAAACAGTTACAGAAAAATTTACTATTCCATAGCAAAAACAGACCATCTTACCCACAAGGAGAATACTAGAGTCTCTGACAAATGCTTTACAAAAATCTAGGTACACAATATAATATTCCCCTTTCTAGTCCTCCAGTGACTAGCCAAAATCTATTACTCTGTTAAAAAAGGAAATGAAGTTAGTCTAGCAAGACATTTATAATTCTAGATTAGGATTATTTTGTTTAGTTCCCCAAGAGATATGAATTCTTTTAGAATCAGGATGATTTTGCTCCCAATAAGGGCTTTTTGAGAAGTATCTCTATGGCAAATAACTTCTATTAATCATTTGAAGATCTCACTTTGCATATAAATTCCACTAAATAGAATATACTTTTATTTTACTAACTTCTGTCTATTGCTCAGATTTCTGGTTTCTTCTCTGAGACACTAATAATTTTGTTTCCTTGGAAGAGTCTAGTTAGGTGTTAGCTTCAAAGTGGCACAGCAGATAAACAGCTGGGTCTGAAATCATTAACAAAAGAACTATGACTGCAAACACTTACTAGATATGCAGCCCTGGGCAACTAACTTAACCTCTGCCTCAGTTTTCTCAACTGTAAAATGGGGATATAACAGTACTCCTTCAGAAGTTTGTTGTGAGGATCAAATGAGAAAAATATTTGTAAAGCAATTATTGCAGGGGATGGCACTTAGTAGGCACTTAAAATACATGTTCCCTTCCTCTCAGTCAATAAATATTTTTTAGTAAGTATCTACTATGTTCCAGGTACTGTGCTGAGGTATGAGGATTCATAGAAAGGCTAAATACAATCCTTGTTCCCAAGGAGCACACAATCAAATGAGGGAAAGACAATATAAAAAAGGAAGCTGAAAAGCTGGAAGTATGGGGGTGGGGTGGAAGGCGGGGCAGAGAATGTGAATGCTCCCACCATGACAAACCCTGATGAGGTCAAAGATAAAATTTTTGAAGACCTGGAGATCTTTATCATCAATGTGCTGAAAGAAGACAAGTTTATAATTCTGGGTGACTATAATGTAAAAGTAGGCTCAGACTACCAGACTTGGCAGGAAGTCCTTGAGAGGAATGGAGTAAGAAAAAGCAACAGCAATGGTCCATTTACTACTAAAGACTTGCATCTCACTACCTTCTCATCACCAACAATATCTTTTATTTATCTAATTGTAACAAAACCCTATGGTTGCACTCTCACAGCAAACACTGGCATTTAACAGACTATGTCATTGTAAGGAAAAGGGAAAAACAGGATGTGTGAGTGACAAAGGCAATGTGTGGCACAGAGTGCTGGACTGATCACAGACATCCTTTCCAAGCTAAACAGTGACATTCAACAAAAGTGGTGGCCCCAAGGCAAGATGACCACCAGAAGATTTAATATCAACAGATTATAGAGTGCTTCTCTGAGTGGAAGAGTTTGTTGCTAACTTGGAGGAAAAGCTGAGCCAACATACAGTCAGCAACAATGAAGCAGGAAAGTAGTGGGTAGCTTTCAGAGATTTGGTGTACATTTATTCCTCTGGGTCAGAACACTTGCAGACATTAAGATTGGTTTGATGAAAATCTGCTAAACAAAAAACAAGAACTCGACGGGTTTTCCCAGTAGGATAGTTTGTTCATCTCTAAGAAAGCAGTATTTAATTCCACCAAAGTAAAGTACAAGTGAAGCTTAGAGAGATATTGGATTCCTGGCTCAGTAAGAAGGAAGGTGAAATTGAATTTTATGCTGATAGTAACTTTTCAAACTGCTATTATGATCCCCTGAAGGCTATTTATGGGCTAAAGACCTATTATTTATCTCAGCTATTCAATGTTAATAAAGCCACATTAATGAGTGATAAGTACATAATCCTGGAGAGATGGACTGAACACCTCCATAGTGTTCTCAATAGACTGCCATCAGCCAGTGCTGAAGCCAATGACCATTTACTTCAGGTTGAAGTCAATCCCTGCCCCCGCTGAATTTCTAACTGAAGAAGAGGTTTTGAATGTCATTAGGCTCCTTTTGTGTGACAAAGTGCCTGGTGCTGATTCTACTACAGCTGAAATTTAAAAGGCATCAATTGGTGAATAGTCAAACAAGTTGTGGTATATGGTTGTGATGGAATACTACTGTGCTGTAAGATATAATGAGCAAACCAATTTTAGAAAAACATGGAAAAACTTTTATGAAAAAAATGAAGTGAAATAAGAAGAACCAAGAGAACACTATGTAGAGCAGGGCTTCTAAAACTTTTCTACTTGTGGCCCCCTTTTGAGTTTCAGCAGCATTCATAGGCATTGCATGACCTGAGAGCATGTACAGTGCAAAGTGCGCATGCTTTGTGTTCAGAACAAAGGCTGCGATGAAACTGTATGATGCAACATGGGTAAGCGCTAGCAGAAACACTTGGATTCATTTCATGTTTGATTTTGAATTAATTTTTGTTTGCATATTCAGAAAACTTTTACTGTTGCCAAAATTTTGCAACCCCATATGGGGTCGCAACCCACACTTTAAGAAGCACTAGATAAAGTAGCAGCAATATTGTTTGAAGAGTAACTGTGAAAGACTAAGATACTCTTGAGTATTATAAATACTCATATCAATTACAAAGGACCTAATGAAGGAAGATGCTATCCACTTCCAGAGGAATAACTGATCAACAGAAATATGCATAATATGACTTTACACAAATACACACATATCCTTGTCAAATGGTTGCCTTTTGTAGTATAGGATAGGGAGGGAGGGAGACAGTTCAGAACTTAAAATATAACAAAAAATTAAATTAAAAATATTCAGGCAGAATATTTTAAAAGTACATTCTCTCCTGCTATAACATTTCCATGATAGTAACATTTTATAATTCCCACAGTTCACATTTGATTTCCAGAAAGTCATCAGGATGTCGGTCTATGCTTCCCATTTCAGAAAGTTCCACTTTGTTTTTCTTCTCCTTTAACAGCAAATAAATGACCTCTTCCAGACCGCTTAGTTCCCTTTTCCTACAATCCTACTTTCTTCTACCCTCTCCCTTAGGCTTAGAATTTTCTACTTAAATCCTCCATGCGATTTCTCTTAACACTATTAATGCCTGTTGTGTAAGTATTTTAAAGGCACAATTAGGGATGTTGAGAAGAAGCATTTCCAAACTAAAATACAAAAATGATCATCTCTTACCCCGGGATGAAGTCTTAAAAGTTATTAGAAACTATATGATGCATAATATGCCATCTGCAGTCAGTCCTGCTAGAATACGTTTCAAAAACATTTTATTTGTTCCAGTACGATTGATATGTTAATGAACATTTTGAGCATAAGGTAATTTCTAGGTTCCTATCTTTTTGATAGGTCAATGATGAAGTCTTTGACTATTATGCCCCTAATCCCATTTCTATGTGAGTTTGACAACACTGCTTTAGAGAATAAAATTTCATTGTTGGAAGAGAGTTTAAGGATTATGGAAGACCATAGGATTATAAGCGAAAAGCTGGAAGGACTTTATAGACAAGGAACACTAAGGCAACACTGCTTATAGCAGCAGTTTTCCATAGAATGTAAGTCTCCTGATTGTCTTTCCATTACACCTATAATACCTTTACAGTAATACAAATGAGTGCTTTCCCTCAAGTTGGAATAGTAAAAAAAAAAAATGGACAAATAAAATCTTGATACAGTCTACAATGTCAATATTATCATTATTTTGGTTACTAGTACTGCTATCAGAGGTGATATTGCTACTGAATGGATCAGATATCTCCAGAAGCCCATAAAAAAGAATAGATAATGCCATGAAGGGGTGATTAGTGAAGAATCAATAATAATGAATTTTCATTTAGAGGCATAAAACTGATAGATGAACAAAGGCTTGCTGAAACTATCAACTGAGGATCAAAAGGGTCTGTATGACAACTACCAACTACGCCAAGCAGCAAAATTCCATATGGTTGATAGCACTACTGGTGAAGTATAGAAGTAAAGGGGTGTCACAGAACCTATGTTTTTTCTTAAGTTTGTTTTTTTAGGCTTCAAAGGATGACTACTATGCTAATAAAAATTGTTTTAAGACAAATTATTTTAATTCTTGCAGTATTGGAGCAGATCTTAATCAGTACCTTGAGTTCTGACAAAAAACAAAGGAGTGGATATAAAATGGATATAATATTCGTTTTTAAAGGAAGTTTAGTAAAAAGGGCCCACTGAACAAGTAGGAAGAGTATATATTTTCCAACTGATATGATTTTGTATATCAAATCTTTATCTTAATAGTAGATTGAAATTTCAACACAATAATTCATTCCTTTTTATTGTATTTTATTATTTTAAAGTCTAAAACCAAATTAAATTAGGAACTCCCAAATTATTAATACTTCATTGTGAATTATTTTATTATATGTTTTCTTTAATGACAGGAAAGGAATCTTCTCTATGCTAGGGAGTACTAAAAGAAGCTGAGATTATTTTTCAAAATAAATTAAAATCCTAGAGATAACAGATAGGTGAAGGAAGGGGGTGTTGAAAAATAAAGAAAAGAGAAATGCTAGCCTGTTGCCCAAAAGGAAGACACACTTGAAGAATTATTGGCACTCAAATTCTACAACACAGAGGCACAGACACACATACAGATACAACATAGAGGAACAGACATAACCCTTAGCAGAGACATGCCTATATCAAAGTAGGAATAAAGTTTAAATAGTATTTCTTAACCTCTAAGAACTTGTGAGTGTTAAGGTTTAAGAAAGATATAGGATACCAATGTTTAGAGAATCTTGAAGAATAGGAGTGAAGACCTGATTTCTTTGGAGATTGTCAAGGGCTCAATGAAGTTTAAGAGTCTATTAACTTTTATCAGAAGGTTAATAAAGGATAATCAGACAGGAAAATAAATGCAACCTAGGAAGCTTGGAGATTTCAGACAGATAGGAGAAAAGAAAAAGAGGCCTGGAGTCATTGGTAGTGCTGAGCAACACAGCTTAGTGGTTGAGCTCAGATAATATTGAGAGCTGATGTAGGTATGTCTTTTTGAATAGAAGGAGAGGGAAGGGGAGTAAAAAGTGGGAAAGGCATGGGGAAAACATATCCTCTTTCCTATATACACTTAACTGATTTCTAGGTTGGCAGGGTCTAGAAGGAAGCATTCAATAAACAAGCATTTTTTAAATGGGCACTATGCTAGGCACAGCGGATAAAAATGCAAAAGGGAAACCATTTAAAAACAGAAAATAATTAGAGAATCCCTAATGGAATTCAGGGCCAGAGACCACCTTTTTTATAGATGAGGAAAGTGAGCCTTAAAGAGGTAAGTCACATAGGTAGATTTAGCACAGTTGGCTTTTAAACTCAGTTACTCTGAATCCAAATCCATACTCTTTTCACAACTTTATGATGCTCTTGTCTTGAAGATCCTTATCTATGCCTCCAGTAGCCACCTGATAAATGGGGGATTTTCCGAGAAAAAGTCTATGAACTCAGACTAGCATAAGAGTGGTGACTAATAAAGAGAGGGGGCTCTAATAAATAAATGAAAAGTATAATTGTATTAAAACATGAGAAAATCAAAAGGACAAAATAATGTAGAGAGAACAGGTCTGATGGCACTATTCAAATACTTAGTGATTGTAACATTTCCCTTTAAACATGTTTGTCTAACACCAAGCCTCATTTTTATTTAAGAAATAGAAAAAATACATACCAAAGGTGCCACCCTGGTCAAACTAATTTATTTTTATACTGATGTGTCACTTCCTGCTCTTTATGAACAGAAAATAAACTCTGGTTTGGGTTTTGAATTTGTGAGTGGCTGCCAATTTACTCATGAAGTAGAAAGAAACACAAGCTTTTACCTCTGTTGAAAACAATATACTGAACATTAGAAGCATACACTGCTGTAAACACAAGGAAATTACCAACATGATTCTTGAAAACAACAATTGAGGCTAAAACTTAATTGTTTAAAAGCCACCATGATTTTAACTTTTCAACATGCATAACTGAATCACATATAAACCGCAGGATTGGGAAGCACTACTGGAGTTCTCCTTTCCAAGTAATTTCCAAAGAATTCAGCAGAAACCCTGAAATATAAATATGCCTAGTATTGTTTCTCTTGGAGGATGACTTTTCATCTTGGCCAAGAAGCATATTTGAAGAATCCTGCCCCCCACACTGCTTGTTAATAAAAAAGAATTAATATGCTGACCCAAGGATGATGGGTGCGTAGATGAACTCCCAGGTCTATTGTTTGGGAATACATTGAAGTAATTAGAAAACACTCATCCTCTAGAAAACATTCAGGGGCAACAAGACACCCATCTTTAAAGATCTGATGGAGTGTCATTTGGAAGAGAGACTGTATTTGTTCCATTTGGTGCCACATGAAAGAACTAGAAGAAACTGATGGAGGTTACAGGCTTGATGTCAGTACAAACTTCCTAATAATTAGAGCTGACCCAAAATGGAATGGACTGCCTCAATAGGTAATATATTCCTCTTCACTGGGGATGTGCTAACAAAGACTGAGTGACACTTGTTTGGCATATTATAATGTGAATTCCTTTTGGATATGGGTTGGATGAAATAGCTACTAAGGTCCCTTACCACTCTTGAATTCTATGATTTCTTAATCCTTACTATAAAATTATACTTCTATGGCAGATATCAATATTATCTGAATGAAAACAGTAGAAAATATTGTCTGGGAGTTTGTATGCAAATTTATATATTAGATTCAAAACAGATGATTTGTAAAGACCCATACAGGCTTCTTTTTTTTCTGCTTTTATTTTATTTGAAAGGCAATTGGAGTTAAGTGATTTGCCCAAGGTCACACAGGTAGTTTGTGTGTGTGTGTGTGTGTGTGTGTGTGTGTTAAGTGTCTGAGGCCAGATTTGAACTCAGGTCCTCCTGACTCCAGGACCGGTGCTGTATTCACTGTGCCACCTAGCCGCCCCCATATAGGCTTCTAACATGGACTTTCTCCATCTTGAGTTGACAACTTGTGCCCTTCATACAAAAGGAAAAGATGGGGAGTATATCTATGATTTCACTGGTATAGGGAAGTCCTTGAAGAGGAAATTACCTCTACCAACAAAGGATTATACCTTCTATGCAATGTATAGTCTTAGAAAGTTACCTAGAACACTAAGGGAATAAGTGACTGAGATTGGGTCATACAGCCACTATGTGTCACAGGTAAGACTAGAACCAAAATCTTTCTTGAGTCCTCTATCAATTACTATACCACACACACTGCCTCTACTAAAGATAGCAAACACAAAAATCCCACCTAATAATTGAGGTAAGCAGAGGATGGGAAGGTGGTCCACAACATGTATCTAGACCCTCCTGTCCCATCATATTCTCTTCAATAGGAATTACTAAACTTGTTCCTAAAACAATCATGGAGATATAAGTAATGGTATGAAGTTTGTGTTATGAGATTAAAATGGGATGTTGCCTCATTCTGAGAAATCCCACAACCTTCTGGCACAAGTGGTGAGTGGGAGCTAATTAGTAAGATCATGGCTACTTCGCTGAGTTTGTAGGGGTAGTTCAGTGTGAAACTGTGGTACTCTAGGGCCTTGTAAAACCAGCTCTTAGTTTTATTTATTAATTCAATAGTTTTCTTAATTTCAGTTTTATTAATCTCTCCTTTGGTTTTCATTGTTTCCAATTTAGTATTTAATTAGGGATTTTCAATTTGTTCTTTTTCTAGCTTTTTCAATTGCATGCCCAATTCATTGACCTCCATTTTCTGTAATTTATGCATGTATGTACTCAGGGATATAAAACATCCCCTAAGAACTGCCTTTGCTGTATCCCACAAATTTTGGTATGTTATCTCATTATTGTCATTCTCTTGAATGAAGTTACTGATTGTTTCCATAATTTCTTGTTTGGTCCACTCATTCTTGAGGATTAAATTGTTTAGTTTCCAATTAATTTTTAGTCTATTTTTCCATGGCCCTTTGTTGCATATGATTTTTTTTAAGCAATTGGGGTTAAGTAACTTGCTCAAGGTTACACAGCCAGTTTTTTTTGTGTGGGTGTTAAGTATCTGAGGCCGGAACCAATCCTGGGTCTTCTTGACTCTGGCGCTCCTACTTACTGCGCCATGTAGTCGCCTTGTGCATATGATTTTTATTGCATCATGATCTGAGAATGATACATTTAATATTTCTGCCTTTCTGCACTGAATTGTGAGGATTTATGTCCTAGTACATGGTCGATTTTGCATATGTGCCATATACCACTGAAAAGAAGGTATATTCCTTTTTATCCCCATTCAGTTTTCTCCAGAGATCTATCATATCTAGCCTCTCTAAAATTCTATTCACCTCCTTAACTTCTTTCTTGTTTATTTTGAGGTTAGATTTATCAAGTTCAGAGAGGGGGAGATTAAGGTCCCTCACTAGTAGTTTTGCTATCTGTTTCTTCCTCTAATTCCCTTTTCTCCTCTAGGAATTTGGATGCTATACCACTTGGTACATATATGTTAAGTAATGATATTGCATCATTCTCAATGGTGCTTTTTAGTAGAATATAGTTTCCTTCCTAATTTCTTTTAATTAGATCTATTTTTGCTTTTGCTTTATCTGAGATAAGGACTGCTATCCCTGCTTTTTTTACTTTAGCTGAAGCTTAATATATTCTACTCCAGCCTTTTATCTTTACCCTGTGGGTATCCCTTTGTTTCAAATGTGTTTCTTGTAGACAGCATATTGCAGGATTGTGGTTTTTAATCCATTCTGCTAACCACCTCTGTTTTATGGGAGAGTTCATTCCATTCACATTCATAGAATGATTACTGTCTGTCTCTTTCCTTCCATCCTATTCCCTCCCCTTTTTATGTTTTTCTTTCTTCCTTCTCCCTTCCCCTCCTTAAGGGTTTTAATTTTGACCACCATCTCCCCCTCAGTATTCCCTCCCTGTGATCCCCCTTCTTTACCTACCCTTTCCCCTTACTACAATTTCTCTCCCTTCTAACCCTTCCCCCTTTTTATTCCCCCCTTACCCCTCCTATGGCCTATAGGGCTCAATGGATTTTTATACTTATAGGAGTATGTTATTCCCTCTTTGACCCCAAACCAATGAGAGAAAATTTCATACAGTGCTCCTCTCCCTCCCTCCTTTCCCTCTATTTAATGAGTTTTTGTGTCTTTTCACATTAGAATTTTAAAACCAGAACCAATGAGAATAATATTTAAATGATTTTCACCTCCCTCTTTCCTTCCCCTCTACTATAGTATGTTTTTATGCCTCTTCCTAAGGCATAATTTACCTTTTCCTGACTCATCCTTTCCTTTTATCCCATTACAGTCCCTTTGAACCCCTTAATAAGGTTTTTTTTTATCATCACATTAGTTCATTTATACTCACACCCTCTTATCTATGTATATCCTTTTTAAAGGTCATGATAATCATATAAATTTCAATATTGACAGGTATCAGCTTCTCATATAGGGATGTAAACAATTTGCTTTTACTGCATCCCAAGTTATGTGCATTTGTTCGTGAGTGTGTGTGTGTGCATGTGTGTATGTCTGAGTGTGTGTTTTCCTTGTTTATCTTTTTATGTCTTTTTTGAGTCTTGTAACTGGAGATCAAATTTTCCATTGAGCTCTGGCTTTTTCCATTAGGAAAGTCTGGAAGTCCCTTATTTCATTAAATGACCATCTCCCTGCCTAAAAGTTTATGCTTTTTTGCCAGGTAGTTAATCCTTGCTTGCAGTCCTAGCTCTTTTGCCTTATAAAATATCAAATTTTAATCCCTCTGATCTTTTAATGTAGAAGCTGTTAGGTCCTATGTAATCCTGACTGTAGATCACGATATTTGAATTGTTTCTTTTTGGATGCTTTGCAATATTTTCTCCTTAATCTTGTAATTCTGGAATTTGACTAATATATTTCTTGGAGTTTTCAATTTGGGATCTCATTCAGGAGGAAACCAGTGAATTCTTTTGATAACTATTTTACCTTCTGATTCTAGGACTTCAGGACAATTTTCTTTGACAATCTCTTGGAGGATGTTGTCCAGGCTGCTCTTTCACCATAGCTTTCCAGTAGACAAATAATTTTTAGGTTATCTCTCCTGGATCTGTTCCCCAGGTTACTTGTTTTTCCAGTGAGATATTTTACACTTTCTTCTAATTTTTCAATCTTCATGTTTTGCTTGATTGACTCCTGGGGCATCATAGATCCTAAGCTTCAATTTGACCGATTCCAAGTTTTAGTGAATTATTTTCTTCAGTTAGTTTTTTAAGGTCCTTTTTTAGGAAGGTATTTTCTCCAGTAACTTCACAAATTTTACTTTTTAAGGATTTGTTTTCTTCAGTGAGACTTTTTTCTAATTTGGTCACTGTAGATTTAAATGTATCTTTTACCTTTCTAATTTGGCTTTTTAAATCTTTCTTGAGCTCCTCAAAGAATGCTTTTTGGGCTTCAGATCAGGTCATATTTTCTTCTGTGGTCTCAGGTGTAAGTATAGAGTCCATGTTGTCCTCTGTATTTGGTTGTTCTTGCTCACTATAATAAGCTCAGATCGATTTTCTTCCCTTTCCCTTCTCCTTAGTTTCCTTCTTTCCCATTGTGATTTCCTATTTCTTAATTTCTCAGGCTGAGAGATAAAAGCCTGGCTGTCAACTTAGTGTGCTGTAGCCTCTGGGTGTTCAGACTGAGGCCAAGGCCAGGATTCTCAGTATTTCCCCTGAGTTACGCTGAGGCTCACAGAATAAACTGTGGGGAAGGAGTGGTCTGCTTGCTTCAGATTTCTGCCTCTATGTCCCTAGGCTACAGCTCAGGCAGGCTCAGCAACTGGCAGTGCTGGTGTCTGCAGAGTCCCCTGGTGATGCTTAGGTCCACCTGGGCTTGTGTTGTTAGAGCTTGTTGGCTCCATGATGCTGGGCTTTGGGAGCTCTTGCTGGTCAGGTGAGATGGGGCTTGTTGGGACCCCTCCTGCCCTTCCCTTCAGATTCCTTACTGCCTCAGTTACACCTTTTCTAAGCCTGAGGCTATTTCTGCTATTTAAGGATTTTACTCTGGGTGGAACATTTATGTCTGCATTTTCTAGGTCAGGGAGGGAGAAATGGAGCAGCTAGAGTTTACTTTACCATCTTGGCTTCTGGAAAACCAGGTAGGTGATTTTTAAACTTCCAGGCTGTGGGCTAATAGCCACATGAGAAGCTGCTGTCTCTGCCACAGACCCTGAGCTTTCTCTTCTTACCCAGCTCCAATGGATCCTCCTGTCCTGCAGTGAGATGCTGGTGAGATGGCTGTGAATCACCCTTAGTGTGAGTGAGTCTGCTGGCTGGGGCTCCTTCTCACTCTACTGTAGTCTGCTCTCTAGTCTACAATGCTGCAAACCCCACATGCTCTGTGCTCCGCCTACCCATTCCCACATGGGCACTTTCCTGGGCTGAATTCTGGCATGCTCCATCTCCCAGGGGATTCTGTCACTCTAAAATCCATTCAGGTTCACTTTTTAAAGTTCAGTGACAGGATTCACAGAGGACCTTAGAAAAGTTACTGCTTCTGTTCCGCCATCTTGGTTCCACCCCCAAGTTAGTCTATTTTTTAAGGTGTTATTTTCTTCACTCAGGTTGCTGGCTCACTTTTCATGTTTTTCTTGCATCATTGTCATTTCTCTTCCCAATTTTTCCTCAGTTTTTCTTATTTGGTTTTCAAAATCCTTCTTAAGTTCCTCTATTGCCTGTAACCACTCCATATTTTCCTTGGAAGCTTTTGGTGAAGGAGTGTCTTCCTTCAGTTCAATGCTTTGATCATTTTTGTCACCAAAAAGGGAATCTAAAGTCGCATTGCTCTACTTGCTTTGCTTTCTTTGCTTGCTCATGTTGTCACTCAATTATTTGACTTTCGAAATTTTTGCCACAGTAGAACTCTGCTTCTAAAGAGGAGAGCTTTTCCCCAAATAGCTGTGGTTTTCCCAGCTGCCTGAGCTATTAGTTGGCTGCCCTTTCAGAAGCCTCCAATGGCTCTGGCACCTCGACCTCCACTCTAGACAGAGATCCAGATCCAAGCAGGTTAAAGCAAGAGTTATTAACCCTCAGAATGGTCAGTTGGTCCCCTTACAATCTGTAGGCCAGGAGTTCTTAAGCAACCATGCCATGCCATGCCTCAGCCACTTCTCCCTCTGGGGGGCAGAGGCAGGACCACACTCCCAGATGCCCTGTTCCCAAAGTCCACTGACCTTTTACCTTGTCTTTGGCATTTATACATTGATAAATCTGGAACCTGCCAGAACTGCTGGTGATCCACACTCCCGAAGTCTGCTCTGGATCAGGGATGCCCTGAAGCTAAAACCACAGACTCCCACGGGGCTTGGCTTTGCTCCCAACACACTGCGAGGAACCTTCCTGCCAGCCTGCCTTCAGCGGGAGGTTTGTTTCTCTGTGTCACTTTGTGGGTTCTAGAGCCCTAAAGTTTCTTTAGAGTCATTTTTGTATAAGTATTTGAGGTGGTTATGGAGGCGACATAAGGAGTTTTCCTGCTTCTATGCTGCCATCTTGGCTCCCTATTTTCTGTTTTTTAAGGAATTATTTTCATCATTGAAATTTTGTGTCTCTTTTACCATTTGACCAATTTTAAGGTTATTTTCAATATTTTTTGTGCCTCTTTTATTAAGCTATTAGTTCTCTTTTCATAATTTTCTTGTATCACTATTATTTTTCCCCCAATCCTTCTACCACTCAAATTTAATTTTTAAAATCATTTTTGGTTCTTCCAAGAATTTTTGTTGGACTTGTATCAAATTCACATGTTTTCTTTGATGCTTTGCTTGTGTGTGTGTGGTTTTTTTTTCTTGGCATCACTGTCTTCTTCTGAGTTTGTGTCCTGATCTATCCTGTCACCATAGTTGTTTTTTATGATCAGGTTATTTGTTTGTGCAATTGTTCAGCCCAACTTTAAAATTTTATTTATTTATCTTTAAGATTTATTTATAGTTCTCAACATTCATTTCCACAAGATTTTGAGTTGCATTTTTTTCTCCCCATCTTTCTCCTACCCCCACCCCAAAATAGCAAGCCCACTGAACACATCTTTTCCCAATCAGTTCTCCCCTATATCCTCCCCCATAACTCCCTAACTTTTTAGCAGGGTAAAACAGACCTCTATACCCCAGTGCCTGTACATCTTATTTCCCAGTTGCATGCAAAAAGTCACATTTTTAAAAAAAACATTTGTTTTTAAAACTTTGAAGTTTAAAACTTTGAGTACCTGATTTTTTTCTTCCTCCCTCCTCACCCACCCCCACTGGGAAGACAAGCAATTCGATATAGGTTGTAGATGTGCAGTTCCCCAAATCATTTTCATAGTTGTCATATTGTGAAAGACCAACTGTATTTTACTCCATTCTATCCTGCCCCCCACTTATTCCATTTTCTCCTTTGACCCTATCCTTTTCAAAAATGTTTGCTTCTAACTATCCTCTCCCCCAATCTGCCCTCCCTTCTGTATTCCTCCCTCCTATCCCTTACACCCCTATTTTCCTTTAGGGTAAGATACCCAACTGAGTGTGTATGTTATACCCTCCTTAAGCCAAACTGAATGAGAATGAGTTTGTTCCATTCCCTTTCACTTTTCAACTGCTGCCGCCTGGCTGCTTCCAGAGACCCTGGCCTGCAGATTGTAGGGGGACAAAGCAACCATTCAGAGGGAAAAGGCTCTTGCTTTCACCTGCTTGAATCTGGTTTATTATAAAATGCAAAATGGATAATTTTGATCACATTAAATTGAAAAGTTTCCATACAAACAAAGCCAATGTAACCAAGATTAAGAGGGAAGTGGGAAATTGGGAAAGAATTTTTACAACCAGTGTCTTTGTTGAAGACCTCATTTCTAAAATATACAGAGAATTGAGTCAAATATATATGTCATTCTCCAATGGATAAATGGTCAAAGGATATGAACAGGCAGTTTTTAGAGGAAGAAATTAAAGATATCTATAAGCATATGAAAAAATGCTCTAAATCACTATTGATTAGAGAAATGCAAATGAAAACAACTCTGATGTACCACATCTCACTGGCCAGATTGCCTAACATGACAAAACAGGAAAATGACAAATGCTGGAGAGGATGTGGAAAAATTGGAACACTAATGCATTGTTGGTGGATTTGTGAACTGATCCAACCATTCTGGAGAGCAATCTGGAACTATGCCAAAAGGGCTACAAATAATTGCATACCCTTTGACCCAGTAATACCACTTCTAAGGTTGTGTCCCAAAGAGATCATAGAAGTGGGAGGAAGACCCATATACAAAAAAATATTTATTGCAGTTCTTTTTGTGGTGGCAAAGAACTGGAAATTAAGGGGATGTCCATCAATTGGGGAATGGCTAAACAAGTTGTGGTATATGAATGTAATGGAATACTATTGTGCTATAAGAAATGAGGAGCAGATGGACTTCATATTTACCTGGAGAGGCTTATACAAGCAGATGCTGAGTAAGAAGAGCATAACCAAGAGAAATTTGTACACAATTACAGACACAACGTATGTTTTATAGTTTTATAGACTGGACTCTTTTCAGCAAAGCAAGGTTACAAGGCAGCTCCAAAAGACTCATAAAGGAAGGAGATGTCTACATTCAGAGAAAGAACAAGAAGGAAGTGGAAAGAACAGAGTTTGAATGCAGACTGAAGCAAATTACCTGCTCTCTTTCATTTTCTTGTTTGGCTTTGTTTCCTCTTTCCCACTGTTCATTCCATTGATTACAATCCTTCTTTACAACCTCAGTAATGTCTAATGTGAAAGTATTTGCAGATCCTGTACTTGATTGCATGCCGCCATGTGAGGCGGGGGAGAAAATTTGAAACTCAAGGGATTGTGAAACTGAATCTTGTAAACTTAAAGTAAACAAACAAATTAATGAAGAAAAAAAAAACATGAACTGGTTGCAGGCCATGGAGGAGCTCAAGAAAATTTTGAAAATCAAGTAAGAGAAGTAGAGGAAAAATTGGGAAGAGAAATGAGAATGATGCAAGAAAATCAAGAAAAGTGAGTCAACAGCCTGACTGAAAAAAATAACACCTTAAAAAACAGACTAACTCAAGTGGCAAAAGAAGTTCAAAAAGCCAATGAGGATAAGAATGCCTTAAAAAGCCGAATTCGCCAGATGGAAAAGGAATTTCAAAAACTCACTGAAGAGAATAACTCTTTCAAAATTAGATTTGATCAAATGGAAGCTAATGACTTTATGAGAAATCAAAATACTATAAACCAGGTCCAAACAAATTAAAAAATAGAATGCAAATGTGAAATATCTTATTGGAAAAACTACTGACCTGGAAAATAAATCCAGTAGAGGTAACTTAAAAATTATTGGACTACCTGAAAGCCATGATCAAAAAAAGAGCCTAGCCACTATCTTTCAAGAAATTATCAAGGAAAATTGCCCTGATATTCTAGAACCAGAAGGCAAAATAGAAATTGAAAGAATTCACCAATCACCTCTTGAAAAAGATCCCAAAAAGAAAACTCCTAGGAATATAATAGCCAAATTTCAGAGTTCCCAGGTCAAGGAGAAAATAGTGCAAGCAGTCAGGAAGAAATAATTTGAGTAAAGCACAATCAGGATAACACAAGACCTAGCAGCTTCTATATTAAGGGACTGAAGGGCTTGGAATGTGATATTTCAGAGGTCAAAGGAGATAGGACTTAAACCAAGAATCACCTACCCAGCAAAACTGAGTATAATGCTTCAGGGAGAAATATCGTCATTCAATGAAACAAAGGATTTTCATGCATTCTTGATGAAAAAACCAGAGCTGAACAGAAAGTCTGACTTTCAAATACAAGAAGCAAGAGAAGCATGAGAAGGTAAACAGGAAAAAGAAATTATAAGGAATTTATTAAAGCTGAAGCATTTGCATTCAATCTACATGGAAAAATGGTAATTGTAACTCATAAGACTTTTCTCAGTATGAAGATAGTTGAAGGGCATATATGTGTATATATATATGTGTATGTATGTATAAGAGGGTGTTATGTGTATATAAATATACGTGTGTGTGTGCATATGTATGTACATGTATACACAGATAGAGGGCACAGGACAAGTTGAATATGAAGGGATGATATCTAAAAAATAAAATTAAGATGTAAGAGGAATATATTGGGAGAAGGAGAAAGGGAGAGATAGATTAGGGTAAATTATCTCATATAAAAGAGGCAAAAGGGAAATTAATACAATGGAGCAGAAGAGCAGGAAGGTGAAAGGGAAGGGGTCAACCTTACTCCAGTGGAATTTGGCTTAAGGAGAGAATAACATACACATTCAATTGGGTATTCTACCCTCCAGGAAAATAGGGGGGAGGGGATAAAATGGGGGATGATGAAAGGAAGGACAAATTAGGGGACAGTGTAATTAGAAGCAAACACTTTTAAAAAGGGACAAGGTCAAAGGAGAAAATAGAATAAGTGGGGGGTGAGATGGGATGGAGGGAATTATAGTTAGTCTTTCACGATTTAACTACTATGGAAATATTTTCTGTATCTATACATGTACAACCTATATTGAATTGCTTATCTTCCTAGCGGGAGTGGGTGAGGAAGAAAGAAGGGTAAAAAATCTGGAACTGAAAGTTTTAAAAAGAAATGTTTGAAAATAATTTTTTTTTCACATACAGGGAAATAACATGTACAGGCACTGGGGTATAGAAATCTATCTTGCCCTACTAGAAAGTTAGGGGGAAATGGGGGAGGATATAAGAGAGACCAGATTAGGGGAAGGGGTATTAAGCAGGCTTGGTATTTTGGGGTTGGGGGAGAGGAAAGACAGGGAGAAAAATATGTAACTCAAAATCTTGTGGAAATGAATGTTGAAAACTAATAATAAATAAATAAATTGGAAAAAAAAAAGAGATCTACCTTTTGTGGCATGCATTCTTTCCAGCTAATCCTCACTCCTGTCCTTCTCCCTATATCCTCTTGCAACAAGCAATGGACCTCAACTCTACCTAACCATGTTTCAAGGAGATGAGGATACAGGAGGAAGGGGAGACCATGGTGATCCTTAGGTCAAGGAACCCCATGTTGGCAGAAACTCTGTACAGAATAATCACTCTTTCATCCCTAAGTCTGCAAAAAAATTTAAGCACATATTCAGATCAGACAGATAAGTAAATAACAAAGGGAACTGGAGCATAAGGTTATCTTGTAGGGTTGTCCTGAACCTGAAGGAAAAGGAAATGGAATTCAACTGGGTCTAGCCTCAGTACTCACCTTCACTCCCTCACCTTTCTTTTGACAGGGACTGGGAATTGGAGATTACAACAATATATCACAAATATGATACAATATGACCAGATAGGTTTCATAACAGGAATATAGGGCTGGTTAAATATTAGGAAAACTAAACATAAATTACTATCTCAATAATAAGAAACAACAAAAATCATATGATTATATCAAGATACAGAAAAAATCTTTTCACAAAATACAATATCCATTCCTATTAAAAAAAAAAACCATGGGGTAGCTAGGTGGTGCAGTGAATAGAGCACTGGCCCTGGAGTCAGGAGGACCTGAGTTCAAATTCAACCTCAGACAGTTATCACAAAAACTAGCCATATGACCTTGGGCAAGTCACTTAACCCCAATTGCCCTACCTTCCCCCCCTTCAAAAAAGCAAAAAAACCCAAAACAAAACAAAAAATAAAACACTAGAAAGCATAGGAATAAATTAAGCCTTTTTAAAAAAATAAGTAGTAGCTATCTAAAATCAAGATCCAGTATTATCGATAATGAAGATAAGCTAGAAGCCTTCCCTATAAGGTCAGGAGTGAAGTTAAGATGACCATTCTCACCACTGTTACTCAATATTGTATTAGAAATGTTAGCTATATGTAATGATAATGGTAATTTGAAGATCTTCCCTGCCCCTTAATAAGTCTAAGAGAATTTGAAGACCTTTTCTGCCCTTAATAGGCCAAATATAATCACATGGAGCCCACAGTGGGAGGAGCTTGCTGAAAGGGTGGAAAAGGAAGGGTATGAGCAGGAAGAAGCAGAGGAGAGCACATGCAGAGCTGGGAGTAGCCACAGCAGAGGTAGAGCAGCTAGCATGAGTGAGAGAGCATCATTTTTGCTTAAGGGAGCCTGTTTTGTTTTGAAGGGCTGATAGAGAAAAGGCTTGGGGATGTCAGTGCTGCTGCATTGATTATATGTACCAACTTCTTGGTTGCTATGATGGATTTGGCTTTCTGGTGTTAGGATTTGGCTTTCTGGTGTTTGAATAAATGTTTTGTGGCTGTCTTCCTGTTACATTTTGTGGAGAGTCTGTTACATTTTGTGATTCAGAACTACACCAGAATATTAATAGCCACCGTGGGCACTGTGAATATTGCATTGGCATTATACTATAGTAATACAAGAAGGAAAAAAATTTGAAGGAATAAAAATAGGTAACGAGGAAACAAAATTATCACTTTTTGCAGATGACACCATGGTACACTTAGAAAACCCTACAGAATCAACTAAAAATAGTAGTTGAAACAATTAGCAACTTCAGAAAAGTTATATGATATAAATTAAACTCACATAAATCATCATGTTAAATATTACCAATAAAGCCTAGCAACAAGAACTACAAAGAGAAATTCCTTTTAAAATAACTGAAGACATAAAATACTTGGGAAGTCTACTTGCCAAGAAAACTCAAGGACTATGTGAACAAAATATGAAGTACTTTTCAAACAAATTCAGATATGAATGACTGGAGAAATACTCATTGCTCATAAGTAAGATAAGCCAATGCAATAAAAATGACAATTCTACCTAAACTAGTTTACTTATGCCATACCAAATGAATTACCAAATAATTATTTTATAAAGCTAGAAAAAAATAACAGAATTTATTTGAAAGAACAAAAGGTCAAGAATATCAAGGGAATAAATTTTTAAAATGTGAAAGAAGGTGGCCTAACAATACCAGATTTCAATCTATATTACAAAGTGGCAATTATCAAAACAATCTGGCACTGACTAAGAAGGAAAGCAGTGGATCAAGTGGAATATATTAGGCATATAATACAGAGAAGTAAATGATAACAGTAACCTAGTGTTTAATAAACTCAAATATCCAAGCTTTTGGGGTAAGAACTCACTATATGACAAAAGCTGCAAGGAAAACTAGAAAGCAGTCTGGAAGAAACTATGCATAGACCAATATGTCACACTATATATGAAGATAAGGTCAAAATAGATAAACGATTTGGACATAAAAGTAATATCACAAGTAAATTAGGGAAGCATGAAAAATGTCTCTGTCGGATCTATGGATAAGAGAAGAGCTTATGACCAGACAAGATATAGAGAGGAAGTAAAAGAGATAAGTTTGTTTATTGTTGTTGTTGAGTTGTTTTAGTTAGTTTGACTCTTTGTGACCCCATTTGGGGTTTTCTTGGTAAAAATACTGGAATGGTTTGCCATTTCCTTCTCTAGGTCACTTTACAGATAAGGAACTAAGATAAACTGCGTTAAGTGACTTGCCCAGGGTCACACACCAGTAAACGTCTTAGGCCAGATTTGAACTTGGGGAAATGAGTTTCCCTGATTCCAGGCCCAGTGCTGTACCTACTGAACCATCTAGCTATCCATAATTTTGATTACATGCCATTTAAAAGCTTTTACACAAACAAAACAAATGCAGCCAAAATTAGAAGGTAAACAGGAACCCGGGGAAAACATTTCTCTGATATAGGCCTCATTTCTCAAATATATAGGGAACTGAGTCAAATTTATAAAAACAAGAGTAATTACCTCATTGATAATGGTCAAAGAATATGAACAAGCAATTTTCAGAAGAAGAAATCAAAGCTATCAATGAAAAATGCTCACATCAAAAAATGTTCTAAATCATTGCTAAATGAAGAAATTAAAATTAAAAAAAAAAACTCTAGGGGGTGGCTAGGTGGCACAGTGAGTAGAGCACCTACCCTGGAGTCAGGACGACCTGAGTTTAAATCCGGCCTCAGACATTTAACACTTACTAGCTGTGTGATCTTGGACAAGTCACTTAACCCTAATTGCCCTGCCCTCCCCCCTCCAAAAAGCAAAAAACAAACAAAAAACCCCAAAACTCTAAGTAGCATCTCACACTTATAACATTGGCTAAAATGAAAGAAAAGGAAAATAGCAAATGCTGAAGGGTATGTAGAAAAATTGAGACACTAATGCATTGTTGGTGGAGTTGTAAACAAGTCCAAATATTCTGGAGAACAATTTGAAACTATGCCTAAAAGGCTTTAAAACTGATACCCTTTGACCCAGCAATACTACACTAGGTCAACATGCCAAAGGGATCAAAGTAAAGGAAAAAGGAACTGTTTGTAGCAAAGAACTGAAAATCAGGGGACGCCCATCAATTAGGGAATGGCTGAATAAGTTGTGGCAGATGATTGTGATGGAATACTACTGTGTTATAAGAAATAATGAGAAGGATTGTTTCAGAGAAAACTGGGAAGACTTATATGAACTTGTGCAAAGTGAAGTAAAGTTCACTAGGTGAACATTGTACAAGTGTCTGATCAAGACAATGATACAAGACAATTCCAAAGGATCCATAATGAAAAATGCTATCCATCTCTAGAAAAAGAATGAATGAATGAATGCAGATTATAACATACTTAAAAAAACTTTCTTTGTTTCTTTTGGGGTTTTTTTTGCCTGTGATTTACTTTTGACACATGGCTAAGATGGAAATGTTTTGCACAACTTCATATGAATAACTGATATCAAATTGCTTGTCTACTCAAGGAAGGGTAAGGTAGGAAGGGAGAGAACCTAGAACTCAAAATTTTAAAAATGAATGTTAAAATTTTTATATGTAATTAGGAAATATTTAACAAAATAAAAATGTTTAAAAAAATCTAAAGAAGTAAAAAAAAATTCAAGTTTTTGCACAAGCAAAATCAATACAGACAAAAAATTAGAAGGAAAGATGAAAACTGGGGAAAATATTTTTTACAGCAGGTTTCTCTAATAAAGGCCTCATCTCTTAAATATGTGGAGAATTGATCCATATTTATGTAAAAAAGAACCACTGATAAATGGTCAAATTGATTAATGGTCAAATTGATATGAAGAGGCAGCTTCCAGAAAAAATCATGTCCAAAGGGCTATATAAAGTTCTACACACCCTTTGACCCACCAATGTCACTACTAGATCTGTAAAGAAAGGGGAAAAGGACCTATCTGCACAAAAATATTATAGCAGCTCTTTTTGTTGTGCAAAGAATTGGAAATTGAGGGAAATTCCATCAACTGGGGATGGGTGAACAAGTTGTGGTATATGACTGTGATGGAATATCAGGTTATGAGAAATGATGAGCAGGATGGTTTCAAAAAAATCTGAGAAGACTTATATGAGTTGAAGCAAAGTAAAATGAGCAGAACCTGAGCATTTTACACAGTAAAAGCAATACTGTCAGGATGATCAAATATGAAAAACTTAAGCTATTCTGATTAATACAATTATCCAGAACAATTCCAAAGGACCCATGATGAAAAACATTATCCACTTCCAGAAAGAGATCTGATGAACTTCCAATGCAAAATGAAGCAAACTTTTAAAAAAAAGTTTCTTTATGTTTCTCACTTTTTAATTTTATGTTTCAATATGGCTTATATAACTTCACATATATAATTGATATCATTTTGGTTGCCTTCTTAATGAGTAGGAGAAGGGCAGGAGGGAAGAATAGAAATTGGAACTCAAAAAAATTTAATGCATATTAAAATAAATAATTTTAAAAAGATAAAATAGCTAGTATTTACATTGCACCTTAATGTTTGCAAAGCATTTTACAAATGTTTTTTATCTGGTCTTTGCAAGAACCCTGTGAAGTGTTATAATTATTCCCCTATATCCAGTCTGTTTTTAAGGAAAGGTTAAGTCACTTGCTCAGGGTCATAGAACTATGTAAGTGTTAGCTATAATTATTATTAAGCCATAGTTTCAATGGGTGAAGGGGAGGTTCTAAATAGCCTCACAAAATCAGAAATTTTGAGCATTGTTTTAGATAACTAGCTAACAAGTTCCTTCCAAAGTCACTTTTTAATAAAGCTCAATGTCCTTTTAAACTCTGGATTAGGTCAGTGAAAAACCACAAATTAGGTGCTAATTTTTCTTTGGGAAATTTTGGTGGTAAGCTATATAAGCTACATACTTCAAGATAGCTCTCCTGACTCTGAGATTTGGGCAAATCTACCAGAGTTGATATGTCTTGAATATAGCAGGTACTAAATAAATGTATTGAATTGAATAGTTCAAGGCTCAAAGGCAGAAGAAACAGCCAACAAGAAAAGGAAAAATGGCCTGAGTGGAAATTGGGGAAGGTAGAGGTGTTCAAACTCCATGATGATTTGGCAGCAAATGCTCAAAATCCCAAATCTTAAACTCATAAATATCTATGTCCATATTTAAAAGATGTGTTTTTACAAAGCAGGAAACTGAGATTTACTTAGGTCATTCTTACATTTTGAAAATTTAAAAAAAGAAAGAAAAAAGAGAAGAAAAGAAAGGGAAAAGGGTAAGGAAAGGAAAGGAAAAAGAAAGAAGAAAAAACAAGAACAGCTTATACATATCCCTAATGTTCTCACTTTGTCTTCTGCTAGGGTTCTTTGGTGGCAGCAGATGTGACCAACAAATGTAACCCAACTGTTACACAGATCTCAGGCACTTAACTCTTAAGTTAAGACTTCCTGTTTCTGCAGCTGTGTTTCATACATTCCTAGACTTGAATTCTATTGTTTGCAATATGTAATATGTCAAAAGAATTTGCCTCATCTTTACATTCCCTCTTTAAATATAAACATTGTCCTAACCACTCTGCATTCAATGAGGGCTTGAAGGGAAATGAATCCAAAGAGGTCTCCCAACCCTCAAATGCCATAACTGATACCACTGTTGAAAACTTGTGGTTGGTCACTGGAGGAAGCAAGACTCAGCAGGAACTCTAAAAGCATCAGAGAGACAATGGGAAAGTGAACCTACCACTTCAATGAATTAAAATCAGGGAAGCATCAAATGCCAGAACTAGAAGATCATCTAGTCTGAGCCTGTTATTTTTAATATGAAGAAACTGACTCTTAGAAAGAGGAAAGGGTTTTAAAAGATAAAAGGAAATTTAGAAGTTTAATAACTTGTAAGTATGTTATCTTAAAATTGGATAAGGATTTGTAGATCATGACTTAAAATATATAATGGTAAAATGGTATGGGTTATGTCTTTTGATTTGTGTATAAATTGGATTTAAGTGAGGTAGAGTTGCACAAAGTTGTCAGCCTTACTCTCTTCTCCAGTCATCACAGTCCAGTGGCAGGACAGATTCAAGACAGCTGGTGATGGTTCAAGATGCAGTGGCTGACTTTGGTGTCTTCAATGTCTAACCAAGCTCAAACCACTCCACAGCACCTTCTTCAATGGCCTTCGTGGCCACTGGAACCAATTGTTCTCATCTTGCCCATTTACTTAGGTCATTCTTATACTTTGGAAATTAAAAAAAAGAAAAAGAAAAAAGAAGAGAAGAAAAAACAAGGAAAAAGTTAAAGAAAGGAAAGGAAAAAAAGAACAGCTTATACATATCCCTAATGTTCTCACTTTGTCTTCTACTAGGGTTCTAGAGAATTTCTTTGGTGGCAGTCATTAGAATAAATGTAACTCAACTGATACACTGATCTCCAGCACTTAACTCTTAAGTTAAGACTTTCTGCAGAAAGTCTTCACATGCTTGGGGTAGACATGCCTCTAACTCAACAACGGGTTTGAGACCCCCTGGTTACCCTCAATGTGGTTTAGCCTGGCCGCTAAAACCGGAATGTGGCCACTGGGCATGCTACAGCTTATTGCAGCCACAGGTGAGCGTTGGGTGGAACAGGTGAACACCGAAGGTGGAAAGCAACCCTGACATCACACCAGAGGTACTAGTCTTCCCTGAACATATCCTACACCTGGGCTTCAGACTAGGAACTGAATACTCTTAATAGGCCCACTAAAAATACAGCTGCTAAAGTTTTATGAATCTGATCAATGTAGTAACTAATTATGAAAAACTATCCATCCATATCTGCCTAACCACAGTGAGTAGCAGGTATGTCATAAGAAGACAAATAGTAGTGGAAAATACAAATAACTGACAGAAAATGATACTTTAAAAAATAGTGAGCAATCAGACTAATGACCTCAGGGGTCTTTATGTACAAAATATGGATATTAAACAAGACGAACTAGAGTTCCTAGCCTGTAAGTGGGTACATTCTACATTAAAGATATTGAGACTTAATAGGATGATCTTCAGAAAAGGAATATATATCTAAATGGAAAGATAAACCACTCAAAAGGACCAGAAAAGAGAGATAACAGATGAACATTTTGTATTAGAAAGATATACTCATGGAGGAAAAATATATAAACTGAAAGGAGAAATATAATAGAAAGTATTTGCAGAGATTAATGGGAAAAAGAAACAGGTGCTATTGTCATGGGTATATAATATAGATTTAGAGAAAACAAGGTAGAAGAATTATTACTATGCACTAAGAAACAATACAGAAAAACGTTGGAAGACCTCGAACTGATGCAATGTGACAAAAGCAGAAACAAAAATAATTTTTAAGAAAGAATTCAGGGAACATCATTATATATGATATTAAGGCAGTGATAGGGGACTTTAAATATTTGGACATCTGTAGGACCTCTATTTTTGCCAAATGCAGAACAATGATAGATCCCTCGCTGCCTTTCTGATAATTTCCTTCTTTGAAAGGTGATTGAAGCAAGGAGGGAAATTGTTCTTAATCTGATCCTGACAAAAGAGAAAGAGGTACTTGTTGAAGAAGAAATGACAAAAGCCTTGGGCAGAAATTACAATTGCATCTCAGAATTCATGAAAGTGAAGGAAAAAGAGACCAAAGAAAGTCCTACAAATACCTACTATTTTAGAAAAAATATATTTCATAAATTTTAGAAAAGTATTAGAAGTATTTCAAAAAAAGCAGATCTATCCAATGCTTGTGTTGCTTAATTTTCTATGCCAATGAAGATGAACCTGAACTGGGAAAGTGTGAAAAATGATTTTCTTTAGTGATCAGTATCTTGGAGAATCAGAGCTTCCCCATCCCCTTTCTTTCAAAATTCAGTTCTTCAGAAGGACATTAAGATCTAATCTAAATGGCTCTATTCCTGCTCACCGTATTGCCCAGACAGGTCTGGGAAAATGTTAATTCCTTCCTATGGTCAAAACAGATGATATGGAAAATGATGTCTCTTTGACCAGGATTAAGTGACCTAAGTCAGTACTCAAAACTCTCATTTCAATATAGCCCACCTCTCAGTGTGCTGACCAATCAGAGTGGATTGGCACCCCTTGGGAACACCTACTCTTCAGAAAAAGGCACACAACGCTGTACCCCCAACCCCCATACTAAGCCAGTTCTGGACTGTAACTCCCATGCAATGCATGTCAAGTCAGCTTAAGAGAAAAACATGGACAGAAAAACACAGCCTAATTTTGTTTGTTTTTCTTAGAACAAACTCTGTGAGAGGTTGACAAAAGATAGGTCAAAAAATGAATGAATATCAGGCAGCTGAAACCCAAGATAAATAAGGAAATAAAGATCACCTAGGTGCCCTCCCTGCGCTTCCCAAGGGTATAAAAAAAAAAGGTATATAAAAAAAGGGTACAAAAAAAACTGGAAAATGTGATTGTTGGTCTAAGGTCCACTAAGTTTGAACATTTGTGTCAGATAGAAGAGATGTAACAGGGTTGTCAATGGGAAAATGTTTCAGTTTTCAAAAAAAGGAAAATTAAGTAGATATTAAAAGAGCACTTAGGTGGCTTTAACAAGTTTTCAAGCCAAATGATAAAAACACTAGTACTCTTCAAATGACTAATGAAATCTTTAAATGCTTGAAATTGATTCCAGAACATATTACTCAACGGGCATTTTCTGAGCAGTTAGCAAAGAAACAGTGAACACTGAATGCCACTATGGCTTCATCAAGAATAACTAACAATAACAAAAACAAATTAATCTCATTTTCATTTTCAAAAGGATTATCAGAGTTGGAGATTAGGGGAATACAATACACACAGTGTACTTGGGTTTGAACAAAGCATTTGACAAAATTTGTCATGTCTGTCCTCGTGGAGATGATGTGTACATGTTTGTTAAAAAGTTGAAAGCACTATTACGTAGATACAGAATTAGTTGGAATGATTAGGCTCAAAATGAAATCTCTAATGGAATGGCCTAGGAATCTCTCTGTAACCCTGTACTCTTCTGCATTTTTATCAATGACCTAAATGAAGAAATATTAAATATGCAAATGACAGAAACCTGGAAGAGAAAAATCATATATTTGATGAGAAAGTCATGATAAAAAAAACTTTGAAATATTATTGTGCTATAAGAAATGATGAATGTAATGAATTCCGAATGAAAGATCTACATGATGCATACTCTTGCTTAAATCTCCAAATGTTTTTTAGAACTGCTCTCTAAACCATGTCTCCTCTACTTTGTACTTCTGAAGTTAATTTTTTGAACTAATAATAAGCATAAGATTTTATACTTATCCCTACTGAATTTATTTTATTAAATTTGGTCCAATCTGTAGCCTGTCGACACTTTTTTGGATCCTGACTGTCATCCAGAGTTAGTTGTTCCTTCCAATTTTGTGTGATCTGCAGATCTGATGAGCATTCAATCTCTCTCTACATTCAGACCAATGACAATATTAAATGGCACAAGATCCCTAGGGTGCTACACTGAAGATTTCCCTTAATGTTGACATTGAAACATTAACTACATTTTGAGTTTGGCTATCCAACCAGTTCCGCATCTATATAATTGTATTCTTATCAATCGGTCACTAAATAACTAATATTTGTTAGCTACAAACCAGACACTGTAGTAAGTGCTGAAAATACAAAGAAAAAAAAAGATCCTATCCTCAAGGAGCTCACATCCCGATGAAGCACACAATGCCTACACATGTAATTCAGCTTGCTTTATATATGTCCAGATCTCCTAATGTGGAAGCACACTGCTCCTGGAAAGGGTTCCCCTCCCATCTTCTCACCATCCGTGTAGAGGGAACTTCCCTTTGACTAGCTGCAGGGCCAGAACAGGCCGTGTCTTTAGAATCTGCCAGGCTGGAATGGTTGTGGCACTTTCCTAACGATTCAAGTAGATGAAGACTATAGTTCACTGACAATGAGGACATCATTAAACGAACCCATGAGAGGGAAAGACTTCCTTTCCCCTGATCTCTCTTTTGTCCTGTGACTATAAGATTTCCCTCAGCCTAGGGTTTCTGTTTCTGTCATCTGTTGTTTGTCTTTCTCAGTTTCAAGTGCTGAAGGCAGTCCCCACAGGACCCAAGAGTTTAAGCCACTATGACCTTGGAGTAAGAATTCTAGGCAGGATGTTGCAGCCAGCCCAGCACGGCAGCCCTGAAAAGCCTGAGTACCCAGGACTCAAGCGCATGGGGAGTTTTAGATTTAGAAGTGGAATAGTGCTCCAAAGGAACTGAGCTAAGTAAGGAACCTAATCTCCTTCCCCTCTCTGAGGCTGAGGTAAGGTAGTATAGGAGATGCAGGATGGATTAAGACCTATGTGTTAAAAAAGATGTCTGTATATTTGTTATACCTTTTGAAATAAATATTCATATACAAAAGCTAATCTTAATCTTAGTGGTTAAATGGAACTGAGGTCCAGGGGACCAAGCCCTACACCTGAGGAAAAATGGTAAGTTGGAAGTTGAAGCCTTTCTACCCCTACCTCCCCAAACACCTTAGGGGTAAGGGAGAACTGAGAAAAAGAAATGAAATGTAATGTGCCTGATATTCAGGAAGTAGGCACCAGGGTAGTTATGTTACACATAATTCATCCATACATGATACATACAAAGCAGATGGAAGGTAGTGTCAGAGGAGAAAGCAATGAAAGCTAGGCAGGTCAGGCTATAACAGGTGAGATTTGAGCTGTATTTTAAAGGAAACCAGGGAATCTAAGAGTTAGAAGTGAGGAAGGAGAACATTTCAGGCATGGGAAAAAGTCAGTACAAAAGAGGGACGTTTGATGAACAGCATGTAGACCAATTGGACTACAGAGTGCATGGAGAGGAAGGGGAACAAGCATTATTTATATAGCACCTCCTCTGGGCCAGGAACTGTGTTAAATCCTTGCTTATAAATATTATCTCATTTGATCCTCACAACAACCCTGCAAGGTAGATGCTATTATTATCCTCTCCATTTTACAGTTGAGGAAACTAAGGCAATAGAGGTTAAATAACTGACCAAAGGTCACATAATTAAGCTTCAGAGGCTGGATTTGAACTTAGGTTATCTAGACTCCAGGCTCAGCCCTCTATTCACTGTGTAATCAACTGCCTCTGAAGGAATACGATAGGTACAGATTGGGGCTATTTGCAAAGCATAGATAATTTCCAATTCCCTTAATGATATCAGAAGGGAATAATATGTAAGAAGGCTAGAGAGGTAGGTAGAAACAAGGTTGTGAGAGTTTTAAATGCTCAACAGAGGAGTTTATATTTGATTCTAGAAGTAACAGGAAGTCATTGGAGGAAGGAGGAAGAGGAACATGGTCAGCACTCTACTTTAGGAAAATCATATCGGTAATTATGAGGAGGATGGATTGTAGTAGTAGAGACTTAAAGCCAAGAGACCACTTGGAAGACTACTGTAATAGGTCAGGCAAGAGGTGACATGAGCATGAGCTATGGAGATGGCAGTTTGAGTAGAAAGAAGGGGACATACTGGAGAGATGTTGTGGAGGTAGAGAAAACAAGATTTGGCAACTGATTAGAAATATGGGGTGAGAAGAAATAAGGAGTTAAGGATGAAACAAAGATCGTAAACTTGAATTAATGGTAAGATGGTGTCTCCCTACACTCCTTATTAGGGAAGTTTAAACTAGGGGTGGGTTTGGGAAGAAAGAGAATGAATTCAGTTTTAAGCATGTTGAATTTGAAATGTTTACAGGAAATTCAGTTTTAAATGTCCAAAAGGCTGTTAGGTATGTGAGACTATAGCTCAGGGGAAAGGCTAGGGTTGGATACATAGATCTGGAAAATATAAAGGTTATCTTCCATATCTTCTTAAGTACTTCTATGATACAGATAAGTTATCAAATGCTTTGATTAAAATCTAGTAATTTAGATTTAAAAAATTTATATTTAAAAAAAAACCTGTAATATTCCCCTTAACCATCAGCTTAGTAGTGTTATCATAAAGGAAAACAAAGTGTAGTCTGACACATGAAATAAGTTTTCTATCTTTCACAAACAGATGACAAATCTCTTATATACAAATATAAACATCAAAATATCTTTGAAAATCAGCCAATAAACTTTGCTGAAATTGAGCCATTATCACAGATAAAATTGTTGCATCTAATCCCACTAACCTATAAAAACTTAAGGAAAATCTTTTTAATAGATAGTGTCATATGGGATTCATAAACTTCAAATTTATAGTATGGAGTAAAAAGTTCTCCAAATAAACACACCTAACGGAAGAGATCAAAACCACATGGGAAGAGGATGAAGTGTGTCTCACTGTCATCATCTTGTTAGCTACTGGCCCCAAAGATACTTTCAGTGAGGATACCGAAGGTTAGCCTGTGCTACAGCAGTTTATTAATTTGGCAGATATTAACCACAAAAACCTATAGGATGGTGACATTCTAGAATCATCTGAATTTGAGAGAACAAAAAATAACAATGATGCCACACAAAATTATCCAATTATCAACAAAAACTCTTCAGTAAATGGCCAAATCCAGTGGGTTTGCTTACAGAAATGGAGGGGTTCATGACAGTGATACAGGATAGAAAACACATTCTTAAGAACCTCAGACTTATTTGTCAGGGAAGAGTTTTCGAGGAAATTGTAGAAATTGCAACAGAATACTGTATGCTGAAAACCCGTCAGCAACTACCAAACATCTAGAAAGACAAGGACAAGCAGCCAAAATAATATACTAATTTTTAGTATATTATTAAATAAATAAATAAAGTATATTATTAAAAGAAGCTAATTTTTCTATATTTTTTTAGGCCTATAGGTCCTGTTGTGGATGAAACACTGATCTTGAAATCAGGAAGATCCAAATTCAAATCCTCTCTGTTTCGATAAGAGGCTTTCCGGATCTTTTTTTTTTTTTTAAAGCAATCAGGGTTAAGTAACTTGCTCGAGGTTACACGGCCAGTTATTTCTGGGTGTGGTGCTGAGTGTCTGAGCCCGGATTGGATCCCCAGGTCATCCCGACACTGGGGCCGGTGCTCTTACTCGCTGAGCCACCTGGCCGCCCCTTTCCTGATCTCTCTTAATGGTGCTGCCTTCTCTCTGATGATTATCTCTAACTTACTCTGTATATAATTTGTTTGGATATTGTCTCCCCTATAAAAATGAGAGCTCTTTGAGATCAGGGACTGTCTTTTGCCTCTCTTTGTATTCCCAGTACATATTCCTTGACACATAGTAGGTGCTTAATAAATACTTACTGACGGACTGCCTTCGACACTAGCTATGTAACCCTGACAATGCATTTAAACTCTCTCAGCCTCATCTGCAAAATGTGGATAATAACAGCTAGCAGCTATTTCACACTACTGTTGTAAGGATCAAATGAGATAACAAATGTAAAGTGTTTTCGCATATTTTCAAGTGCTATATAAATTATAGCTCCTCTTCATAAACTAGTAGACAATATATCCTTGTATTTAAAAATATGAATTTTAAAATATCCTTGAGAACTCAACCAGAATACTCTACTGGAACAAGAGTAATATCACAGATAAAACTATAGTCAATAATCATCCATACATATTTAAGAAAAACATTTTTCATAGATATTGCCATACTGAACACTCATAATCCTCAAACTATGTAGAAATAAAATCCTTAAAAACAGGGACCAAGCAGAAAGTTGTTGTTTTTTTTTAATGTGAAAATAAGAAGTAATTATTATCCCCACCATCTTAACTACTATTGAAGTTATTGTCTTGAGGATACTTTCAGTGAATCTATAGAAGGGGAGTCTGCATTCCAATACTTCCATTCAATTGTAAAAATAAAATTTATCTCCTTGTGCAATAATTTATGGAACACTAAAAATAAAAGGATAATATAATAAAAGGATTAGATGCAACAATAATAGTAGGTTAGTGACTTGCCTCAGGACTATTTCTATCTGGACCCCATGAAACATAAATATAAAACCAATAATAAAAATAATGGTAGTAATAATTATACATATATTATATATATATAATATATGTGTGTATATAATATCACCTTATAGTTTTAAAAGTATTTTTCAAAGACTCATTTTATTATATTAACCTTCTTTCACAGACAACACTGTGATTGTTGTTCTTGGAAGGCTGATAGTTGACAACATGCTAACTTTATAAGACTATGACACTGAGAGACCAAACACATCTATGGGCACCCAAAATAAAATTTGAGTTATGGGGATCTGTGTCTAATGGATTTATGTTTCTTGCCTAAGGTAATAATGGTTATCCCTGATAACCTACAAATTCAGTTAACTACAACCTCTCATTCTTGAAAGATGCCAGTCAAGGTAGTTACTTCAATAAATACATTCTAGAGTTACAATGAGGCAGGCAGTAGCTCAGTGGATAGAGCACTGGGCCTGGAATAAAGGAAGGCCTGAGTTCAAATCCACCCTCAGACCTTTTCTAACTCTGTAACCCTGGGCAAGTCACAACCTCTGAAGTCTGACAAAAGGATTCACTGGAGAAGAACACTCCAGTATCTTTGCCAAGAAAACCCTATGGACAGCTGGTCCATAGGGTCACAAAGAAATTGGACACAACTAATCCAAGTGAACAACAACAAAAAAAGTTAAAATAAATTAATTAATTTAAACAATTAATTTAAAACAATTCTATACAGACAGACTCACAAAATCTTGGAGCTGGAGAAATTCTCTCAAAAGGACATAACCGATACAGGATTTTAACTGATATTCTAAAATTAATATTCTAAAATTTAAAAAAGGGGCTAAATTCCTACAGTTATTAGCTTTCTACTCCCAACTACTGATATCACATCCTTGCTACAGTAATAAGCCTATACATGGGTCAATAGTTAAACCTTGACAACAGAAAATGTTTCCACCTAGCATTTTTCAGAACTATATCAGAAATTTGTTTTCAGAGAATTATTCTACTGATTTAACTTAGGCTGGAATGAATATAACTCACTTTTGCAAAATGTCTTTAATTCCCCAGAGGAAAGGCTTTATAAATGCGAAATCTAAGTTGAAAATTTTTAAAAGTTTATACAAAACAAAATTAGAAAGAATTGCAGGCAAGTTAAATTTTATTAATATTGAAAATAATGATGTATTAAAAACACATTGAATGTATAGAAATGATGGAAAATATAAACTGTATAGATGGCTATGTATATGATAAAACAAATCCAATCAGAATTAAATGAACATGTTTCATCTTAAGCAAATCCATCTGTAAATACAATCATGGAATTATTTTTGCTTTTTAAAGGATCACTAACAGTTTTGTTGATGGTGACCATGTAAGTCACATTATTTCTAATTCAAACACTGGAAGATCAATCATTTGATTGTAAGAGCACTCATTCTAAATCTGTTCTAGCCTTCTTTTAGCTATTGGTTAAGCAACAATCATTATGAAAGGTAATCTGCCTCCTTTCTCTATTCTTAACCTCTACTCTTACCACATTCTTAGCTTCTTGGGATGAACACTGTCCAAAAAAATGACAATCCACCAGGAGTGTGGTTCAAAGGAATAATGATATATAAACTACTCATTTTAAAATGTACAGATTAACAAATGCCAATACATTACTCACCCATTCATAAGAAACAATCCAGCAGCCGCGGGCAATTCCCAACAGTACATTCAGAGTTCGACGAGGTTCCCCTGTAACTACATGAGTTGTAGATTCACATACATCACATGAAAAAGAAAAGTCCTTCAATTTGTCCACCACCTGCATGATGATATTCTGTTTCCTGCCAAACAGGAAATTAAAAACACAATTTAAATCAAATATCTCCTGCACCAGGCACATACACTCAAGTAACCAGAATAAAAAGATAAAGCTAAATTTATTATCCTATTAAAAAAAATTTGAACCAGACTTTTGATTTCATTGGTACTTAGAACTTTGGATGGGAAAATTCCCTTTACTAATGCAGACTGGGGCTTAATCTACAAATTAAGTGTGCTTGAACTGCCTGGGGCACTGAGAGGTTAAATGGTTCCTCCAGGTTTATAGAGTCTGTCAAAGGCAGGACCTGAATCCAATTCTTTCTGACTCTGAAGATAGCTCTCTACTTATTATACCACGCTGCCTCATATTTAATTCTTCATTTCTTCCAAATTGGTGATTTTTTTTTCCTTTTTTTGAAATTACTAGAGAAGGTAGAAAGAATATGGGGTTATGTAGGAAGGAAAGCAACAGGTTGACAACTGTCTCCTCTTAAATATGAGGAAACTGAGTCCCGGGAAAAATGACATGACTTGTCCAAGGTCAATTAATTAATGGCAGGGCTAAAAGTAAGCCTAGGTTTCCTGACTCTTAGCTTAGTGCCATCTCCTCTATATATGAATGCCCCTTGGGTAATTCAAGACATTTCTTTGGATAGGATATTGTTTTCACAGACTCCATTACAATTTCAATGTTATTTCCAACTCTTATAACCAAAATGTCTTTACCTTTATATTATCTTAGGATCACAGATTCACAGATATATAACTAGAAGGGCCTTCAGAAACCAAATATCCAACCCTCTCATTTTAGAGATGAGGAAACTGAGGTGCCCAAGGTCATATAGATAGCAAGTGATATCATCCCCTTGGAAGACTGTGGAGAAATTTCAGTAAGTCCACAAAATTAGATGAGAAAAAGTAACTTGCATTTTTATTTTCATCAACTTTTGGTTTCCTTGGTAATTCTATATATTTTACTATGTATTTAAAAGTATTATTCTAAAATGGGGTCCATAGCCTATATCTGCTACTGAAAGGGGTCTATGACACAAAAAAAAAAGTTTGAGAAGTCCTGCTATATAGGCAGTCCTCAAAATCCTTTTTTATCCTTCCTATAACAGAAAGTATTTCCTTTATCAAGTATACAACAGCTCTTTCCATCTACTGAAGAGAATGGAATCATAGAATATTAGAGTCACCGGGGGCCATCTTGTCTAACTTCTCATTTTACAAAGAAAGGACTAGAGATCCAAAGAAGGGAAGTGGTTTATACAAGACCACTCAGGCTATCTACTGGCAGACTTAGAACTATAATTTAGGTCTTCATATTCTTATTTTAGAGCTGCTTTCCCAAGAAGGAACCTCAACTCTGTGTCACTAATTATGTAATAACCTCCAGGGGCCTCAGTTTCCTCATCTTTAGAATTAAGGGGTTGGTCCAGATGATCTTTTAGGTTTTTGCCTCTTCTAAACTTCTATAGGTATCAATGCTAACATCTGAGAGCTGTCTGGTTGTCATATGACTGACAAGTGTCTTTCCAAGGCAGGGATGCAGTATGTTATAATAAAAACAACATTGGCTTTAGGGTCAGAGAAGCTGATCTGAACAAGCCTATCTTTGAAGATTAGTACCTGTGAGGCCTGAAACTTCCCAGTACCTCAGTTTCCTCATATGTACGTTAAGGAGATTAGACTACATGGTCTCTGAGGGCCCTTCATACTCTTCCACATATGATAGGAATTATATATCTATCTCTCAACGTTTATCCAAAAGCAATGGAGGGGAAAGAAAAAGTAAAAATTATGAGAGGAACAATGAAGGAAAAAATTACTTTAAAAAAGTTTTATTTGTAAGCATGGGATTTCATGAGTAGGTAAGGACCACGTTTTTGTTTGTACAAAAATGTGTGATTTAAAGAAAATTATACCCACATCCAAAATCAAATGATTTCAACATTATTTCACTTAAAATATATTGAACTCATTTAGTGATACATAAGGAAAAAATTATAGAAATTAAAAAAAAACATTAATCATAAACAGGGTGTTTCAAGTATCAGCCCCTTTATTCCATGCTGTGAAACAAAAACAAACATCTTGATAAAAAGTGTTTTAAATATACATATCCTTCCCCTCAAACACAACCCAGTTTGGATTTTCATACAGATGTCATTACAATTTGATGAATGTTTCAAAACCTGAAAGAGATGTGTGTGTGTGTGTGTGTGTGTGAAAAATCATACAATCCTTTCTTTGTCTTCCCTAAAAGCAGAATTTTAAAAACTACAACCAAGTATAACAGAATATGGAACCATATTTGTGTTGGATGTTCTTTCTTGTGTAAGTGTTTAAGAAGGATGATAAGAAGATGCCAGAAAATTAACTCTTCCACAAATTTTCAGGGATAACTGCCTCTGATGATTCACCACAGAGGAAATGGTATCCTACCAAACTAAAGTGACTGCTTTTTTAAGAGCTTGAAAAATGCATGTGCAGCCCAGGACAGCCTCAGAACATGGTAACATTCTTTACAAAGCAATTATACTTTACATGGAAGGGGAAAGAGGCCAAACCCTTAGCTTGTGATTAATTTGTGGGCATAAGGACAGCAAAGCATTGTATAAGCACTGCCTTTTACTTCCCATATGACCCAAGTAATGGTCTCATTTTTATCCCTGTTGGTTTTCTAACACTGACATTAGTTGGCAGAGAGTAACAGGGGCAACCATTTAAATTTTACACAAACTACATTCTTTGGGTTGACTATAAATAAGTTTCATTCAGTTCAGCATGTGAAAGTAAATGCCGTTTATATTCAGCTAACATTTTGCACAGAATAGGAAGTTATCAAAATAACTAGTACTTACTCAGAGGACATGCTTGTCATGACTAATGTTCTTGTTGGCTAGAGATTTCAAAAGAAAAGGAACAAAAAAATAAAAGGTCAAAAATATGAAAATCATTTTTTTCCCACAGAAACTTTACTCTAGTAGTTTCTATCAAAATTACAGCACTAAAATAGCATGGAAGAATGAAGGGTTGGTTCAGTGGCACAATAGAAAGGTTTCATATTCCTGGAAGAGAAACTCCTATAATGGTTGCAAACCTTAAGCTACTCAAAATTTAAGGCCCCAATCAATCAGCATTAAAAATAATAATGTATATAATATTTTACTGCTTACAAAGTATTTTATACATGTTATTTAATCTGAACTCACAAGACCCTATGAAGCAGGTGTTATCTCCAATTCCATTTAAGGAAACTGAGGCAGTGGTCAAGTGATTTACCTAGGGTTATATAACTAGTAAGTGTCTTTATGAATTTGAACTCAGGCCTTCCTAACTTCAAGTCTAGCACTCTATCCCCTATGTCACTAAAGGCATATCAGGTGACAGATGCTGTGCTAGGTCCCTTGGATATAAAAAGAAGAAAAAAGCAACATTCCCTGATATCATGGAGGTTGCATTTTTCTGTGGGAAACAACAAGTAATATACATATATACACACACATACATATATACATACACTACATGAAAAATAAAACTTAGCATGAGGGAGTTTGGGAGATGTCTATTTCTCCTCAACTAGCCAGCCACACCATGTATGCCAATATTCCTTCATATTTTCCTTTTACCTGGGGATGAAAGAGAAGGCTACATCTGCAGGTGTGAGAATCACTTTTTCAGAGAGATATGGCTCTAGTGTTCTTTTATTCTTCTAAAACTGAGCTCATTCTATTACATGAATTAAACTTTAATCAAGGCTTTGATTCTTCATGGAACACTCTGGCAGGAAATAGCCCATTTTTGTGTTCAGACATTTCCAAGTAAGTAAATAAGAGAAGCCATAGAGAAACAGTGATCAAACTCATTGCTGTAGTGACAGAAGAAGGATGATGTAGAGAAATTTAAAGGACTTGTTCACAGTGGAACAATAAATTAAGGTAGAAGACAACCCCAAACTCAAAATTCTTTATTTGGTGTTTTATTCCTGTGGCTATTTCATTCTGTAAAGTCACAAGGATATTCTTGCAAGGAATATACTTTAGTCTAGAAAATGGCCAATGTTAATCTTTCTTTTTGTCTTCTTGTTGAACACTGATTGTCAATGGCATTAGGATTGCTAGCCCTCTCTGTCTGGTGTTCTATCTATTAATATCTTGAAAGGAAATAGGGCTATGAATAGGGCCCCTGTTGTGGTGTTTGGGTGGAGGAAAGGGCAGTTAGTTCCAACTCAATGAGAAACCTAAGTAGGATAGTACATCGCATCACAGACTGAAATGGAGGAATTGTTTTCACAGAGAAACTTAAAACCCAAGATGGGAGAAAGAATGGGAAGGAAAAATATACACAAGGCAGGAAAACAACTAAAAAAAAAAGAATACTGCACTTCCACATTCCTCTGACTTACAGCTGTCTGATAAAAAATCAAGTAGATCAAGAGTTCATTTAGACAGAATTATTCTGGCTACACAGCCATAACACTGGTGCCCCCTGGAGCTGGGTATTTAAGATTACTAAGAAGGGTTACATATAATTAAAGCTCATAGAGCAATAGTCACCCATTTGCAGAGGTATGCCAGAAGGTCTCTCTGCATAGCCAGAAACACACTGGACATGTAAAAAGTCCAAGTTTTGAAAAAGGATTATCTGTAATGCAAATGTCAAGTCCCCTCTAGATTGAGCTAAGTAGAATTAATAAAATCAATGAACCAGTTGAATGTACTCTCTTGAGGCTCTTAGATTTTGAGAAGTCTGAGAACCTGGGCAAAGAAAAGTCAAATGAAATAATGTATGAAAGCACTTTATAAACTTTAAAATAAATGTGAGGTTTTAATATTATGATGATGCCAAATCTGCTGCTATTTGGAAAAGGTTTGTAATCTGCTTATCTTGCCTGAGTCAATGGAACCAAGCCTTCTGAATAGCCCTATCTATAAAAAGTCAGATTCCAAATAAGGATACTAACATACTTGGTATATCTAAAAAGTAAAGGAGTAGGAACACTATCAGTAACCACAGGCTGCATATTCTTTCTAATGTGCTCACTGAACACATATAACAACTTGACTTCCCACCATCTGTACTACTTGGTATCAACTCCATAAACATCATGCTCCCCTTCCCCTACCCCACTGTCAGGATAAGGGCACCCTGAGTAAACTCATCATCACAAAGACTGCTTTAGTTCTGGTACTCACACCTCATTAGTACCCTCAGTAACATCTGTTCCTCTGGTTGGGAGGGTTAGAAGACAGCAAAAAACTTCTCCTAAAGTCTCCCTTTAATGAGGGCCTAGTAGCTCAGTCAACTCTTCATTTCCTACCATCTTGACTGCTTAGTTTTGACTCCATCATCACCATGCCTCCATGCTGGGGACCCCTCTCCTTCCCATTTCCCCCCTCTCACTTTTTTCCTTCCTTTTGTGAGTTGTCTTCCTGTATTAGATTGTAAGTTCCTTGAGGTCAGGGTCTATCTTTTTCTTATTTGTATCCCCAGTATTTACCATAGTGTCTGGCACATAGCAGTTATTTAATATTTATTTGACTGCATTGTATAACATATACATATATTCATATCTATAACTGTATTAGAAACTTTTATACGTATATATAAAAAGTAAAGATAGTCTAGATTGTATATTAAAGGAATTATCCAATTCAAGATGAACATTTGCAAACATAATACAATTTAAATAATTTAACAATATTATATTATTCTATTAATTAATATATATGGGTTTTTTTTTCCTTTTTGGAAGGGGGCAGGCAGGGCAATTGGGATTAAGTGAATTGCCCAGGGTTACACAGATAATAAGTGTTAAGTGTCTGAGGCCATATTTGAACTCAGGTCCTCCTGACTCCAGGGCTGGTGCTCTATTCACTGAGCCACCTAGCTACCCCATAATATGGTTTTTAAGGAGGAAAAATGATCACTATTTATTTTAAACAATAGAAGTACATCACTGACATCTCAAACATTATGTTTAACATTAGCAACTTTTAATCCTTCTGAGAACTGATAGATAGTAAGTAATCAACATACTTGTTGAATGATATGGTAGACTGTAGGCATACTTGGTATACAAAGTGAAGCACACTCCAATCAGGCTGACTACCCTTTTTTCCCTCCCCATTCTGCTTTTGACTTTCCAGACTACCCCACAACCCCTTAGCTACCTTCTGACCATGAAATATACCTCCACCTCTTCTCTTATAGCTGAGTTCCTCCAATGGCCTCCATTTTGGGGAGAAGCCCAGGTCAGCCATCCTCCATTTCTCCTCCTGGCTCTACTTTTCATTTTCTGGATTCCACCAACATACCCCTTATACCACTGCCTCCTCCCCATTCTACTTTTCAGATTGCTTTTCTGTGCTGTCCTCCCCCCATTAAAGTGTAAAGGTAAATATTATCTTTCTTTTTGCTTGCATATGTATCCCTGGCTCTTAGCACAATTCTTGGCATATATTAAATAAAGTCTGATAACTGTTTTCTTGCCACTCTGCTAATAAAAAAGTAGATATCTCTTAAACAATATTGAACTATGGATGAAAAAGACAAAATACGAATACTGTAGCATGGTATAGTAGATAGAGAGAGGGTCTTGAAACCAGGAATATTAGGGTTCAGGTATTGCCTCTGACACTTACTGGGTATGTGAACTTGCACAAGACCTACTTAGTACTCAAGGTAATTCTCAAAGATTTGCAGAGAAGGAGCCTTCCTTTTCTAGTAGAAAGAGTTTCCTATACCAGTGAAATCACAGTTCCACTCTCTATCCCTATCCCTGTTGAAAAATTGAGCAACAAACAGACTAAGAACAATATTATAAAAAAGAAATTCTACTCCGGTTCAAGCATTGCTTGAAATGTTGTTAAGACAAGTAATTTGGCCTTTCTTTTTCTCGTATGTCTCACATAGCAAATGAGGAGATTGCTACTAAATTAATTTTTTTCTTTTTTCAATTAAGAGGCATTTATTTTCTTTTCCTCTCACCTATTTAAAAGGAAAAGAAAAGCAAAATTTTGTAATATGTATAGTCAAACAAAATAAATTCCCACATTAGCCATGATCAAAAATGCATGTCTTATTCTTAGTCTATGACATTTGTCAGGAGCTGGCTTCATCATCATTCCTCTGGAATTGTGGTTAGTCCAAAGCAGCTTTTCTTTATAAGTTATTATTCTATAAATTGTTCTCCTGATTCTGCTCACTTTACTCTGCATCACTTCACAAGGTTTTTCTGAAGCTTTCCTCTTAGTAATTTTAATGGCAGTTATATTCTAGTACAATGTTATATCATAGTTTATTAAGTCATTACAGAATCTTTCAGTACATATTGGCAACTGATACCCAACCCTAGGAATTTAGGTTGCCCTAAATTGGTTGCCCTTCCTATGTTCCTATAGAGTACCATCTTACAACATGAAGCTCCTCTATCTCTCTGAAAGAAGACTCTTGTAAACAACATACTCTTGGGTTCTGCTTTCTAATCCATTCATAATTACTAACTCATTTCCTTCTGTTCTATTTTCTTCTGTTTATCTTTCTCTCTCTCTCTCTCTCTAAGACTATTTTGCTTTTGACTACTGCTTCCCTTAATTTGTCCTCCCTCTTATCACTACTCCCATCTTTTTTTAGTCCCTTCTCCTTCTACTTTCCTGTGGTGTAGGATGGATTTCTATGACCATATGAGAGAGGATAGAGATAGAGATAGACGGAGAAAGTATATGAATATACGTGCATATTCTTCCTTCTTGGAACCAGTTCAGATGAGAGTGAGGTTCAAGATTTCTTGTTGCCCCTTATTTTACTCTTCGCGGTAAAACTCTTCCTTGCATATTTCTTTTATGTGAGATAATTTTCCTATTCTTCTTCCTTCTCCCTTCTCCCTGTGCATGCCACTTTCTTACCTTTCCAGTGTTTTTTTTAGATCATCTCAACATAATCAACTCATACCCATGTACTCTGTCTATATGGGGTCCTTTTAACTGTCCAAATAATAATAAAGTTCTTAGGAGTTACATTTATCATCTTCCCATATAGGAATATAAACAATTTAATCTTATTGAGTCCCATGTGATTTCTGTTTCATGTTTACCTTTTTATGCTTCCCTTGAGTATTGTGTTTGAATGTCATATTTTCTATTTAGCTCTGGGTTTTTCATCAGGAATGCTTGAAAATCGTTTATTCCATTAAGGGTACAATTTTTCCTGTTATACTCAGTTGTACTGAATAGGCTATTACTTTGCATTCTGGAACATCATATTTCAAACCTTCCTTCTCAAGCTCACTTTACAGATGAAGAAACAGAAGTAAACAAGGTTAAGTGACTGGCCCAGGATCACAAAGCTAATAAGTATCTGAGGATGTATTTGAATTCAGGTCTTCCTGACTCCAGGTCTCATGCTCTATCCACTGTGCCACCTAGTTACCTCCTTTTCTCTTTGACTGGGGAACTCTGAAATCTGGTTTTAATATTCCTGGGAGTTTTCATTTTGGGATCTTGATGATCAATGGATTTTTTCAACTTTATTTTACCCTCTGGTTCTAAGACGGCAGGGCAGTTTTCTTTTATAAATTTTTTTTTTTGTTTTTTTGGAGGGCAATTGCTGTTAAGTGACTTGCCCAAGGTCACAGGGCTAGGTTTTGTGTTAAGTTTCTGAGGCCAGATTTTAACTCAGGTCCTCCTGACTCCAGAGCCAGCGCTCTATTCACTGCGCTACCTAGTTGCCCCCTTTATAATTTCTTAAAGAAGATGTTCTAGGCTCCTTTTTTTTTTTTTAATCATGGCTTTCAAATAGTCAAATCATTCTTAAATTATCTCTCCTTGGTCTATTTTCTAGGTCAGTTGTTTTTCTGATGAGATATTTCACATTTTCTTCCATTTTTTCACTCTTTTGACTTTGTTTTTTTGTTTCTTAATGTCTCCTAGAGTCATTAGCTTTCACTTGCCCGATTTTAATTTTTAAAGAATTATTTTCTTTAATTAGGTTTGCACCTCTTTTCCCATTTGGCTAATTTTGTTTTTAAAGGAGTTATTTTCATCAGTTAATTTCTGTATCTCTTCTATCATTACACTTAACAAACACACAGCAAAATGGCCCCTACCCTAAAGAAATTTATATTCTTTTTTTTTTTCTTTTTGCTTTTTGGTAGGGCAATTGGGGTTAAGTGACTTACTTGCCTAAGGTCATACAGCTAGTTTTTGTGTTAAGTGTCTGAGGCCGGATTTGAACTCAGGTCCTCCTGACTCCAGGGCCTGTGGTCTATTCACTGAGCCACCTAGCCGCCCTTAGGAACTTATATTCCAAAGGAAGAAGGTAACATATACATTTGTGCAGCTGAAACTGGTTAGTGAGAATGTACATAAGAATTGTTTCATATTAATAGAAGGATAAGGAAAAAATGTCTCAGAACTCTAATAATCTTAAAGAGCATAGAAAAGGTAAATGAGACAGAAGTTCCATAGTTGAGTTTTTTACTATTTTGATGGCATCAGGGAAAGACAGAAATAGGAGGGAAAGAGGTCTATACTGGGGGGGAAAGGTACATAATATGAAGAGTATTTAAACATAGGGGAAGGGATTAGAAAAAAAGGAATCTTACAATCATTGTTTTCATATTAAGTAGATAAAAGAAAATTGAATACAATTATGCACACTCATACCCACATATAAAGACTATAGTAGATTGGGGCAGCCACGTAGCACAGAGAGTAAGGGCACCGGCCCCAGTGTTGGGATGACCTGGGGGATCGAATCCAGGCTCAGATACTCAGCACCACACCCAGAAATAACTGGCCATGTAACCTTGAGCAAGTTACTTAACCCCAATTGCTTAAAAAAAAAACAGACTATAGTAGAGAAATATATTAAACTTAAAATAGTAGGCAATAGGACCAAGGGAGACGAAATATGCTTACAAGGGAGGGCAAGACAAGTAACTTAAATAGTCGTAAGGTAAACAACCTCAAAGGTCAAAGAAAGGGAAATTTAGGGGAATGGAAAAACAATAAAAAACCTAGGACTAGGAATAGGGAAAGAGAAGAGCTGAAAACAACAGAATCAGGCCATTTCATTGACAGATCACAAGACATTTAAAGTGTCAGGGAAACTCTCCCTCTTTTACCACATTTTTCTTATTTGTAAAGAGAGGGATGGGAGCAAAGACAGGAAAAGTTATTAGACAAAAGGATGTAGGGAAATGTACAACTAACATTCAAAATTGTGAACATGAATGGAACGAGCTCACCCATAAAATGGAAGAAGTTAGCAGAACAGATTAGAAAACAAAATATAAAAATATGTTCTTTACATATTTTACAAGAAACACAAAAATTCACATAGAGTTAAAAGGAGGAATTGAAACAAAAATCAAATTGTTAGTTATCAAAAAGGAAAAAGAAAAATTCACAAGTGAGTGTGAAACAAATTATTAGAAATAATTTTGCCCAATTCTATGTTAAAAAATTAATAACTTTGAAGCAAATGAATGAAGTAGCCTAATATCAGAAAAAGAAACAGAATAAGGGATAAATAAACTTCCAAAGAAAAATTCTAGGATCATATAGATTAACAAGTGAATTCAGGCAGCCATTAAAAAAAATTTTAATTCCAATATTACAAAAACTGCTTGCACTAAGTGGAAAAGAAATCACCCTTCTGATCTCTTTCTATGATACAAATAATTTTCTAATACTTTCAACAAAGAGAAAAAAATACAGGAAAAAAATTATAGACCAATATTCCTAATGAGCATTAATGAAAACATTAACTTTCTTAAGAGAGATAACTTTTTATTGCAAAAATGGTTGCTTATAATCAAGTGAAATGCAGGTCCTAGAAAGGCAGTCAGTTAACAAGTAATTATGAAGAAGACCAGCCCCGGAGTCAGGAGGACCTGTGCTCAAAACCAGCCTCAGAAATTTGACACCCAAAAGCTGTGTAAACTCGGACAAGTCACTTAACCACAACTGCCTTGAAAAGTAAACAAAAAACCCCCAAACAAACAAGTAATTATGAAGCACCTGCACTGTGCTAGGCACTGCTAAGCACTAGGAATATAAATAATGGCAAATACACAGTTTCTTGTCTTCAAAGAGTTCAGTCTAATGGGATAGGCAGCATGCAAAGGTTGGGGACTGTAACACACTAAAGGTTTAACACAGTGGGGTAAGATTACTATCTTGAGGTAGCACAGCAAGTAAGAGTGCCGGCCCCAGTGTTGGGATGACCTGGGGATTGAATCTGGGCTCAGACACTTAGCACCCACCCAGAAACACCTGGCCATGTAACCTTGAGCAAGTTACTTAACCCAATTGCTTAGGAGTGGCCAGGTGGCTCAGCGAGTGAGAGCACCGGCTCCAGTGTTGGGATGACCTGGTGTAATGGGAATGCAAATTTGGAAGATCTTCCCTGCCCCTAGGCTAAAATGCACCTGAAACCTGGGGAGGGAGGCTTGTTTTTCAGTAGATACTTCTTGATTGGCCAGTGAGTCAATAAGGTTGTTACATTCTCTGAGCCAGGAGAAGGCTATATAAGCCCTGATGTGTAGCTTTGTTTTGGGACTCACTTTGAGAAGTGTTCTGTGATTTGATCTAAATTTTGGGAAGCCGTTGTTGAGAGTCCCCCGGCTTTGAAAAACCCAGATGTGGAAACCCAGATGTTGACTGGGTATGGATGTAATGGTTGGACAGTTTGGAAATCTGTCTACTTGATCTGTTTCTATCTTGATAATTCTGCCTATATGCTTTGAAGTTCGGGGTGCTGACCTTTTTCCCCTGAACAAGGTAAACGATATATGTCTGACTGATTAAAGTAAGCTTGTTAACCCATTTTGAGTTGCTTTTCTTTAACAAAGCAGATCCAAGAACCTGTGGTAGCTGAAAACCCTGAGGACGCTTGGGGTGCTTGCTGCTACACCTGGGGATCAAATCTGGGCTCAGATACTTAGCACCACACCCAGAAATAACTGGCCATGTAACCTTGAGCAAGTTACTTAACCCGAATTGCCCTCCTAAGTAGATAAGTTAAGGATGCAGGGGAGAAGGAAGTTTTTTTTAATTAAATTTTATGTTTATTTTTAGTTTACATCATTCATTTCCACAAGATTTTGAGATACAAATTTTCTCCCTATCTTTCCCGTACCTACCACCCCAAAACAGTGATCCTACAGTTTATCCCCTCTCCCAATCTGCTCTCTCTTATATCCTTTCCCATCCCCCCTCCAACTTTTAAGTAGGGCAAGAAAGATCTCCATACCTCAGTGCCTGTATATCTTATTTCCCAGTTGCATACAAATAATAATAATAATAATATATTTTTTAAACATTTGATTTTACAACTGTGAATTCCAGATTCTTTCCCTTCCTCCCTCATTATCCACCCTTACTGGGAAGATAAGCAATTCAATATAGGTTGTGCATGTGTAGTTACGTAAAACATTTCTATAGTGGATATATTGTGAAAGACTGACTATATTTCCCTCCATCCTATCCTGCCCCCCACTTGTTCTATTCTCTACTTTAATTCTGTCCCGTTTCAAAAGTGTGGCCTTCTAACTCCCCTCCCCTCCATCATCCCCCCTTTTATCCCCTTCCACCCTACTTTCCTGTTGGGAAAGATACCTAATTTAGTGTGTATGTCATTCCCTCCCTAAGCCAAATTCAATGAGAGTAATTCCCTTTTGCCTTCCTGTTCTTCCCCTCCATTGTAACAGTTTTCCCTTGCCTCTTCTATATGAGATAGTTTACCCTATTCTGTCTCTCCCCATCTCTTCTCATTATATTCCTTTCTCACCTCTCCATTTCACCTTTTAAATATCATCCCTTACTATTCAATTGATCTGCCTAGTTGGTCTCTCTCCCTTTCTGATGTTATTTCCTATTCTGCCATTTAAATGTTGAATCCCCTGGTGGAAGGTAATCCCTTCAGGATTAGACTACTTCCTGTTTCCTCTTTATATTTGCAGGGTCAAGCACAATGTCCCAAAGAGAGCTGGCCCTTAATAGATGCTTCTTGAGATGAACTGATGTTACCATGAACACAAATCTATGATGAAGTGCTCAAGAGTTGTTAGTTTGATAATAACATTTTTGTCAGTGTCTTGGGTGTAATTTAACTAAAAATAATTTATAAGAGCCTTAATTACTGACTGGGCATGCCTCAGACAAACTGAGACCTGGGAAGGAGCTTAAGAAGGTCAAGGTCTCCACTGCATCTGGAGCCATCTCCAGTTGTCCTGACCTATATCTTGTCACTGGACCCAGATGGCTCTGGAGGAGAGAGGCTGGTGACTTTGCACAGCCCTGCCTCACTTAAATCCAATTCACTTGCAAGTCAAGACATCACCTTCCTGATGTCATGAACCTCTTTGAGAACGAAGGACAAACAACAACAACATCTCAAGATTACAGAAATGTATCCCCTTTTTGCTCAACTGGGGAATGGCTGAACAAGTTGTGGGATGTGATTGTGATGGAGTACTGTTGAGCTATAAGAAATGACAAGGGTGGTGGTTTCAGAAAAACATGGCAAGATCTATAAGAATCGATGCAGTTAAGTGAGAAGAACTGGGAGATCACTGTGCTCAGTAATAGGAATGTTGTAATGATGATCAGCTGTGAAAAGACTTGGCTACTTTGATCAATACAACGATCCAAGACAATTCCAAAAGGCTCATGATGAAAAAATGCTATCCACCTCCATGGAGAGAACTAATGAACTCTGAGTGAAAACAAGTATCATTTTCTCATTTTTTTTGCTTGCTTTGCGATATGACTAATATTGAAATATGTTGTGCATGATTTCATATACATATACACATTATATATAATTATTGATAACTGCTTCACATGCATAATTGATATTATAGTGCTTGCCTTCCCAGTGGGTGGAGGAGGGAGTAGGACAGAGGGAGGGAATTAGGAACTCAAAATTTAAAAAGAAAGGAATGTTAATGATAAATAATTTTTTTTCAAAAGATAAATATATCCCCTTTCCAAAGACACCTTGAACCATATTAAATTCCCAGAACTTTACTGCCAGTTTTTTTCTCCTCAAAAATTTGCTTTAATAATAGAGAAGGGCTTCAACATACTTTACCCATCTGTGCTACTATTTGATACACAATGAGCTCCAGCCAATCTTAAATTTTAGGATATAATAAATAAGTTTTAAACTCTCTCTCTCTCTCTCTCTCTCTCTCTCTCTCTCTATATATATATATATATATATATATATATATATATATATATATATATATATATATATCCATTCCCATATTTATCTAGAATAAAAGTTATCTCTTCTCTGTTCTTTATTAAGCCCTTTGGTTCAACTATAAAATGAACAATTTGAAGATGTTTCAGTGGAACAGAAGCAACAAAATAGAAGGACTAGAAAAAAATCTCAATAATAAATGGCTAATGATAGGTAGGGAGGAGTAGGTTAAAGATAGGTAGGGATAGATTCAGAGGAATAGTTAGATTTCAAATGTAGTGACAGAATGTAGTCAGGTTATATGAACTTGTCAGATCAAATCTTTTTCACTGCACCAAGAACAATTGCAATTGCAAGAGTCAGTGAAAGACAGTATGGAAGCCACAAAGGTTCATGTAATTGGGGAAATGAAAATTAGTTCCTCCTCTAAAACATAAAGGTTATTTGGTCAACAAGGATTACGTTGCTCCACTTCAAAGTAAGCAAAGCAAAGTTCCTGCCAGGAAGGATACCTGCAAGACACAGGTGGCTTTAAAGATCCTGTAGCCATGAGTCCTGCCTTCAGAGTACTCATGGGTATGCGCCCCTGGCTCAGTTTACTGACTAAGGCTGATCAATTCAATTGGATATGAGTGAGGAGGGAGAGGAAATATAATAAAAGCAAAAACAAAACAAAAACCCACACCATAAAAAATAGTCCTATCTTTTTCTACCAAAAAGTTTATGCCTGTGATGATTTATTTCAATGAGTACCTCCCTAAAATGGGTATCTGAATTTTCCAATATTAAGCAACAGAACCTCAATTTTAGAAAACTGAAAAAAATTGCAGACAAATAACTCCCCATCTCCTACTTTGACTCCGTTGGCCAAAATTTCTTTCCAAGAAATAAGACAGTACAATGCATTGGCTTGCTCTTCTTGTACTGCTGGCCAAATGTTGAAAAGAACAGAGGTTTAGAAAGAATTGGCCCCAAGGGTTTTATAAATGAGGGAGAAAAGTGCTATAAAATAGTATTACATGGACAGAGTCAATAAAAACTGAAACTATTTTGTTTCAATATTTGGGATAGTTAAAATGAACTTTTGTTCTCCAATAGTATTCTATTTACTTACCCTGTTATGGTTAGGCATTCTTAAAGGCCAGATTCTTTGGTACATAATTACAGTACAAACATGAAAAAATAATTACTATATGTTATAGGAGAAAGTCTGAAAGTGGATAATAAAATGGAAGAGTGTATATTTCTCCAAGAAGCTGAGTACTTATACAAAGATAATAATGAAGTATTTTTGATAATATGTAGCAGCAAGCACCCCAGCATACGCAGGGTGGCTGCCAACACAGATCTGCTTTTCTAAAGGAAAGAAACTCAAAATGGGTTAACAATCTTGCTTTAATCAATCAAACATATCATTTACCTAGTTCAGGGGAAAAAGTCAGCCCCCTGAACTTCAGAGTATACAGACAGAAGTTACAAGCAGACAGAGAAACAATTCAGCAGACAGGATCAACTGTTTGACCATTACATCCATACCTAGTCGCAGTTACCAGACAGGGAAGTACAACATCTGGGTTTTCAAAGCCGGGGAACACAATGGCTGCCCAGAGTCTTGTCTAGTCAAATCACATAACTCTTCTCAAAGTGAGCCCCAAAACAAAATCTCACATAAGGGACTATATAGCCTTCTCCTGGATCAGATAATGTCACAACCCTCAACCCACTGCCCAATCACAAAGTAAAACAAGCCTCCCACCACAGGTTCCATGTGATGACATTCAGCCTATTAGGGGGCAGAGTATATTTTCAAATCAAGGAAGGTTTTCAGAGTCACTTAAGCCTATCAAAGGGCCTACAGGCAGGGAAGATCTTATATTCCCATTCCCATAACATAATAGTGGCAACCTCCTCTCCAAACACTTATTTTTGCTGAAATATGCTATGTAGATACACTGCTATAAAGTCAAACTGGATAAATATAAAACAAGATCATTATACTCCAGGCAAGACCAGCTTTTCTTATGACTCTCCTACTTCTTTTTAATGCCACCATTATTTTCCTGCTCTTAAAACTTAGGAGTCCTATCTCTCAATCTACACTCATTTACCAAAACCTGTCCAACGTCTATCTGTTCAATCACTCTGGCACCAGTTCCATCCTTTCCATTCCTACTACTTCCTCCTAATCTGTCTCTTCCTGAGCATATTATTGACAGATTAATATTACTAAAGTGCTGGACTGGGGCAGCTAGGTGGCAGAGTGAATAAAGCACCAGCCCTGGAGTCAGAAGGACCTGAGTTCAAATCTGGCCTCAGACACTTAATACTGATTAGCCTTGTGACTTTGGGCAAGTCACTTAACCCCAATTGCCCTGCCCTCCCCCCTCCAAAAAGAAAAAAAAACACTAAAGTGCTGGCTTCAGTACAGTACCCTGCATATTTCCCCATTTATGCACCATACATATCCACCCTCCTAGGATTTCTTCCTCTCCATTCTACAAATTGAAATTCTATACATTCTTCAAGGTTCATGTTAACTGCCATCTCTTTAGATGAGATTTCCCTAATTCTCCGCAGCTGGAAGTGATCTTGGACTTCCAAAAGCTGTCCTAGAATTTTGTTTATAGATGTTTTAAGGTATTGGTAGCAGTCAACCTTATGTTATATGAAAGTGTCTGTGTCTTGCTCATTTCTATGCATTATCTACAATATCTAGCAAGATATCTTTCAAATGGTATCCTACATACAGCAGATGTTCTTGCTGAATGAATTGTAAAATAATCATTAGTATCATAATGTTAATCCAGAGAGACAAGGGCACCAAATAAGTTCATTATATGGGTATATGTGATTCAGTTAAAGAAGCTAGGGATGTTTAACCAAAGGAAGGAGAGATTTAAGAGGGATATGAAAGCATGATGAGACTTATTCTAGTTAGCCCTAGAGAACACAAGTAATCATAATCATAATAATGATAATTATAATGATGACAATGTAAATATTAGTGAAAAATCAGTGAACCTGACCTCAGAGTCAAGAAGACTTGGTTCAAACACTGCTTCTGACCTCCGCTGACTGAGTGACCCTAGGCAATCAAGTCACCTAAAATCTTTGCTGCCCCAAGCAATTCTGTGCATTGGAGCATAGTTGCCAGCTGGCATTGATGGAGGGAGCTTCTTCACTACAAGTTCCCAAAGTTGGGGAGGCTAGGTGGTGCAGTGAATAGAGCACTAGCCCTGGAGTCAGGAGGACCTGAGTTCAAATCCAGCCTCACACACTAAACACTTGCTAGCCATGTGACCTTGGGCAAGTCACTTAACCCCAACTACCCTGCCTTCTCCCCCCTCCAAAAAAAGCAAAAAAAAAAAAAAAAGTTCCCAGAGTTGAAGAAATTGTAGACCCTACTGAAATAATACAAGTGACATTTATGTAGTACTTTAACTTTTACAAAATACTTTACATACATTCTCATTTGATCCACACAACAATATTGCAAGATAGTTACTTTGTGTAAAATATTCACTTCACAGATGAAGCAACTTGTTCAGAGCAGTTAAGTGACTTGCAAAGAAGTTGAGACATGCTCACATAGCACATACATTTCTGAGGCAAGATTCTAAACCAGGTCTCTTAAGACTGTAAGTCCAATACTATCCACTACATTACACAACTTCTCAACTAAGATCAATATAAGTTAAAAGAAGCCAGATTTGGGTTCAATTTAAAGGAAAACTTCCTAATAATCAGAGCTGAACAAAAGAGGAATAGCTGTTTCAAGAGACAATGAGTTCTCTATCAGGAGATCTTCAAGAATGAACGCAATGATTAATTGTTATAGCTCTTTTTGATGTGAAGGATTCATATTTCATTTAAGAACTCATTAAGATGATTTTCTACACTAAGACTATAGGATGGTAAGGTACTGACATAATAATAGCTCATGTATATGAAGCTTCACATCTTAAAGAATAAGTCTATAAATTACATTACCCTCATTTTAGAGATAAGGAAATGAGTTCACTGAGTTTCAAGTGTTTTGGTCAAGGACAAAAACTAGGAAGTGAGAGTTGGAACTTTAACACAGATCTTCTAACTCTAAATCTAGTGTGATTTCCATTAAAGTTTGTGGCCAAATATACATGACATAGCTGACATATAAATACTATAACTAACCCAATTAATGAGGAAAGAAGAGTATCAACCAACAAGCATTTATTAAGCACCTACTGTGTGCCAACCACCTCACTATGAGGGAGGAGTACAAAGAGAAGCACCAAGTGGCCCTGCCCTCTGCAGCTTATGTTCTGTCTTGGGAAGTTATATGCACATGTAGCCCCAGCTCTGATGAGGCATCCTACAAGGCTAATGGCATTTGTACTGTATGTTCAAGAGGGAATAAGATCTTAGAGAGAGTAAGCTGATACCCTGGAGGGCCTACCTAACACGGAAGAGACTAAAAACTCCTTTCCTAAGAGTCGCGAAAGGATGAAGAGGCATTTTGAGAGAGCGACACTTAGCTTTTCTTTTATGAGTGGGGAATAGGCCTTCACTGTGCTTCCAGGCTGGGTAGTCTCCCCTCTTTTTCAACTCCTAGGCACTTAAAGATTATTGACTGGCTGATTAAAAGGAGAATGCTGTGATTAGCATGACTGTTACTTATAGCTGCCATTCTGAGAGAACGGTGGCAGCCTTTGTTAAAATGTTTTATTTCGTGTTCCTTTCCTCCTGCTCAGTGCAATACATTTTAGATAACTAGGTGGCCAGACGGATGGATAGACAGACAGATAGATGCGTAGATGGATGGATGGGTAGAGCAAGCATTTATGTGTGACACACTGTGCTCAATACTAGCAATACAAATACATGCAAGCAAGACTATCTTTGACCCCAAAAAGCTTACACTCTAACTGGAGAATATGATAAACAAAGAGGAAATAGAAAGAAGAATAAGATGGGGGTGGGAGGTGGGGATGGGATAGAGTAGAGAGATGGCTAGGAAGTGAGGTAGAGGTGTGGATTTGGCCAAGACAAAATAAAACCTGGCTAATAAGGATCACTTGGTAGAGACTGAATTCCCTTTGTGTAAGAGGTAGAGATATGGACTAAGTAGAGAACATAGTTTTATTATATGCTGCTGGAATAAACTGTATTAACATCTTTTAAGCCTATGAGATGAAGGCGTTTGAGACAAAGAAAGGAGAGAAATCTTATGGTATAAGTTGTTTTTCTGGTTTAATAAAATAGGGTGGGGGTTCAGCTAAATAATTGAGATTTTTTTGGTTCTGTTAATAAGGAAATATCAGAACATATTTATTGACTTAAAATCTTGGATAAAAAATTGATCTATTTTTATTAATTTATTTTTAGTTTTCAATATTCACTTTTATAGGATTTTGAGTTCTAATTTTCTCCCTCCGTTTTTCTCCTCTCCCCAAGATGGTACACAATCTGATATAGGCTATACATGTACAATCATATTAAATATATTTCCAAATTTGTCATATTGTGAAAGAAGAATCAGAACAAAAAGGAAAACCATGAGAAAAAAGAGAGATAAAATAGTATGCTTTGATCTGCATTAAGACTCCATAGTTCTTTCTCTGGATGTGGATAGCATTTTCCATTATGAGACTTTTGGAATTGTCTTGGATCATTGTATTGCTGATAAAAGCTAAGTCAACAGAAGTTGGTCATTGCACAATGTTGCTGTTATTATGTACAACGTCCTCTTGGTTCTGCTCACTTTACTCAGCATCAGTTCATGTAAGTCTTTCCAGGTTTTTCTGAAATCTGCCTGCTTATCATTTCTTATGGAACAATAGCAGTCCATTACATTCATATACCACAACTTGTTCAGCCATTCCCTATTGATGGGCATCTCCTCAATTTCCAATTCTTTGCCACCACAAAAAGAGCTGCTATAAATCTTTTTGTACATGTTGGTCCTTTTCCCTTTTCTATGTGATCTCTTTGGGATACAGACCTAGTGGAGGTATTACTGGATCAAAGGGTATGTATAGCTTCATAGTCCTTTGGGAATAATTCCAAATTGCTCTCCAGAATGGTTGGATCAATTCACAACTCTACCACAAATGCATTAGTATTCCATAGGACAAAAATTTATAATGAAATGAACCAAGAGCACAGAGAAGTGGGAGTAGGTATAATTGTTGATTAATGAAGTTTATCACACAATCACCCTGACCTTACATAAGGTAACACAAACATATAAGTAAATAAAGAATATATGTAATACAATGTAAATATAAAGTAATGTGAGGGGGGAAGAGATATAGATTAGATGAGAGAGAATAACAGGTCACTGAGTCCAACCTCCTCATTTTGCAGATAAGGCAGCACTTGAGCTACAATTTGAAGGAAGCAAGCCAGGGATTCTAAGAGGCAGAGGTGAGCAGGCAGTATATTCCTGGCCTGGGGGATACTTTTGCAAAGGCATAAAGATGTGTGATGGGAAGCTGAGTGTGAGCAATAGCAAGTAGTTTTTGGTTTGGCTAGATTATGGAATACTTGAAGGAAACTAATGTATCTATCTGAAAAACATATACAAGTGTTATGCTGTAAAGGATTTAAAAGCCAACAAAGGTATTCGTATTTTATCCTAGGAATTAGGATAAATTAGGAATCACTTAAGTTTCTTTAGTTGGGGAGCAACATGGTCAGACCTGTGCTTTAGAACATGTTTGTTAACGGGGTGTATGATAATCTGAAAAGTAAAGAAGGCTATGGAAATAAAGATGATACAGCCTGCAACAGACTAACGTGGATAGAAAAAAAGGAATATATGTAAGAGATATTGTGAAGATAAAATCTATAAGACTTTGTAACTAACAGGATTTGGGTCATAAAGGGGACCCTGAAATCAAAGATGGATCTGGAGTTGCAAACCACAGTGACTATGAGGATGGTGATACCTTCAACAAAATGGAAATTCAGGATTAGGAATGAGTTTGGGTGCAAAGCTTTTTTTATATATATGTTGAGTCTGAGGTGGCTGAGAAACCATGAGTAGATAGATAAATCTGGGAGTCATCTGCCTAAAGAAGATAACTTGACACATGGGAACGTCAAATGTCAACCACCCCCTTCCCCACATAGCTGAAACTTCTCTTACTTAACATGTCAGATTTTGGGGGCAGCTAGGTGGCTCAGTGAGCAAAGCGCTGGCCCAAGTTGGGAGGACCTGAGTTCAGTTCCGGCCTCAGACACTTAACACAAAAAAACTAGCCATGTAACCTTGGGCAAGTTACTTAACCCCAATTGCCCTCCAAAAGGCAAAAAAAAAAAAAAAAGAGCCACTATAAAAATTGGGGCGGCTAGGTGGCATAGTGAGTAAAGCACTGGCCCTGGAGTCAGGAGGACCCGAGTTCAGTTCCAGCATCAGACATTTAACACCCACACAAAAAAACTAGCTGTGTAACCTTGGGCAAGTTACTTAACCCCAATTGCCCTCCAAAAAAGCAAAAAAAAAAAAAAGTCAGATTTTGTACCAAATGTATTTTTTCTTATGGCATATCCCCCTAATGAACAGCAGACATTATGAGGCAGGGACCATGTCCTGTCTAATCTTTCTATCTTTCCAATACAGCACATACTACTTTACACAGAGTAGGTGCTTAAGATTTTTTAAAAAATCAATCAAGTTCAATCTTGTTTTCACACCTAAAGAGTTTCTGTATCTCTACTTTATTTGCATCATACTTAACTTCTAACTCTTGATTTCTTTCCTACAATTTTCCTCTAAGGGTCTTCATTTGCATGTATTTTTTTTGTAATTTGTAAATTCCTGTGTGATATACTGGCTCACCATGGCTTCAATTCTATGTAAATATAAAAAAATCAAATAAGCAAAAAGTAAAGATTACTTGTCTGAAAATAGTAACAGGCCATCTTTTTTGCTGACTTCTTAACAGTCACTGCTTTCTAAGATGCACAGATATAGTTTTCTAACAGCTTCATAAATAAATGCATCAAGCTTAATAATTGGCACTAGGAATACAATAACAAAAATGATATCTCAAGGAGCTTACATTCTATGGAGAACTCTACATGTACATACATATATAAGTAAACTCATTCAATCATTGATTTAGAGCTAGAAGGAACTAGAATCTAGTCCTGAGGTATTAGTCAGCCTCAGGCCCTAACATAACCCAAACTAGATTAAAATGTAATTAGGAAATGTTTAACAAAAGAAAAAAATATAACACAACATAGATAACATTGATATTAACAAATGTGGTTTTCGAAGATGATGTGTGATCTGCAGGAATTTGTTTCTATTTGACTTAGATACCACCAATCTAGTCTAACTGCATCATTTTACAAATGAGATAACTAGAGCCCAGGAGAGGTTATGGAACTTGGCTAAAGTCATAGGCAGGAAGTGCCACAGTCAGGATCTGAACCTAATTTCTCTGACTTCAAATCCAACACTCTTTCCTCTGCCCTACTATGTCCCTCTAACTAAAGCAAAATACAAGGTAGTTAGAGAGGAGAGAAGGAAGGAGGGAGGAAGGGCACTCCCAGTTTGGGGAATGAGGAAGACCTTCTTATTAAAGGTGATGCTTGAGCTGAGTCTGCAGGAAATCAGTGATTCTTTGAGGTGGAGGTATGTAAGTGCATTGCAGAAACTGAGGATGGACAGTGCAATAGCCCAAAGACAAAAAACAGAGTATAAAGAATAGAAAGGATGTTTAAGTAAAATCCACAATGGTAGCCCTGGGGCAGGGGTGAAGGGTGAGGGGTGAGAGGTGGGATGAGATTTGAGTCTGGAAGACAAATCAGGAGGACACTACAATAGTTTAAACCAGGGGTGATAAACACCTAAACTAAGGTGGTATTTGTGTGAATAAAGATATCAGACTCAGGTGATTTTGTAGAGGTAAAAATGGTAAGATTTGGCAATTGTACATGTGAAATGAGTGAGAGTAAAGATTCAAGGATAATACTGAAATTATAAACCTGGGAGACTAGAAGGATGATAATGATTTCACCAGAAATGGAGAAGAGTAGTAGAATGGTGGGTTTGAGTTCTGGTATGGATAAGTTGAGTTTAAAATAACTTGGAGACAACTAGTTTTAAATGTCCAATAAAAGGCAGTCAGAGATGTGAGACTGAGGCTTGAAACTGGCGCTGGATACCCAGATTTATGAGTCATCTGCACAGAGATGTTAACCAAACCCACAGGTGTTGGTAAGGTCACCAGAAGAGTGTGGAGAGAAAAGAGAAGAAGGTCCAGGCCAGGCTAGACAGGTCCAACCCCACTAAAGAACTCAAGTCATGCTGGTGGTAAGAGTTAATAGTCTAATGAACAAGGTCACTAGAATAATATGGAGTGTCTTGACACTTTGGGATATATTTTAAAACAAGTTATTTTAAAACAAGTTGTTGATTTGACTACATCCCTGTTAAACTCAATACCACTAACAATGAAAATAGCCACTGCTACCATTGTAGTCCAGACCCTGATCACCTTACACCTAGATTACTGAAAAAGCCACTTATCTCTCCTCCTATCTATCTATATACCACAACCAGAGTAAGAGTTTCACTCTCTTATTCAAAAGATTTCACTGACAACCCCAGTATGTAAAGAAAAAAGTTCTCAAATCCCAAACTCACCTGGTATTTAAGGCACTCAATCTGATTCCAATTTAACTATCCCCCTGTATCCAGCTGCATTTCTTGATATTCCTGCTACCAAACTTGTTGCTCCAACCAGAATGATTGATGTCATTGTACCTCTATATCTTTCAGTATTATTGCCTACATGCCTAACCACTACATGCCCTTGCCTCTCCTCTCCCTCTTCTTCACTGACCTGAACCTTTCCCTTCCTTCAAACACAGCTCAAGCCTGACTCACCTCCTTCATGAAACCTTCCAGCCAAGTGATCTCTCTCTCCTTATAATGAAGCAGCACTTATTGCCACTATCATTGATTTTGTCATCCTTATATACTACTTTATATTGTCACTTATCTTTCTGTCTACATCTTCCCAACCAAAATTGAGGGAAAAGATCATATGGTATACCTTTGTATCTCTCACAGTATGATAAAAAATAGTAGCTATACAACTATTGTCTGCTCATTGATTTTAAAAATCTGTATAACTTGATATTTTCAAGCCCAAACAAATGGCTCACTTATTTCAAGAAACATTCCATGAAAACAAAATTCTAGTATAACAAAAAATATGAATGATCCCTTGAACTTAGGACTCTATTATTATCTGAGCTACACCATTAAAAATAAGAGGAAAAAATATTAAATTATTTAATCAAGAATTCCCAGAACAAACATCTAAAGTTAAAACAATCACCTTTGTCATGCTTACATTAGTACATGGAAGGAAAGAACGAGTATCAACTGACTACAAATCAGAGAAGATATTCATATTATAAACTGCAACATTTTCTGGGAATAGGATTTGTGAATCAAATCCATATAATTGCATGGCCTTTTGCAAGAAGGGCTGACTGTACTTAAATGTGTGGCTCACAGGGAGGTCGGAAAAGATATCTCTCTAGTGTCTCCTCCCCATATCCTCCAAGGGACACTTTAATTCGTGCTAGGAGAGGAAGCAGGCAGTTGGAACCAGGAGTGGCCCTTCTGCTTTCCTCAAGGAGAGGAAATATCAGGCTAGAATTATATCTACCTGCTCCCTTAAATATTGTTAGTCTAGAGAAAATAACTTTAAAGTTCAAGCTAAACTCCTGATCGCTGTTCCATGATGGGGAAGGAGGTCCCCAAGCTCTATAACCAGGGCTTTGACTCCCTTCCCACCAAAAGCCAGTTCCATAATGAGCACACAAGGAAACAGCAATTAAACCTATTTATCCAAGTTAAAAGCAAAACAGAAATCAGAAAATATATATAGATATAGATATATACATATAAATGAGAATATTTACCAGATAACACAGATTGAAGGAGATGTCCTACTGGGAGTAAGATAGCTCAACTCAACCACCTGAGAGAGTTCCAGACTTCACCCAAAGGAAATTCCTGAAAGTCTCTGGTGTAGCAGGCTGAGAATAAGTACATGATTGAAATTCTACATGTCAGCTTCTTTCCAGAATGTTTTTCCCTCCATACTCTGAAGAAGGGCTGGCATAGTAGATCTTTTCTTTAGGAACTGAACGTCAACCTCCCTCCCCTCCCAGTCCAAGCCTCAAAAGGCCAGGTGTCTCTCTTTTCCTGCTCTTGCTAATTCTGCCATGCCTCGCCCCTCATGCAGGAAAGAGGCATTGATCTATGCCAGTGAGGACAGAGTCCCCTACAAATAGGCTTTGAGGTTCAAACTACATTCAGAAGATTTAAATGGATTGGAATAATTCTAAATGATGTATCATGAAAAACCTCTTAGTGATTTTTCACAAACTGGCAACTAAGAATATTCAGGCTTCAAGATTCAGCTGACAATGGTTCTACACATTTTATAAAATAAACTGAAAGTCTGCAACCAACTTATCTTAGAACAAATAATATTCTGATGATAATCATTCCCTTTGGTTCCCCTAAGTCTTATAGTAAATTAAATGTAAAAATCTGACAGAAATGTCCTACTCATCATATATGGGAAATGGACAGAAAACTGGGCAAAACTGGAAGGGAGAGGTAACTGACCATCCAAAGTAGAATAGAGTATGTCCTCTGACAAGCTGGAAAGCCCTTGAGGACAAATTTGAACCAAACTTAGCAATGAAGAAGAAACCAATTAAATCAATAAATTTGATAATACAATAGAAAGACAATTTGATTAATCATGTCATAGGGCAATTACTCTAACTAAAGCAAAAATGAATGATGTCCTCTTTTTTTTTTTGCAAGCTGTATTTAAGTAAGAGGAATCAGGAAAGTTGCTGAAGCATAAAAGCAAAATATTAACAGATCTAAAGAGAAGAATGACAACACATACAATTCTGAGAAAGATTACCATGCCTTAATATTCAAAACAAGTCATCTAATCACACACACCTAACTAAAATTATAAGCAGAAGGACATCTTCCCTCTTTGCTCAAAACAGCTAATCAGCTTTCTTTAAAAGCACCAGAAAAGTGACTGAATAGTTTTACTTCAAACAAAATACTTTAAAAAATATAACAAACTGATAATGAGGACTAGAAAAGACCTGTTCCATACTGGTTTCTCCACAGCAGGAACTTAATCACAGATTAGAAAATTCTTTTTCTTACAAAAGACTTTCAGAAGTGATATATTAACTGAACGTTTAACCATGTCCAAAAGCCACATAAGTACATGCCAACAGAAATCTGTTTGAAATTCCTCGTATCTTGTTGTTTTAACGAAGTCCATGATGAATGCTTCGTTGATTCTGAGCTGTAGTTTTAACCCTTTCCCCTCTTGATTTTTTCTTTCAAAACACATCTTTAAATCTTGAGCTTTAGTATGCAGTCACTTACATTTATAAATATTAGATGAACAGCAGTAAATTTTAGGAAAAGCGAAATCAGAATAAGAGCAACAAGAGAGACAAGTAATAAATATCTCCCCATCACCCGTTAGAGATTGACCTGGCTCCACCACCATCTATCCTGAAAATACACAGAAAGTACAGAGAATAAAACACCATTAGGTAGACCACCAACAATACAAGAGAAAAGTATCCATTTGACAGTCCCTCTCTTGAATAAGGTTTATTCCAATTTTAATAGCAACAAAGGTCCTCACCTCAGATTAGTAAATGAAGAACAGAATAATTCAATGTCTTGAATAGTCCATATCTATTACAGTCTATTACTGCAGAGACAAACATGATAACACATGGAATTTTTAATTTTCAAGTACTTGTATCTCATTTTTGCAAGAGCACACATTTAACTCCTTTTACTAGAGATATCTAAGTACAAATTGGGCAGGTTGGTAGTATAGTAGATAGAGGGATGGATTAGGAAATTAGGAAGATAGGAATTTGAATCCTGCCCCAGGCATGCACTAGCTGTGTGACCCTAGGCAAGTCACTAAAATTCTTCTATTCTCAATTTCCTCATCTATTAAATCTAAGAATAGCACCTGTTTTTATAGTGTTGTTGTGAGAATAAAATAATATATGTGAAATACCTTGTAAACCTTAAAGCATTAAATAAATTCTAACCACTCTTAGCAAGGCAGCTAAGTGATGCTGGATAAACTACTGGACTTGGAGCTAGTAAAAATTAAGTTCAAACCCCACTTCAGACATTGACTAGCTGTGTAATCCTGGACAAGTCATTTAACCTTAGTCTACATCAGTTTCCTCCTATGCTTAAAAAAGACTGAGATAATAGCATCTACTTAACTACATTGCTGTGAGGATAAAATGAGATATTTTAGAGGAATTCACTTCTTATTGAGCTCCTTTTTTCAGATTAAAAAAAACAACAACAGGTTCATCAAGAAGTGAATTGTTCTAAGTAACAGAGCTAATAAGAAAAAATGGTCAAGATCTGCACCCAGGTCATATGTCTGAAAACCCCATCATTCTTTCTCTTATGCCAGACTTTTATGCCAATACCTGACTTGCCCATTGTAGAGATGAGTAAGATCAATAGTTTATGATCAATCAACTGAGAATCCTAGATACAACCACAATTTCTTAAAAAAGCATCTTTCAGTCAGATTTAGGCTACTTGGTTCACTGATCTCCTGATAACATAGCTTCCTTGGTGATACTTTCCAAGAACTGGTTGCATTTTCATTCCTATCTACCTCTGCTCTCATTGTGGTGAGGAAGCTGTAATACTCCATGCTCCCTATTGGCATTTCCATGCTTTACCTTTATCTTCATCACTCAATAACCTCTCCATCTTTAAGCTTTACTTATACATATGTATCACTCAACAATATTTTAGAAGCTTTTGTTTCCTCATCTCCAGGACACTCCCCTTCTTTTCTCAGTGACTTTGGTGCTTGGTCTTTCTCTCCTCCACAACTCCTATCTTTATGATAAAGGGGTTCAACATACATATTGATACTCGCTCAAACAACTTTACCTCCCAGTTTCTCAACTTGCTCACTTCTCATGCCCTGTTCCTCTAGCTACTTCAGCTACACACAGAAATAATCATACCCTTAATCTTGCTATCACCCATAAGAGTTCCACTTCCATGTTCATGAACTCTATAATTCCTTTATCTGATCAAAAACTGTTGTCATTCCATCTCTCCTTCTGTCTTGTAACCCCCAACCTCCATGTTATTTTATCCTCACTGTGACTTTCAATCCTTCTATTTATGTTTTTCCCATCTTATCACCCCTACACTAACAATACTCTCCTCCCTTCCCCATCATGATCACTTGAATCAACTCTATTCTGCATTATCCTTTCAAGTTCCTTGCCCTCTTTTCCTATCTAAGATCCTGCCCTGTCAAACCTCATCTCTGGATTACTTCCAACATCCAGTGCCTTTCTTCTACAAGACATACTATTAAATGAAGCTGGAGAAAAACCATGCAATCATGCTGACTGGGTCCACTTCAAGTTTATGTTTCCTGATATCAACTAGGCCCTTAGTGTAGCATGGCAATCTTTTTATACCTCCTTTATTAATTCACTAGAGCAACTTTCCAAACTTCTTCATCTCTCCTCAATCCTCTTATAGCTCCCCCTTGGCCAACTCTCTAAACCAATGTAATAGTTCAATGAAAAAAATAAGACATTTTTGATAAGAGCTACCTCTTTTCCCCTCCTCCTCATCTCACATCATTTAGTTGCTTTCTGCTACTATCTCTCCCTGTACCTCTTTCTGACATGAAGAGTGTAGCAGCAAGCACCTTAGCATACCCAGAGTGGCTGCCAACACAGGTTCCTAGATCTGCTTTTCTAAAGGAAAACAACTCAAAATCTTACTTTAATCAATTAAACATATATCATTTACCTAGTTCAGGGGTGAAAGTCAGCACCCTGAACTTCAGAGGATACAAACAAGTTACAAGCAGACAGAGAAATAGATCAGCAGACAGGCTTCCAGCTGTGTGACCATTACATACATACCTAGTCAGTTACCAGAGAGGGAAGCACCAACATCTGGGTTTTCAAAGCTGGGGGCTCAATGGCTACCCAGAGTCTTATCTGGTCAAATCACACAACTCTTCTCAAAGTAAGCCCCAAAGCAAAATCTCACATCAGAGTATATATAGCTTTCTCCTGGCTCAGATAATGTCACAACCCTCTTGACCCACTGCCCAATCACAAAGCAACAAGTGTGGGCATTCCTGAAAAACAAGTCTCTTGCCACAAGCTCCATGTGACCACATTCAGCCTATTAGGGGGGCAGAGTATATTTTCAAATCAAGGAAAGTTCTCAGATTCACCTAAGCCTATCAAAGGGCCAAGGGGCAAGGAAGATCTTCAGATTCCCATTTCCATAACAAAGAGGTCACCCTTGTTACTAGCCAAGGCAAACCCCTCTACAGGTATAAGTTATCTTATTCCTTTCTGTCCTCCCCAGAAGATTGTACCCTCTGTAATCCTCACTTCCACTTTTCTTCAGCCCACGTGACTTCACACTTGAACAACTGCAATAGTCTATCAATTGGTCTCCCTGCCTCAAGCCCCACTCTAGACCATTCTTCTCTTGGCTGCTAAAGTGATCTTCCTAAAGCACGACTTACCATGTCACTCTATCTACTCAATAGATTCCAATGGCACCCTCTTACCTCTAAGATCAAATATAAAATTTTCTGGACTGGTATTCAAAACCCTTCATAATTGGTCTCTTACTAGTTTTTCAATTTTTTTATACCTTACTCCCATTGAGGTACATACACTTTCCAAACTCCCAGATGTTTTCAATGGCTGAATTTTATGCCTGGAATGCTCTACCTCCTGGCCTCTCTGGCTTCCTTCAAATCTCAACTAAAGTTTCCCCTTCTGTAAAACTCCTTTTCCCAGTCTTCCTTAATCTTAGTGTCTTCCCTCTGGCATTATCTCCAGTTTATCCTGTATATATCTTGTTTGAACATAATTGTTTGACGTTGCTTTAAGGATGCTCATCCTCCAGAGGAGCCATCTCATAATTTCCCACTAGGCTGTACTCCTGGATTTTATATTCTCAGGTCTGACCATGTCAACCATGTGTCTGGTATTTAAAGTCCTTCATATCTCATTCCCTTGCTGCCTTTCTAATACTTTTACATCTTATTTCCTCACAACTTTCATAAAATCTTATTGGATTTTCATGCCCATTATACAGATGCTGAAACTGAAGTTCAGTGAGAAAATTGCTGAACATAATATAGCCAGTGATTGATGAGAAGCCCATGCCAACGTCAGGTCTTTTGATTTCCAGCACAGTATTCTTTCCATTACATCACCAAACCAGACAAAACTGAAACACATGATACTGTAAGCAATCTGGGAGAGCAAGGAATAGTTTACCTGTCAGATCTATAGAGAGGGGAAGATTTTATGATGAAACAACAGTTCAAGAGCATTATAAAATACAAAACAGATAATTCTGATTACATTAAATTGAAAAGTTTCTGCACAAACAAAGCCAATGTAACCAAGATTAAGAGGGAAGTGAAAAATTGGGAAAGAATTTTTACAACCAATGTCTCTGATAGAGGCCTCATTTCAAAAATATACAAAGAACTAAGTCAAATCTATAAGAATAAAAGCCACACCCCAATCAAAAAATGGTCAAAGGATATGAACAGGCAGTTCTCAGAAGATGAAATAAAAGATATTTATAAACATATCAAAAAATTCTCTAAACCACTATTGATTAGAGAAAGGCAAATCAAAACAACTCTGAGGTACCATATCTCACTGGCCAGACTGGCTAATATGACAAAACAGGAAAATGATAAATGCCGGAGAGGACATGGAAAAATTGGAACACTAATGCGTTGTTGGTGGAATTGTGAACTGATTCAACCATTCTGGAGAGCAATCTGGAACTATGCCCAAAGGACTATAAATAAGTGTATGTCCTTTGACCCAGCAATAACACTTCTAGGATTATATCCCACAGAGATCAGAGAAGTAGGAGGAGGACCCATTTGTACAAAAATATTTATAGCAGCTCTTTTTGTGTTGGCAAAGAATTGGAAATCAAGAGGAAGCCTGTCAATTGGGGAATGTCTGAACAAGTTATGGTATATAAAAAATGAGGAGCAGAAGGACTTCATAATAACCTGATGCTAAGTGAGAAGAGCAGAAGCAGGAGAAATCTGTACACAATCACAAATACAACGTATGTGTGTGTAGCAGCAAGCACCCCAAGCGTCCCCAGGGTCGCTGCCAACACAGGTTCTTAGATCTGCTTTGATAAAGGAAAGCAACTCAAGATGGGTTAACAAGCTTACTTTAATCAAACATATGTATTGTTTACCTAGTTCAGGGGGAAAAGGTGAGCACCCCGAACTTCAGCATATACAGACAGAATTATCAAGACAGAGAAACAGATCAAGAAGACAGTTTCCAAATTGTCCAACCATTACATCCATACCAAATCAACATCTGGGTTTCAACATCTGGGTTTTTCAAAGCCGGGGGACTCTCAACAACGGCTTCCCAGAGTTTCATCTGATCAAATCACAGAACACTTCTCAAAGTGAGCCCCAAAACAAAGCTACACATCAGGGCTTATATAGCCTTCTCCTGGCTCAGAGAATGTAACAACCTTATTGACCCACTGGCCAATCAAAAAGTATCTACTGAAAAACAAGCCTCCCACCCCAGGCTCCAGGTGCACTTTAGCCTAGGGGCAGGGAAGATCTTTAAATTTGCATTTCCATTACAGTGTGACAACTAACTTTGATAGACTGGGCTCCTCTCAGCAATGTAAGGTTTGACAGCTCCAAAAGACTCATCATCAAAAGAGATATCCACATCCAGAGAAAGAGCTGCAGAGTCTGAGTGCAGATTGAAGCAAACTACTTGCTGTTTCTTTTTCTTGTTTTGTTTTGTTTCCTCTTTCCCACTGATCATTCCATCAGTTATAATCCTTCTTTACAACCTGACTAATGATTAATGTGAAGATATTTTTAGATCCTATATTCGAGTATATGTAGCCATGATGGGGGGAGGAAAGGGAGGGGGAGAAAATTTGAAACTCAAGGGACTGTGAAACTGAATATTGTAAACTAAAAGTAAATAAACAAATTAATTTAAAAAAAAGTGAAATACCAAGGAAGTATCTGTAAGGTTAACATCTATTTCCTATTATGTTGTCATATGAAAATAAGAATAAAATCTGCAAGAAATCCATGGCCATTTGATACTTAAGAGTATTAAGTATATCTCCACTGTCACAGAACCCTTCTAGTCCTGACTCTGATTACTACTTTCCTTCCCCTAGACTTACTCTCTTAAGAAGCAGAAACCATGAGCAGGGAGGATAAATCTTTTTGAATGTGAAAGTGACACATTCCAGGCTATGAACTAAGAGTGTCCAAGTGGAAAGTTGGAAGAAACCCTGGCAGGAATAGAAACTGTACCTATAAAGCATTCACAATAAAGGGAGATCAAAGGATGAAACAAGAGGAGGGTTCAAAAGAACAGAAACGGCAGCCTCTCAGCATGCTCTTCTTATCTGTTGGAATTGACTTGTCTGGTACTAAAGCATATCAAAGTAGGTCTATAGGAATCAGAGAGCCAATACAGCAAAATGCAACTTAAAAGGAAGGCAGGAATTTAGGGATTCAACCCTGGTATGCTGAGAAGCAGCATGGTGTAACTGATAGAGTGAAGTCAGAAAGATCTCAGTTCAAATTCCACCTTGGACATTTACTGGTTGTGTAACCCTGGGAAAGGTCACTTCACCTCTCAAGGCCTCAGCTTCCTCATCTGGAAAATTATGCAGTTGGAAAAAATGACCCCCCAAAATTCCCTTAGAGCCCTAAATAATCCATGATCCTACCTCTGACTCCGTGATTCCAAACCATCATTTAGAAAGAAGTCTTAGGAGTGGCTAGGTGGCGCAGTGAATAAAGCATAGGCCCTGGAGTCAGGAGTACCTGAGTTCAAATCCAGCCTCAGACACTTGACAGTCTTACTAGCTGTGTGACTTTGGGCAAGTTACTTAACCCCAATTGCTGTCCCAATAGCAAAAAAAAAAAAAAAAGTCTTGCTTCCTTCCACTATATCATTCTGTTTCTAATCAAGTCGTTAACCTAACCACTCTGAGCCTCAGTTACTGTATATGTTTGTGTATGTATAGAAACATATATGCACATGTGTTCATATATGTGCATATGTGTAGACATATACATACATATATGCATATACAAATTTATACTACCTTACCCACAGGACTTTGTTGATAAAGATACTATATGTCAAAATCTTTTGTGTATTATAAACTGTAATGTAAATGTAAATTGTTATCAGCTCCAAGCTTGAGTTTCTACAAATCTATCTACTATCTACCTCTCTCTCTCTCTCTCTCTCTATTCACTTCTTATGGAGTCTTAGATCATAATTGCCCCTATGATGAAGAAAACTGGGATGGGAGTTCAGAACCATGCTACTTTACTACCTTCCTTAAGCCCTCATGTGAACTCCACACCATTTCTAATTCTGAGTCTAAATAGGCAAAGTATATGAAATGGTATAGTTATTTTATGGATGAAAAGGTATAGTTATTTTATGATTCTACTTATATTTCAGATAACAATATTTTTCATGAAACACGAGTGATTAATGTGTAATGACAAAAGTCCCCCAAAATACTAGTAAGACAGGTCTAAATTATTTCCACAATGCCTTCATGAGACTGTTGTTTAGATGTTCTTATGAGGTAACATCTCTTGAACTAGCATCTGTTAAAACTAGCATATTCCTATTGTTGTCAAGTTCTAGTATCCTTGGTCAAAGGAAGTTTATAAAAACCATAACAGATAATTTGTATACCTGCATTAAAGAGCAAGGGAATGCTCAACCACTGTAGGGTTAACTGTCAATTTATCTTAAAAGGGTTCCTTTTGCTGATAGTGCCCTATCATACCAGATCCAACAGGTCTTAGCAATAAAAAATTATTTAGGGTGGACATTTAATCATCCTTTAGGAAATGTAACAATTCTCCTAAATGTATAATAGGATACATACTGACTTTCCTAGAAAAAAAAATAAATGGGGTCTTTTACTGGGATGAGTCATTACTAATGTAGTTCATAAATATGCAGATAATATTACCATCAGCACTTCTAATACATTTCATGATAAGCCAAAAAGCAATACTCTTCCAAAACAGGTAAACTGGATAGTCATGAGTGTCAAAAATCTCAGGTAATCATAAACTTTAAAGAATAATCAGACAGCTAAAAACTCTTCGAAGCATACTCCATCTATAGCTCTAACACAGCAAGTTAGTACAGTCAAGAGACTTTTTTTAATAAGAAAGGAGACAACAAAGCCAGATACAGTCATTTCTAGGTATTCCCCCAACTCCATTGTCTTGGGTTCTGATTTACACAGTTGTGCCTTGTAACAGCTCCACTTTACTGTCCTACTCTACCCAATCCTGGCCTTTAATAATTAAAAAAAATTATATCTACAATGGAAACTAGTACTGGAGGAACTAGGTAAGATTGTCAATAAAACTCCTCTTCGTGATATTAGAGAGTCAACACCCAACACTGGACATGTGAAAGGCACTTGCCTTCTGTCACTTTCAGTTTCCTTGCCTCTCAAATGGATACAATACTTGTAGCAATTATGTATTCAGTAAGTGTGGAGAGTAGAATGAGATATTCTAATCCCAACTCATCAATTCTTATTGATGAATATTATTATTATTGAATAATCAGGGACTATTGCCCATTCTTTGATTTATCCAGGCTATTTCTCCTTGAACTATCCATTAATATTCTCACTACAGAGTGACTAGAAAGAAACCCAAAAGATCAAAGTAAATGACAGAGAGGAGCTTGGGGAGGAAGCTGATGCTATGACTAAAGGAAACTTGAAGATTTCTTTTTTTTTTTCTTTTGGCTCCCTTGAAGAAATTTCCTTGAAACTGAGTGGTTATCCTTTTCCCTAGCATAGGTTTTGATACATTATATGAATTCAAATGTCAAATATGCACAAAATCCATCATTACCTCATGCCTGGACTTCTCTAGTAGTCTGCTGTGAATCTGCCTGCCTCAAGTCTCTTTCCCCTCCAATCAATCCTCCATTCAGTCACTAAGGTGATTTTCCTAAAGTACAGGTCTAACCATGTCACCATCCTACTCAATAAACTCCACTGGTTCCTTATTACGTCTAAGATCAAATACAAAATGCTCTGGTTTAGAATTCAAAGTCCATCATACAATAACCCCTGCTATCTTTCCAGTCTTCTAACACATTACTCCTCAAAATGCATTCTTTGATCTAGTGACCTAGCCTTCTGAACATTCCTCAAACAAGACAGTCCATCTCTCAGTTCCAGGCATTTTCTTTTACTGTCTCCCATTCCTGTAATGCTCTCCCTCCTATGCTCCACCTGTTGACCTCCCTAAATTCCTTTCAGTCCCAACTAGAATCCTTTCTTCTACCAGAAGTCTTCCTTGACCCCTCCTAATGCTGGTGCCTTCCCTTTGTTAATTATTTCCCATTTATCTTATACATACTTTACTTTGTATATATTTATTTGCATTTTGTCTCCCCCACTAGATTGTAAGCTCCTCGAGGGAAGGGATTGTCTTTTGTTTCTTTTTGTATCCCCAGAGCTTGGCATACTGTCTGATACATTTTTGTTGTTGTTTAGTCATTTTTCAGTCATTTCCAACTCTTTGTGATCCCTTTTGGGGTTTTCTTGGCAAAGATACTAGATTGGTTTGCCATTCCCTTCTCCACTCTTTTTACAGATGAGAAACTGAAGCAAACAGGGCAAAATGACTTGCCAGAATCACAAAGCTAGTAAGTGTTTGAGGTTGGATTTGAATTTAGGAAGATGAGTCTTCCTGACTCCAGGCGCAATACTATCCTATCCACTAGCACCACCTAGTTGCCCAATCTAGCAGATAGTAGATGTTCAACAAATGTTTATTGATGAAATGATTGAAAACTGAAAATAATATATTCTTCTTTATGTATTTGAATAAAAGGTCTAAAATTGGCACTCATGGCTCTTCACAATCTGGCTCCCACTGACTTTTCTAATATTATGTCATAGTATTGCACTTTAAGGCTTCCCTGTTCTGGTCAAACTCATCCCCTTGCTATGTCCCATATATGACTCTGAATCACTTGTCTTTTGACTGCTGGTCCTTATGTCTAGAATACACTCTTTTCTCCCCTCTGTTTCTTGGAACTTCTAGCTTCCTTAAAGACACAGCTTAGGTGCCACCTCCTATATAGGGCCTTTCCAACCCACCCACTCCTGCCTTGCCAAAAACAAAAATTATTTTGGATTACTTTGTGCGTCTGTTGTATTCTCCCTAGTAGAATGTAGAACCTTGAAGACAGCCACTACTTTATTTTTTCTTTGTATTCCCAGGATCAAGTACAATGGCTTACACAGAGTAGATGCTTAATAAATATTTATTCAGCTGGATAAAGGTGAATGCACAAAGAAAACTCACTGTAAGGAGGGGTATGCAGCTTTGAGTTATTTTTCCAGGAGTGCTGATAAATTTCCAACACTACAGCCAGACTCTCCCATCTGAGGTAAAGGAGTATAGAATATCATGAAACAACAGCTTAGCATCAGGTTGTGTACAGTCTGTGTCTGGAGGACAGGAAAAAACTAACAGACCTAGCAATGCTTGCTGTAAAACTGAATGTGAAAATTTTTCACATACTTAAAGCCAAGAAATCATAATGTCCGGGAAAAAGCATTAAAGACCCCAAATACTTCAGAACTCCTACCATTTCTTTTTATTTTATTTTTTTGCTTTTTGGAGGGCAATTTGGGTTTAAATGACTTGCCCAAGATCACATGGCTAGTTTTTGTGTTAAGTGCCTGAGGCTGGATTTGAACTCTGGTCCTCCTGACTCCAGGGCTGGTGCTCTATTCACTTCACCACCACCAGCTGCCCCAACAGTGTTAAAATCTACAGAAAGATCAATAATACAAACTATTAAGAAATCTAAGAGATAACCTTAGATAAAGTAGTCTTAGTAGAAAGGTAAGGTCACAAACTAGATTACAAAGGACTGAGGAGTAAAAACTGAGAAAGTGGAAAGAATGAGTGTAGACAATTTTCTAGGACTTAAGTACTAAAAGAGAAAAAAGAAGTAGCTTCACAGCTTGAAAGGATGTTGAGGTAAAGGTAATTTTTTTTTAAAGATGTGGGATATCTAAGCATGTTTGTAGCTAGCAGAAAAGGAGAGAGTAGAAAAGGAAAGACTGAGGGAAGCAAGCTACAAAGCTGATGAGATATAAGAAACCACTTGCTATTCAGAGACCAAAAAAGCAAAAGAGGAGAGAATGGGCAACACTGTGGAGTTACCCTGAGGCCTAGGGGAGAGAAGACAATAGAGATCTCAACAGTAGATTGATTTTCTCTATAAAGTGGGATAAAGGGTCCTATGCTGACAAAAAGGGTTATGAGATAGGAATGGTGAGGAGGAAAGAAGGGATTATAAATAAGTAAAATTATTTTCAGTTTGAAATTTTAAAAATAAATTAAACTTTAAGGAACTTTAAAGTTCTTTTAACTTTAAAAGAACCTTAAACCTTTATTTTAAGGAACATGAGGTACATTGCCATTCAAAGTTTCTAGAACAACAGAGAGTATCAAATGAAAGTTTGCCTTTATTTAATAGAATAATTTCAAAACCTTAAGATTTTGAGATAAGGCTCTGTGACACTGGGTAAGTCTCAGTGCTATAGGCAGCTCTCTTAAGATTTTAAGCTGAATAGAAGTTGCTAACTTTCATTGGTTATGCTAGTTTCTTCATGTATAGTTCCTATACCAATGAAATCACGGGAAAAAATCACTATACTTTTTGGCCCAAAGCTGTAAGATTTCTATGTCATTACACTCAATATGAAATGAATAAACATGGAAAGATACTTTCCTAAGATTAAATTATTTCAAGATTTAAGATTTCTATACAAGACTGATGGAATCCTAATAAAGCTGCCCCCCAGTCCCAATATTCTAACTTCATTATAGGCCCTGGCCATACTGAACAGCAGGCCCACTGTACCTACCTAGCCCCCCCACCCTCAAACCCCCTCCCACCAATGTCCTAACTTCTACATATATGGCTCACTGCTTACTAGAACAACAGGTGTGTCCCTGAACTCTTAGTTCCCACAGAAACAGCAGGTGTGTCCATGTGATGGCAGTCCAGCTACTGCCTCTACCTAGTCACTGCCCCCAGACCCATTCCCACAGAAACAGGTGCGTTCTTGTATTCAGTCACAATCACATCATCCATCTATCCCAAGACAGGGCCATAATACCTAACTATCTAAATTGACCAGACAGGACAACAATAGCTAGCCAACTGGAGGGCAGCACCATCAGAATGTTTAACCACAGAACCATAGATAGGACCGCTCCTCCATTACCTAACTCCTTAACAAAACCCTCCTGTCTTTTTAATATTCATGATTTCTGTTGTGTAATTGCATCTTTACCCTATAAAAATCCATATTGTTTTCTCTGAAGCTTCTGGTTCCTCTTGGAATTTAGCCCGCTTCATGAGAAGCATCAATCTCAATAATTGCCTATACTTAGATTAGAGGTAGCATGACTGAATTCTTTGTAACGGTTTTACCACAACACACCATGAAACTCCAAAAGTTTTGGGGTGGGCAGAGCCCCCACAACAATAGTTTTTGGTGTCCCTGAGTTTAAACTGCAGTAAAGACATCCTTTAGAAAATATTAACAATATCTGTTTCCCACATAGCTGCCCAGTAACCTTCAAATGGTTCAAGTCTAGCTGTGTTGTTCTATTGCTTAAGAACTGTCAGTGGCATCTTGATTTAGGATAAACTAAACTTCTTAATTTATCATTTAAAGCCCTTTATAATCTGGTTCCAGTTCACATTTCTAGGTTTACTACACATGACTCTTCCTGTACTCTAGTTTCTACCAAATTGGCCTATTCCGTCCTGCCCAGCTTTGGCATTCTCTCTCTCTCTCACTTCCATGCCTTTGTATAAACTGCTCTTAATAGCTGGAATGAACTTTTCATCTCATTAGCCTCTAAGATTCCCTAGCTTCTTCCAAAGTCTGGCTCATGTGCCACTTCCTTTGGGAAGTCTTTGCTGATTTTTTTGTCAGTGTTCCCTCTCTCCCCATCTTGAATTATCACATTTATATTTATTTGTTTACATGTAATATTCCCCATCTTCCAGCAAAATGTAAACTCCTTGATGACAAAGTCTATTTTTTATTTTGGGCTTTTGTGAGAATCAAATGAGTTACTATCTATATCTATGTATGCATGCATATATGTATATTTGTATGTGTACATATATGTAAATATATACACACATGCATATATGTGTACAGGTATGCATGTGTGCACATGTGTATATGTGCATATATTTGTATATGTATGTATATACATATATATTTGTGTGCACATATTGCATTCTGCAAACCTTAAAGCACTACATAAATGTTAGCTATTAACTAACTATCTATAAAGGGGGGTTGATAGAATAGAAAATAATGAGAAGTCCTGATGACAACCAATGAAACTGAAAGTCATGTTGGCTTTCCCTAAATATAATGCAAGAGTTAGTTGAGGGATTTCTCATGAAACTTCTCATAAACGTTCATGTACATTTACCAAATTTCTCTACGTTCCCAAAAAGGGTTTGTTATAAACTCAATCTGTTTAAATATTTACTGTGTAAAAAATAAAGCATTTCTTTATCTGTTTGAGATCAGGTCCCAGTAAATTATGCTGTATATTTCCTTGGTCTCATAGATATGAGTTGCCAATTTTAAATTTAGGGGATAAGGTAGAAGCTGTCAAAGAATCAAAGAAAAACAATCCAAACTGAGGCTAAGATAACAGAAATAGTTTTAGAATGAGTTGTCCCATAAATAATTAATTTCAAAAAACAAAAATAAGAAAGTAGTTCTCAGTATTTAAACATCTTGCTTGAAGTTAATGTTCATGACTTGAATTTAAATTCTGATAATTTGAAAAAGAAAGATGGCATATGTTCTTAAGCCCTACTTAGTGAATGTTTATTCAGATTAAAGACTATAAATTCTGGTATAACAAAAAGCCCTAGGCATTTTGAAAAGCTAAAGATGTCTTGGAATCAAGTTTTGGGAAAGCTCACATTGCATGCGTACACATGTACATTACTCCAAGGTCTGAATGTGATCATGACTCTCATTTTTATGAACATTATCACTTTCTAACATTTAACCAAAATTAACTTGTGAAAAAAAGCCTTCAGTTTGATAGATTAGTTTATATTTCACAAATTCAGAGTATATTAAGATGTATCTACTCTTAAAAGTTTAAAATAATATTTTTGTACAAGTACACTGACCTTCTTGACTTTGCTAGTTTTTTTTGATTCCTCTAGAGATTTGATCTTTTGGTCTTCAAAACCTTCAGAGACGTCATCTAAAATATCAAGCTTCACTTTACTGCTTTCAACACCTAGAATCCAAGTGAATTGAAACTTAATTAGAAATTAAAATAGACGAGTTCAAATTGACATGGCAAGAGAAGTTAAAAATAAAACTTCCTTATTTGTTATAGTAAGAAGACTTAGTTTAGTTTCTGCTGAAAGATATAAACATCATATTATTTTTAGTCCTTTGAACTACTCAGGCTTTGCATTCAATTTCATTTTAAATAATCAAAGTAGGTTATATTATTCAATAGTTTTAAAAAGTGTTTTTTCCTTGGTAGCACAATATTGCTAAATTTGTCTAAAGTAAAAAAAGTATACCTCTAGATTTTTTGTTTATTTGAAATAAAATAACCTTTTATATTTATAAATCAACTCCTGTAGTTATCATAAAATAATACCTATTAGAAGTCTTCCTAAAATTTACATAAACTTTTCTTTTCATAAAGAATACTTTATACTTGCTATAAAATACCTCAACTTGCGACAAAGTTCTTAGCACTAAATAATGATTGAAAATTTGTTAAGCCCCTATCACATGCCAGGCATTGTGCTAGGAGCTTAAGGGTACACAAAAACAAGAAGGAACTACTCTCAAGGGGCTTACATTCTATAGAAGAAGACTATATATACACATATAAATGTGTACGAAATAAGTATATATAAAATATGCAACATGAATAAGAAAATTAATTAAATTAGATATTCTAAGAGACAAAGGTGAGAACAGTGAATTCCAGGAATGGGCAACAATCTGGAAGTGAGAAAGCCTTCTCTGCTGTAAAAATTAGAAGTCCACAAATTAAAAATGTGTTCATCTTATAAAGGTTTGTAAAGTCTGAATGCTTTTATACTCAAAGGAGCAATGTTATAAATGATGATTAAGTTCCCACCTAGTTAGCCCACACATATCAATTTAATGCCCCACTTCCCCTGACACAAACAAAATAGTATCTGACCTCTGAAAACTTAGATTCTACCAGGAGAGAAAATATGTATTTAGTTAAGTATATATTAGTCAATCAATAAGCATTTATTAAGCAGCTACTATGTGCCAGGCACTGTGCTAATAAGTCTAGGGGTTATGAAGAAATGAGGAAGACAGTTCCTGCTCAGAAGTTCATAGTCTAATGAGGGAGACAACAAACAACTGTGTATAAACTACATATGGGATAAACTGAAAATAACATCAGAGGAGAGGCACTAGCATTAAGAACCAGGAAAAGCATCTTGCAAATGTGGAACTTTTGCAGGATTTTTGAAAGAAGTCGGGAAATCTAGTAGACAGAACTGAGGAATGAGAGAATTCAAAGAGAAGAGTCAATGAAAATACTCGAGTCTGGAGAAAAATAAGTTGATGGACTAACTACCTCTGTAGACTAGACAACCAGTTTTTGTCAAAGCCTCATGTGCATTATTGCTATGTGACTCTGAGCAGGTCACAATTCACACATAAGTCAAGACATCACCCTGTGATGTTGTCTCTCTGAAAACGAGAGATGAACAAAATGTGCATTACTTTTTTTTTTGGAGGGGAGGAAGGCAAAGCAATTGGGGTTAAGTGACTTGCCCAAGGTCACACATCTAGTTAAGTGTCAAGTATATGAGATAAGATTTGAATTCTGGTCCTCCTGATTCCAGGGCCGGTGCTTTATTTATTGCTCCACCTACCTGCCCCAAAACACACACAAGTCGTTTAACCTGCTTCTCTCCTTGGTCTCCAACATGTTATATTACAAGTGACTCTGAATGTACTTTTAATGGTATCATTTACAAAAAGTGGGCAGACCCAGCTCTTTATTTTTTGGGGTATGAGGCAACTGCAATTAAGTGACTTGCCCAGGGTCACACAGCTAGTGTCAAGTGTCTGGTCAGAGACTGCATTTGAACTTAGGTCCTGAAGTCAGGGTCAGTACTCTATCCACTGCACCACCTAGCTGCCCCTAACATGCATTACTGACTGATAAAGGTGAAAAGATATTGGTGATAAGATAAAGGTAAAGATAGTGACTGATTATCAACATTTATTCGAGATCATCTATGGAGGCCTCATGGAAAGACATGGATTCACATCATAAACAAATTAGAGAATCAGAAAAGGTGATACTTTTCAAAGCTAAAGATAGTGGAAGCATTTGCGATCAAACAAGCAACAGGGAAGGATCATAGGAGATAAAATGGTCAATTTTTAATAGTAAAAGTATTTGCAAAGTTTTACAAAAACAAAACCAATGTAGTTGAAATCACAAGAAAACACTTAATTGGGGAAAAGTCTTTGCAGCAAGTTTCTGTGATGGTGTTCTAAGGTCCACTGATTAAAACATATAAGAAAAGTACCACTTTGCTATTAGATGAATGGACAATGGGTATGAAAGAAGTTCTCAAGGTAAGAAATCAAAGCTAGCAATAACCATATAAAAATGTTCCAAATGACTCATGAAAATATGCCCATCTGATTAGAAAAGATGGAAAAAAGGAAAAAATTATAATTAGTGAAGGAGATATGGGAGGAGAGGCACAATTGTTCGGTGATCTGTGAACTAAATGATCCTGTCATTCTGGAAAGCAATTTGGAACTATACCCAAAAAGGCATTAAGTTGCATGGTTCCTTGACACAGTGATATCACCACTAAGAATATAGCCCAAAAAGATCAAAGAAAGAGGGAAACAACATGTATGTACCAAAAATGTTCAAGGCATCACTTTTTGTTGGAGTAAATAACTGGAAACCAATGGGGTGTCCATCAATTGGATGACAGTTCCAGAAGTTGTGGCATATGACTTTAACAGAATATAATTGTGCTGTAAAAAATAATTTGTATGAACTGATGCAGAGTAAAGTGTGCAGGATCTGAAGAACACTTTATATAGTGACTACATTATTATACATTACTGCAAAGAAAAGCAACTTTGAAAAATTCAAAAATCCTGATCAATGCAATGACCAACCAGGATTCCAAAGGACCAGTGATGAAACCTGCTACCCACCAACTCCTGAATAAAAGGATATGGACCAGAGGTGCAGAATGAGCCATCCATTTTGGACATGGCTAGTGGGGAGATTTATTCTGATTGATGTGCTAATATGCTACAAAGACTCTGGGAGAAGTTTCTTTTTAGGAGGAGACAATTGGGAGACATGGAGGAATAAAAGAAAAGAAAGATAATTGTCATTGAAACATTTATAAAATCCATAGAAGGAAATACAAGGAAGTTCAAAGAGATCCATCTAAGTAGGACAGATTTGAAACTAAAATGTTGAATTTATTATATACTTTTAAAAGAAACATAATACATTTATGGTTTAATATATGTTTCTGTCTTTCTTAGCATATAAAAGTGCTCATGTTTGTGTTTGTCACATTTAGAATAACAAAAAGATTAACTTTTTAATAAAGATATGGATGAGAATTACACAGGGTAAGAATACATGGGTAGGGGTGGCCAGGTGGCTCAGCAAGTAAGAGAACTGGCTCCAGTGTCGGTATGACCTGGGGATCGAATCCGGGCTCCGACACTTGGCACCACACTGAGAAATAACTGGCCGTGTAACCTTGAGTAAGTTACTTAACCCTGATTGCTCATTAAAAAAAAAAAAAAGAATACATGGATAGGTTAAGATATCTGCATTAGTTGACAGTTGTAGTCACACCAATGAGATCACAGATCCAGTGGAGTATCCAAATGGATTTATATTATTATAATTATATTTATATTTTATATAATATAAAATACAATAAATTATATTTTATTACATTATTTATATTATGTCAAAATAAAGTTTTGTTAGCTGCCAGATTCAGAATTTCCTAATTTAAAGTGAGAGTTACTTGAAAACTGTACAATAAAAAGATGAAAATAAGTTTACAATATCAGGATTTCTTGTTAGTTGGAATATTGTTCTAACCTTTGGCAAATCAATAGTGCCTATATATGGATAAAATGATTGCGGCAACTATGGAATCAAATTTAATACTGCTTTGGTTTTTTTTTTTGCTTTTTGGAAGGGCAATTGGGGTTGAATGACTTGCCCAAGGTCACACAGCTAGTAAGTATTACGTGTCTGTGGCTGAATTTGAACTCAGGTTCTCCTGACTACAGTGGCCAGTGACACCTAGCTGCCCTTTAATACTGTATTTTTAAAATGCTTTCTCAAATAGTTAAAGAAAAGTTGGTTGTGGTAACAACTGAGAAAAACACTTTTCAAAATTATAAATGTAATTTGCAAAATAACATTTTAATGTCAGAATACTTGCCTCAGCAACAGACTGTACTTTTATCTTATGAAAAGTTACATATTTTCTTCAGGTATTCTTTTTTAATCGGTAATTTTTTTTTTTTTTTTGCCTTTTGGAGGGCAATTGGGGTTAAGTAACTTGTCCAAGTTTACACGGCTAGTTTTTGTGTGTGTGTGTGGGTGTTAAGTGTCTGAGGCAGGAACCAAACTCGGGTCCTCCTGACTCCAGGGCTGGTGCTTTACTCACTGTGCCACCTAGCCGCCCCTAATCTGTAAATTTTTAAAGCTTATGATTTTTGTCCTTTATTTTTATAAAGTGCTACATACATTTGTATTCTTGGCAAAAATTTGGGCTAAGAGGTTATTAACCTTTTTCTGAGATAGGAAAGAATATTGAGAGTTTTACCTATGTTTTTTGATAGCTAATACTAACTCAGTCCAAGTTATATTTTATTTATCATTTTCTCATTGGTTTAAACCTTCTTTATGTAAATTTTAAACAACATAAATACAGGGATGAAAGGGAAGAAGAAAGGAAGCTAGTTTATGTAACAGGCACTGAGCTAAGTGCTTTATAAATATTATTTCATTTAATTCTCACAACAGCCCTAGGAGATAAGTACTACTATTATCAATTCCATTTTACAGTTGATGAAAACAATTCAGATAGATATTAAGTGAATCATCCAGGGGCACACAGTTAGTTAAGTACCTGAGGTCATATTTGAACTTGGGTCTTTCTGATTCTAGGCCAATCAGTCTATCTACTGTGTCACTTAATTGTCCATATGCCAGGACACATAATTAATATTATAATCTGGGCCAAATCCTAAGGAAAAAAAGGAACTACTATAGTATTCCATAGTGGTGGTATGGAAAAGTTTTCAACATTTCATAAAAAGCAAGTGAGTATTATGTATGCTGTTGGGATGGTGGAAGTGACAGGATTTTAACCCTCTTTTTGAGTTTAAAACAGCCATCCCTAAATAAAGCTGATTGCAAAATGAGAAACTTAATTCCTTTAAACATATTTTAATCACCTACCCAGAAATGGCCTTGCTCAGCTGGAAATATGATAGGAAGGAAATTTTAAAACTTCAAGGATTTAGGAGAGAGGGTTGAGAAACTGAAGGCCAGGGTTAGTATCTGGTTTGTCTAGACCCAAGTCTCAATGGGGTTATGGGCATAAAGATTTGATTAATGGCTCACAATGTGGGCCTAAACCTTTCCAAGGAACCAGTCTGGGACCTCGACTAGAGAAATGTTGCAAATAAAACTTAACAATTTTAGATTAATGGAATAAGCTGCTGCTCACCATAATGCTTGCCCTTCTATCTACATTTTTACCTTCCCATTTGGGATAGCTGGATGTAAGAAAGGAAAGGGGAGATAAAACAACTCCTCAAAACAAAAGTCTGCAAATATATATTTGAATCACACACCCTTTGTCCCACTACCAGTCACACCCTGCCAAATACCCAGTCTTGGAATTCTCCCATTTGCCTTCTTTAATTCTATTCACATGTTGTGAATAAATCCTGAGAAACTTATGAAACCTGGCTGGCTAGCTCGCTACAAATTCCGGTTACATAATATCACCTGGGCCTTCACTGAAGCAAGGCAGTCCTTTTACACTATAGAGACTTTTTCCAACATTTTCAGTCAAGAATCCCATAGCACACCACCCCTCCTCCTCCCACCTCTACCATCCTGAGAACCTTGCTTCACCTTTCATGAAAACACTGATGTCATTTGCTAGGGGTTCTCTCTTCTCCCCTCATCCTCATTTCACATCACTCTGATATCTTCTCTATATTCTTCTTCACCCCATCTCATATGAAGAGGTGACCCTTCTCTTTGCCTAAATTAATCTCTCTACTTGTACTCTTGATCCCATCTCCTCTAGAGGAATTACTACTACCTCATCTGCCCTCTCTCTTTAATCTTGAACCACTCTCTATCTACTGGCTTCTTTCTTGTTGCCTATAAACATACCCAGGTCTCCCCGTCCTTTAAAAAAAAACAAACAAAAACAACTTTAATTGATCCTACCATTTCCACTAGCTTTTGTCTTCAGTCTCTTGACCTCTATAAAACCTTTGATAATTGTTGATAATCCTCCGATTTAATATGCTCTCCTCTCTAGAATTTGACAGTACTGTTCTGTCTTGGTTCTCATCATCCTACCCAACTGACTATGCCTCCTTAGTCTTGTCCCCCAAAGCTTTGTCTTGGGATGTTTTGTCTTTTTCTTGCTTGGTGAATTAATTGGCTCCCACAGGTTCAAATATCATCTTTAGGCAAATGATTCCTAGATCTATATATCTAGTCATAATCTCTCTTGTGAGTTCCAGTATTGCATTAATGATTGCCTACTAGACATCTCAATGTGGATGCCATACATGTAACTCAAATGCAATATATACAATACATAATTCATAACATTTTCATTAAAACCCTCCCCCCTTCCCAACCTCCCTTTTTCTGTTGAGGGCAACAACATCATCTCATTTACCCTAGCTCACACAGTGTCATTCTCAAATCCTCACTCTTTCTCATTCCACACAGCCAATCTGTTGTACTGTCATTTTTATTTTCATAACATCTCCTGTACACACACACACACACACACACACACACACACATCTTCTTCTTCTTTCCTCTAGTACTGCAATCATGCTCGTGTAGGCCTTTATCACCCTTCGAGTGGACCATCACAATAGTCTTCTGGTTGGTCTCCCTGACACAAGTCTCTCCCCACTTGTAACAGCAATGCTACTTGTAGTTGCTATGGGGGTGTAAGACCAATAACACCAGCACATAGCAGGGCTGCTGGCCCAGCTTCTTTAATCTGCTTTTCTAAAGGAAAGCAGCTCAAAAGGTGTCAACAATCTTACTTTAATCAAACATATATATATGTGTGTGTGTGTATGTATAGTTTAGTACTTCTTACTTCAGAGAAAATACAAACAGACATTATAAGCAAATATAATAGCATAAAGACCAACAGACAGGGCTTCTAACCATCTGACCAAATAACACATACATCACAGATCAACAGACAGATCCAACTGCCTGATCATTACATACATATATAGTTACCAGAGAGAGAAGCACCAACATCTCGGTTTTCAAAGCCAGGGAGGCTCCTTAATGGCTACCAAGAGCCCCATCTGGCAACATCACTGGAACACTCTTTCCATGAGTAAGCCCCAAAGCAAAATGCTAACCTCAGATTATGTATATACTTCCTCAGAGTCAGAGGGTATCATAACTTGTAACCCACTGCCTAATTACAAAGTAACAATTAGGTGTGGGACTTCTTGAAAAACAAGCCTCCCCTATTCAAGCTTCACTTTTGGGCTCCACCTAAGGCCTATTAATGGATGGGGAAGATCTTCAACTCCCATTAATATTGGACCACTCCAATCAGCATATCCTCCATTCAACTGCCAAAGTGATTTTCCTAAAGTGGAAGTCTTGACTATTGGAATCCTCCTACTCAATAAACTCCAATGATTCACAATTACCTCTGAGATAAAACAAAATACTTTCCTTGAATTTTAAAGACCTTCACAATCTTCCTACCTTTACACTTTTCTGCTTTACTCCCTTCCCTCTACTTCTATGATTGATCGACACTGGCCTATTTGCTCTTCCTTAAACATGAAGCTCCATCTCCTGACTGTGCCTTTTCTTTGGCTATCTCACTCACCCACATGTCTAGAATTACTCTCCTTTCTCACCTCTGCTTCCTGGCCTTTTTCAAGACTGTTACATGCATCACTGTGCTATAAGAAGTTATTAAAAATAGGAATTCTAAGAAACATGGAGATTAGCTACTGCCCTTGTAATTCCTCTGAGGGAGAGAATCCTGCCATCCTCTCATTATTGAAAGCTGAGAGTAACCACTGTACTCCAGCTTGTCAAGAAAAAGAGACCCAGTCTAAAACAAACAAGTTGATCTGTGGCAGTTTAACATAGGTGACTATGGTGAAGACTGACTTGATAAATTTCCAATCCTGACAGCTCTACCCCAGGAAATATATTAAAACTGAATAGGTTACTTTATTCTAGGAGACAGGTAAGACTGGATTAGTGTAGAGGGAAAGAAAGGTGGGGAGGGGAAAGAAGGGAGGGAAAGAGAAAAGAAGGAGAGAGGAGTGGGGGGAAAGGAAAGAAGAAAGGGTGGAAGGAAGAAAAGGAAGGATGGATGGATCATTTGTTAAATGCCTACTATGCACCTGGCATTGTGCTTTACAAATATTATCAATTTGATCCTCCCAATAATCCTGCAAGGTAGGTGTTATTATCAATCACATTTTACTGTTGAGAAAACTGAGGCAGGCAGAAGTTAAGTGATTTACCTAGGGTTACATAACTAGTAAGGGTGAGGTCACATGTGAACTTAAGTTTTCCTGACTCTAGATTCAACACTATCCACGGCACCTGTCTGGGTGCTTCTTGTTTCTTATAGGTAGAGGGGAAGAAGCAGGGTAGATGGCTAAGCTGCTGTGTCAGAAAATCAAACATTTAGAGAATAAAGGAACCTCTTATATCATCTAATCTAACAACCTTATTTCTTTAAAATACCATTTAATTTTTTCAATTAACAAAAATCGATTTTTTTCTTCCCACTCTGATACTGTGAACAAAAAGGAAAACAAAGCCTTTGTAATAAAGTCCCACATTAATGCAGAAGAATGTAAAGCTCATTCATCTCTCTGAGTCTATCAAGAAGCAGGTATCATTCTAGAGGAGACAATACATACACAAATATGTACAAAATGAATATTTAATAAATACGTGATAATTTTGGGGGTGGGGTCATAGCATCTGTGATCAGGAAAGGTTTGATGTAGAAGATGCATTAGGCTGAGCTTCAAAGGAAACTTGATATTCTAAAAGACAGAGGAAGATGGAGATCATTTCAGTCCTGAGGGGCTTCCAAGTACAAATGAATGGAGATAGGAGACTGAATGCTAAATGAATAATCAGCAAAATGGGTGCATGGTGGTGAACAACTGTAGTTCCTACTGCTGGGAAGGCTGCTTGTTGAATTGCTTGAATTGAAGGTTGCTGCTGGTGAATTGCTTGAGTTCAAGAGCTCTAAGTAGCAATAGGGCTAAAGTCAGATACCTGCACTAAGTATAGGCCAAATACGGTAAGCCCCCAGGTGCATGGGCCCCATCAAGCTAACAAAAGAACCAGAGAAGAATTGGCCCAGGTTAGAAAAATGGAGCCCGTGAAAACTTCCATGTCAACCAGTACTGGGATCAGGTCCCTGAGAGGCTACTGCATTTTTAGCCTGGGTGAGATAGGGACACCTAGTTCATTAAAAAAATTAAAAATCAGCAACATTACTTTGGCTAGAAAAATAGAATAACTAAAGGGAGGTGATAGTTAATAAGGCTACCTGATTGGAGAGAGACTAATTAGGAGATTATTACAATAGTCTAGATGAATGCTGATGAGGACCTGAATGAAGGTGAAGTAATAAGAAGGGTCTGGACTCCTGAGAAATTGGGGAGACAATAGACAACACTAGCAACTGATTAAAAACATGGGGACAGCAAATGAACAGCTGAAGATGGTTCTGAGGTTGCAGCACTGGGTGACTGAGAGGATGGTAGCTACTTGCCCTGTAAAAGGGAAAGAAAGTACCAGCAAACACAGAAAGCTCCCTGCAATTTGGGAAGTTCTAGCAAAAAACTGGAAATGAAGTGGATGCCCACCATTGTTCAGAATGGCTGAAGAAAATGCAATGCATATGAATGTAATGGAATAATAGGTCAGCATGAGAAATTTCAAATTAGTATTTTAGAAAAACTCGGGAAAACTTGAATGAATTTCTGAATGGGCTGTCAATTGTGATTTAGGTCAGTTTTACTTCTGGAGCCTCACATCACAAATTTTTCATGACTCACATATGGTTACTAGGTATTATTTGGCATTAATGTTATCCTTTTGTCTTATGCCCTTAGGACGATGCAAGTTACACAAGGGCAGGAATAGGAACTATGTATTACCCAAAATAAGGACTTAGGGTGTGTTAAATAAAACTGAATTACTTAACTGCAAAAACTACCAAGATGTCCAAGTAAGTTTATTTTTAAACAGAAAAAAATGGAATATTATAAATCAACTATTTATTGAGTAGTAACTATCTTACAGGGAGAAACACGATCATTCCTTTTAACACATACTTCCCTTTGAACCAATGTCCTCTGCAATATTTATCTGCATCCCTCAAAACTTATCTTTGTAAGTCTAAAAATTATTATCTTCTGATATATACATGCTATCAAATTATAAACTGTAATTAATTCATTTCTTTGATTATATATTCTACACATCTTTTTTTCTTGCCTTTAAGAACAAATGAGAAAACAAACAAAATCAATCTTTAATATTTAAATGAACAAAGTCCACATAAATCAAGTTATACAAATACTCAAATCTCAAAGAGGTTATATGTAAAACTTTTATTTAAATTTTTTATAAATAAAAACCAACTCATAATATTACAAATTTAGCTTTCACATAATTAAGATTTTACCACTTTATTAAAACTTTATTAAACTACTATATTACACTTTATTAAAACTTTATTAAGTTTTACCACTTCTATATTCCTTATAATTATTGGCAACCACAAAATTGTCCCCCCCCCAAAAATCCATTTACCTCTGCTTCAAAAACAATAGCAGGCCAAAAAATTATCTGTTAAGTAACTCCTCAAAACTTTTAAACACATATATACCAGGCATTTGCATCTTGCAAACATAAATCAAATAAAGCCCTACCATCTGTAACAGCAGCCAAGAAAATAACAATTAAAAGCTTTCCTTCATGTAGACTCCTCTATTACTTGGTTTTCATTCTCTACTTACATAGTGCTAGGGATGCAAACAAGGGCAAAAACATCCCCTCTTCTCAAGAAACTAAGTCCTAATGGGAGAGACAACATGCAAACAACTACAGACATACAATATATACACATGCACACACATATAGACAGATGGATATAGATATATAACCCACATGTGTGTATAAATATGGTAAGTTGGAGGTAATCTCAGAGGGAAAGTGTTTGCATTAAGGGTACCAAGAAAGACTTCTTGGAGAAGGTAGGATTTGGTTGAGAACTCAATGATACCAGGGAAGCTAGGAGGTAGTGGTGAGGAGGGTGAGAATTCTGGGCCTGGGGAAGAGCCAGTGAAAACGCACCAACTCAGGAGACAATGTCCTGTTCAAAGAACAGCAAAGAGACCTCTTCTACATGGTGAAGAGTAAGAATGGAAAGGTAGGTAAAGGTTAGGTTATGAAGAGCTTTATTTAAAAGTCAAAAATAAGATTTTATAAATTTTAGGGAGCTGCCAGAATTTATTGGTTGTGGGGAGGAGTTTGGAGCATATGATATTGTCAGCACCATGCTTTATAAAAAATCATTTTGGTGACTGAGCAGAGGGTGGACTAATCCGGGAGAAAACTGGGGCAGAGACACCAACAAGTAGGCTTTTGCAAGTGGCAGTATCAGAGAAAAAGGGGCATGTATGAAAGATATAGCAAAGGTAAAACTGGCAGGCCTTGGCAACAGATTGAATGTGGGGTGGGGTGAGAGAGAATAAGAAGTCAATGATGACACCTAGGTTTAGAGCCTGGGTAATAGAGAGGATAGTGGTATTCTTGAAAGCAATAGGAAAATGTGGAAGAGGGAAGGGTTTGGGGGAGAATAACTTTTTTTTCTTCTAATACCCTCTTCTAATTGTAACTCAAACTGACTCTCTCTAGTTATTTTAATTTCTACTAAAAAACTATTTCCTGGTTTCTTTTCCCATTGCTTATATTTCCAAACTCTATGATCTTATTTCACCCAAATTAACTTGATTCAAAAAAGAAAAATCACAAATAGGCTATTAACACTCAGGGAAAACAAAATGAAACTGAATAAAGGATTGTGGTTTTCCCTTACACAAGTAACTGCTGGAAAGTATTTCTTACATACCATACTCAACAAGTTTACATTTTAGCTACAAAACAATAGTAATGATTAACTCTTCACCAAATCTGGCCTTGTAGTAACTATAAGAAAACTAGAAAATTTTAGCACTTAGTGGTCATTCTGCCAGCCCAGATTTATTTTGACTAAATCCAAATCAAATTGGGATCATTACACTTGTTTATTCTTTAAGTTAAAAATTCCACATCATATTACAACTCTGTACATAAATTTGTCAAAAGTAAATAAGAAAAATTGAGAAGCAATTTAGTATATACTCTTCCCAAAAATACACTGATACAGTTCTACTGAGAATATAGGATAAATACATCTCCCAAAGAGGGAACAACAAAGGTTATGTGCATTAGGACAATAGGGGTCAAGGATACTATATAGAGAAATATCAGGAGCAAATTGGAAAGAAAAGCAGATACTGGAAAAAAAAAAAGTGCTAAAGAGAAAAAGATAAAAAACCTATATTGAGATTTCATATAACTGGCAACAATACAAAAAAAGAAACAGCAGATCAATCCATCAAACTATCAAGGGAGAAATGGCTAGAAAATCAAGTACTGGTTTGTAGGTATGTAATACCATCTAATTTGTTTATTACATACATAACATAGAAACACTCTTTAGACAAACTAAGACTTCAATTTGTAAGGTTAACCAGAGGAAACATGGTTCTATGTGCTAGGGGAAAGATGTATTAATTGCAGTAAATAATTCAAATAGCTAATTATACTAACCTCAGTATTTACTTTTGATTGTCCCCTTCTGCTAACATGCTCCCTTCAAGCATTTATTAACATTTAATTTTAATGAAATTTAAAAGTTAACCAAGACTGTTAGCCCAAACCATACAATTATCTTTTTTCAATCAATAATAATCTCACACAGAAGTTCTAAATTACAGAAGCTGTAAATGTGCAAAAACAGCCTATTTCAAAGAGATAATGATAGGTACCATCTGCTATTTACTTAAATGGTCGATCAAAGTAAAAATGCACATAATAGCAATCACTTTTTTTATTCACATACCATATTTGTTCACATAATGGCTGACTTCAAATAATGATCACAGCCCTCTTCCCGTACAGGAAAGTAGGTAAAGATAATTTCCCCTCATAAGTAGCACATGACTGCTTTGTTACAGTAAATCACCTGACTGCTATCACAGCTGCACAATCTGTACCACCAGAAATCACTGCCCGAACATTAGTGGCTGACTGACATCACTTTGGTAAACACTGACAACTAACAATATATCTAGTGTTTTCATAAATGTTATCACTTTCTCTTTTTTTCAATCTAAATTCCAAAGACTCTTGTAATTTTGTTAAAAACCTTTTATTTCTCACTTTATTTTTGGATGAACAAAGGTAAAACAAGTGAGAGAATCCTGGGAAGGGTGGGATTCTGAAGCCAACAGAATCACATCTCTAGCCAGGGATCAAGAGCTGGACACTACTGGGTGCCCAGGGTCTTTCCTGGAACTATTTTAGATAAGAGAAACAGGAGATACATCAGTACTTATGTAATTTTGATTAATTCGTCTATTTTACACAAAGAGTCTTGAGAACTGACAATTTAACGGTATTATTAATACTGACAGCTCTGTAATTTCTAATTTTGTGACATCAAATTTTAAAGCAAATTTCTTCTTAACATGAAACTCCAGTAATGAAAGGAATTTGTTAGGATGATTATTACTTTCTGGAAATACACAAGCTTAAATTTTGTAGATATTAACATGTCCAGTTTGGAAAACATCACACTGGTTGGAGGCATCTTAAAAAGAAAAGAAAAGAACACATTTAAAACAAATTTTTTTTTTAACTCAAGAGGTGTTAATTATGTACATCAACTTCTGACCTTAATGTTGCTGAGTTCTCTTCCCATTCTCAAATTCTATGATTCTTATTAGAGCATTATACCCAAACCTCTTTAGTGTATTATAGATAAGAATCCTGTTAAAAACTATATTTACAGGGAAGTTATTTTTATAATTTACATTTTTTAATTTAGAAAGCAAGAGAAAAACATTATTTAAAATACTATTGTTCCAAAGTACAGTTTCAGTTTCACAAGGCTTGCCTTACCTGCACTTTTATCATCATTCCGGGCAGGTATTGTTACTTCCTCTCCCTACCTAGTAGTTTTCAGCCACACAGAGCTTCCTAACACACTAGAACATACTACCCAAGGATAAAGATAATGTACTAGAACTCATTCTTGATGATTAACAAACTTCAAGCCCATCATACTTACCCTATTCTAGTGATTCTGAATAATCAGTTGCCACTGTTCAAACCTGACCCTCCCCCCTCCCTTATTCCTGTCCCCCTCACTTTGAACCACATCCCTTCAATATCTCAATATAAAACTACCCAACCCTTCCACTGTGCTCTCTGGAATACCCACTCTATAGTTAAACAAACAAAAAACACACAAAAATTACATTTCATCTTAATTCTCTTCTTTCTTGCTCCCTCCATCTTCTTGAACTTAGAATTGGTTCCATCCTGATAACTTTCCTGGCCACATTTTTCAGCACTGGTTGCACTTTCATTTGTCTCAATGGTTATGGTGGGAGAGTTGAATTACTCCTTGCTTCCCACTGCACTTCCAGGCTTCTCCTTCTACCTCTAATCACTCATAACTTCTTTGAGGTTCACTAAATCTATATTTATCATTCAGTCAAAATTCTGGTACCTATTGTCAATAGACTTCCAGGACTCTCCTTCTTTCCCCAGTGAATTCAGTACCTGGCTCATAGACTTTCCTGCCCTCATTACTAGAGGACTTCAACATACATACATACATACATGCATGCATACATACACACACAAAAAAATACTCTAACCTTATAACTCCTCAATTTGCTCACTTTTCATGACTTCCCCCCCACCCATAGCTACATACAGAGACAATCATATTCTTGATATTGCTACCATCCAAAGGTTCCCACATCCATGTTCATGATGTCTGAAATTCCTTTATTTGATCATAATCTGTTGTCATTCTACCTCTTTCTGCCTTGCAACTCTAAATCCTATTCTTTGTCCTCAATATGACCTTCAATTCCTCTACCCCACAGTGCTTTCTTTCCCAGACTATGACTCCTGTGATTGGCTACATTCTTTCCTTACTCATCCTGACCCTTGGTGAACTGGTTCAACTCTACAGTATAATTTTATGCCTTTATGCAAAAATCTTGTCCTTAGCCTTGGATTACTCCTGCTATCTGGGGCCTTCATTCCTACTCAGGTGCTGCTCAACAAACTTGGAGAAAATCATGAGAATGGGCTAATTGGGTCAACTATAAACTTAAATTATATAATCTCAACCTCACTGTGCAAGGAAATCCTTTTACATTTTATTCTACTCACTATCACACTCACCAAAGTGGCTTTTTAAAAACCTTTCAATACATCCTCCAATCTCCCAAAGTTCCCTCTAACCCCACCCTGTCAGCTGAGAACCTTGTCTCATATTACTGGAGGGAAAAAAAAAAACACCCAACAACTGAGCACTCAATTACCAGAGAGCCCTTCTTCTCCCATATCTCATATCCCATATCAGCTCCTTCTCCACTCATCTCACATGAAAAGGTGGCTCTTCTAGACAAGGCAAAACCTTCTACACACACACACACACACACACACACACACACACACACACACACACA
>NW_027187309.1:9578042-9655826 GCF_028583685.1 Petaurus breviceps papuanus | reverse complement strand
ACACACACACACACACACACACACACACACACACACACACACACACACACACACACGATCCCATTACATCTCTCCTTCTATAGTATACTGCCCCTTCTATCATGGCTACTCTCACTAATCTTTAATTGCTTCCTCTCTACTAGCTCCTTCCCTACTTCCTACAAACATGTCCATTTCTCCTCCTTCCTCAAAAAACCCTCACTTAATCTATCCATCTGCACTATGTATCATCCTATATCCCTCTTATCTAAACTACAAGATAAGGCCATCTCCTATAAGTGCTTCCATTTCCTCTCCTTTCATTCCTCTCACATGCTTTATAGCTAGCCTTCTCACCTCTTCACTTAATCAAGTATTCTCTCCCAAATCACTAATGATCTCTTAATTAACAAACTTGAATGACCTTTTCTCAATCTTCATCCTTTTTTTAAAACAAACATTTATTAAGAACTTCCCTTTGTACCTACAGCAAAGGGCAAGATGTAAAAAGTTCCATTAGAATAAAGCTACTATAACTACCAATATCATTTCTCAGCTAATTCCTCCCCAAGTCAGTTTCTAATCCAAAACTCCCTCAATACAGGGAGATTGAGGAAACAGTGCCATCATCAAAACAGCTCTCACCAAAGTTACTAACGAGATTTTAGTTGCCAAATCTAAATCCTCATTCTCTTCTCCTTGACCTCTCTGTAGCCTTTATACTCTCTCTCTGCCTCTCCCTTTGATATTCTCTTCTTTCTAGGTTTTTGGGTCACCACTCCCTCCAGGTTCTCCTATGTCTCTTGACCATTACTTTATCTACTTTGCTGGATCCTCCTCTAGATCACACTTTCTAATCATAGGCATCCCTCAGTGTTCTGCCCTGGGCCTTCTCGCCTCCTTGCCTCCCTCTACTATTTCACTTGGTGACCTTATCAGCTCCCAGGGATTTAATTAGCATTTTAATGTAGCTGATTCTAAAATCCACCTTTCCTGCCCCAAACTCTCTGCTGACCTATAATCTCACATCTCCAGCTGCCTTTCAAATTACTCAAACTGGATATCTAGCAGACATCTTAAACTCATTATGTTCCAGACAGAACTCACCATCTTGTCCCCTAAACCCTTTCTCCCCATCCCTTCCCTATCAGTGCAGAGGGCAACACCGTGCTCTCAGGCCCTCAGGCTTGCAACCCAGGAGTCATCCTGGATTCTTGTATCTCTCCCCACACCCTACCCCCAATATTCAATCTGTTACCAAGACCAATCAATTTCACCTTTGCAACATCTCTCTTCTCTCCAAGGGCAGTGCCACCACTCTAATACAGACCCTTATCACCCTGGATTACTGCAATAACCTGTTGGTGGAAGGATCTATGAAGGAAGATGCTATCCACCTCCAAAAAAAGAACTAATAGAAATATGTGTAGTATGGTTGTACATGTGTGTACACATAAAACATACATACATACATAGATACATATGTATATGTGTGTATTGAATGGTGGCCTTCTCTACTGTGGGGTGGAAAGGGAGAGAGACAGTTCAGAACTTAAAATGTAGCAAAAAATAAAATTTTAAAAATTAAAAAAAAAGTAACTTGCTGATGGATCTGCCTGCCTCAAGTCTCTCCTCACTCCCAGCCATTCTCCTTAAGCCACTAAAGTGATTTTCCTAAAGTGCAGATCCAATTCCCCCAATTCCACTGGCTCTTTATTGCCTCCAGGAAAAAAAAAACAACACAATGTTCTGTTCAGCATCTAAAGCCCTTCATAATCTACCTCACTCCTACCTATCCAGTCTTCTTATCTCTTACTCTCCAACATGTATTCTTCTATCCAGTGACACTGGCCTCCTGGCTGGTCTACAAACAAGATACTTTTATCTCCTGCCTCCAGGCATTTTCTGTTTGTCCTCTATGCCTGGAAGATTCCCCTCCTCTACTCCCACTACTGATCTCCCTTGCCTTCTCCAAATTCTCAACTAAAACCCCACCACCTTCTACAAGATGCCCTTCCCAACCATCTTAATTCCAGTCTCTTTCCTCTGTTAATTATCTCCTATTTATCCTGTATATAGCTTGTTTTGGATACATTTGTTACAAGTTGTTTCTCCCATTAGATGGTAAGCTCCTTCAGGGTTAGGCACTATCTTATGCCTCCTTTTATATCTCCATTGCTTAGCAGAGTGCCTGGTATATGGAAGGCTATTAATAAATGTTAATTGATTGACTGACTGATTGACCCTACTCCATTACAAACCCCATTACTTTGTGCAACTAACGGTGCCAGAAATCCCATTCTTCAAGGGAAATGCAATACTCACCTTTTTTGAACTCAAATACTAATCTATTGGGGGAACTTATTGGGTTATAAACATCCTTTGGAACACGAAGTACTCTTTTATTTGAGAAAGAGAAAGAGAGCGAGACAGACAGAGAAGTGCTCATTCAATTAAAATTTTGCTACTAAATGCCATCTCACTGATCTCTGACTTCTTAGAACTAAGGAGACCACACAGGATCATTCATATATCTAAATCAAAAAACAAACATTTACTAAGTAACTATTATGCACCAGACATTAAGCACTGGGGACACAAAACCCAAAATAAGACAATGTATAAAGTCATTGTAGACTTATATTGTTCTAGCTGATTAAGGCTCGAAGTTTCAAAACTGGCCCTAAATTACACAAGGTTTAAAGAGTTCACTGGGGGCAGCTAGGTGGCACAGTGAATGCAGAGCACCAGCCATAGTGTCAGGAGGACCCCAGTTCAAATACAGCCTCAGATACTTAACACTTACTATCAGTGTGATCTTGAGGAAGACACTTAACCCCAATTGTCCTGCCTTCCCCCCTCCAAAAAGACCAAAAATAAAAGTTCACCTGTAACACCAAGTGAAAGTCCCATTTAAGAAATCTAAATTAAGAAACCTCCATTAGTATTTCTGCTTGTATAAACACTCTAGTTTTACTGTCTGATGCAACCATATACAAAACTCACCCAAAGAAGACACCTTGCCTCTCCATTAAAGAAATATGCATAGCTTAAATACATTTATAACCTTTTGCTTAACAAGGAAAAATTCTTGATATATTCCTTCAGAAACCCATCCTATTAGATAACTAGTTTTGCTAAGGTCATTGAGGCAGCCTTGTACAGTACTGGGCTTGAAGAAAGAGAACTTGTGGTATAATTCTGGCTCTGCCCCACTTATTATCTGTGTGACTTTGGCCAAGTTACTTTTCTGGACTTTTGTCTCCTCATCTATAAAATTAGGGACTTGGACTAGATGACTTCTGAGGTTCCTTCCAGATCTAAACTTATGATCCTATCTAGGCCTCTATGTCAGTGGACCATTCAGTATGCAAGCCCATAATCAATCAAAAGCCTAAAGCAGGGAACAGAAAAAAACTACCTTATCACTCTCCTACTTAACTACAAAGAGTTCAAAGTGGAGATAAAAAAACAAAGTTCAGAAATTTCAACCTATTAGGGAGTATAAAATAAGAAAAATGGACAATCACCCCTAACTGCCTCTATTCATGGATGTGGTACAATAACATTGGCTTTTACTTACAGTCTCAGAAAACAATCCTGTCCCCCACCCCAAAAACTGATAGACATATTGAGTCTTTTACTAGTGTATTGAAATGAGAAATTCTTAGTCATATGTGAATTAGAAGAAATTATGAGATAAAATGAATTAAATTTTATTCAAATGGATGTGTTCTCATTGGTTTGGAAGTTTCCTCCAAAATGCATATTGTAACCCATTCATGATTGCCTATTATCTTGTACAACTCTTGAGTCCATATTCTCAAAAGCTTTCCAGAAAAAAATTCTTCAACAATCTGCTCAACAAAAACCAAAACATCCCGAATAAGAAGCAATAAAAGTCTAGAAGGAAAAGTCTTTGAAATATATATTTAACATGCAAAATCTCTTAAGTAGTTCATACGCAAGTATAAGAATGAGCCATTCTCTAATATGTAAATGGGCAAATTTTAAGAACAAGTATTTCTCAAAAGAAATTAGAACTACTCATATAAAAAAGTATTTACCTCTAATGATGAGGAAAATACCTACTGCTGTTGCTGCTAACACTACTACTACTACTACTACTACTACTACTGCTACTGCAATTTGAAATAGAATAAGTAACTGAGTCAGGATACAAATGCAGGCTTGCTTATTCCAAACACAAGACTCTTTGCATAGTACTGATACTGCCTTCCCTGTAATACCACTGCACCATAAAAAAATGACAAATACAGAGAAACATAGGAGTACTTATGAGAAGTGATACTGAATGATGTAATAATAATAATAAATAGGTAACATTTTATGTATAAAAAGCCTTTTGAAGTTTGGAAAGTACTTCATACATGATCTCATTTGGTTCTCACAACAGCCATATAAGATGATGGTTATTATTATTCCTGTTTTACAGATGAGAAAAAAAAAAGCCACAATAACATACACACTTGACTACAACTTCAAAAATAATCACAACAGTAGCAATAAAAGTTCTAATAGCTTATACAGAAAAGTTCAAAAAGAACCACAGAAACAAATAAGCAGATGTAATGACCACATAAAGCCAACAAACACCTCAAAAGAAATCAAATTGAACTTTAGGGTTACAGACATAATAGCTTACAATCACTTTCTTTGTTGTTCTTCTTTTCTTTGTTTCTTGCTATATACACTCAATTTGTCGATGGACTTTAAAAATTATTTAAAAGAACTGAAAATTAAAATATTAAATAGGGCTCTGATTTCACATGAGAGATAACTTCTACTCCTGAATCAAAGGATCACAGATTTAGAGCTGAAAGGAACTTGAGGCAATTTAGTGTAATTCCCTCATGGGGAAACTGAGACTCCAAGAGATTTAGTGATTTGCCTCAGGGTCACACAACTAGTATAAATATTTAAGGTGGTATTTTAACCAAAGTCTCTGAGACCATAAGTCCAGTGTTTTATCCATTACATGACAGTGTTTCAAACCCTTGCTTCTTTATCCTATCACCTCTTATGCCATGCCAAATCTAACCCCGGATTACTCCCACAAACCATTTCCTTCTCTCCATTTCTCCTATTCATTTGCTGCTGAAGAGGTGATGGAGGAAGTACCTCAAACCTGCTAAATTGCTTTCTCTTCCTATATGATGGTTCTTTCTCTACCACCTACAAACATGCCCAAGTCTCCCTCAAACTTAAAAAAATTCATTAGAGCCTCACTCAAGCTATCCTCTTATATACCTCATCTTCTCTGGCAATTCCTTCATTTTCTCTCCTCTCATTTACTTGTAACCCTTTGTGATCTGACTTCAGAATTTATCATTCAGCTGAACCTACTTGCTTCAAAGTTACCAACGAACACCTAATTGTCATATCGGATTACCTTTACTCAAACTTTCTCATAACACTTGATTCTGTTGATCACTCTCTTCTCCTAGATAAGTTTCTCCTGTCTGTTTTCATGATGCTGGTCTATCCTGCTTTTCCTCTCTGATCACTCCTCTATCAATTTTGCTGGGTCATGATCCCTATTCTCCACCTTCCCTGTAGGTACATATACTCATATACTTCATGGCTGTCCTAGGCCTTCTTTTCATTCTATACCCGGTGTCCTTACCCTTGGGTCCACAGGCCTCCAAAAATCTCATGGATATCATTGGGTTCATGAACCTGAAAATTTTAGATCTATATTTTCTTCAATTAAGAATTTTAAAAAATTATTCTAAGAATAACGTAGCTTCATTAGATTGCCAAAGGAGTATAATACAAAAAATATTAAGTCTGTGTCTACACTGACAACCTCATTAGCTCCTATGCATTCACAATGATGATTATATACTAATACAAAACACTACTGCTTCAATGCCTATATCACAAAGACTACAGATACTGTTTCTATAGCTTTTAAGAACTCAGAATGTTTGGAGATTAAAGATGCAGTTGAAGGAGCGGCTAGGTGGGGCAGTGAATAGAGCACCAGCCCTGAAGTCAGGAGGACCTGAGTTCAAATCTGGCCTCAGACACTTAACACAAAACCTAGCCATGTGACCTTGGACAAGTCACTTAACTGCCCTCCAAAAACAAAAAACAAACCAAAAAACCCACAAAAATGTAGTTGAGAAATGTCTGTTTGGGGAGTCAGAAAGTATGTGGGCTTATCTTTTCTTCTTATGGATCTATAAAAAGTCAATTGAGAAAATGACAAGGTGAATCATCTCTGCGGGAAGCGATGCAGGTGTTTATCTGTTATTCATGAGTCTCTAATATCTATATAAAAAAGAAAGAAGGTATATCTTAAATATTATTTTATGAGAAAAGCTTTTAAAAGGAATTTTTACAAAGATCCTGTGAGGAGCTAACAGTACAGTGCATTTTGGGAAAGATTGTATCCTGTGTTTATTGAAGAGAAAACAAAAAAGAAAGCACTAATTTTTTTTTGAGGGGGGAAGGCAAGGCATTTTGGGGTTAAGTGACTTGCCCAAGGTCACACGGCTAATTAAGGGTCAAGTGTCTGAGGCTGGATTTGAATCTCCTGACTCCTGGGCAGCTCCTCTCTATTCACTGTGCCACCTAACTGCCCCAAAAGCACAAATAATAATATTTTAAAATCCTTTAATCATTATCTAGAGTGAGCTGAATTTGAGATTGAGTTTCTAGAAAACTGGAGTCAACTACTACTATTTTGAGGGCTTGAGGAATGACACTGGTAAAGGGCAAATATTGTAAGCAGTTTTACATAAATATATATACACATTTATTATTGCTCTCATTTATTAACAGATTATGTTAAAATTTAAAAAGAATAAAAGGAAAGAGGTCTTTATTTTCTAATTAATAAAATAATTATTATTTAATGAAGTGGAGTGGGAGCTGAGCTAATCAGTTAAGCACTGAGAAAAGATTGCAGACGCATTAATAGGAAATAAATTACTATACTCCTGGATTGATAAAGAGCTCAGGATTAATAAATTAAATAAATAGCAATGAGTCAGATGGTGGGGAGAGGCTTATAGTGACCTACCACTAAGGGAAGTCAGACCCTAGAAACCTACACACCTATCATATGTGGGGATTACATAGGGCTTTCCTTCTCATACCTGCTATGCACACGCGCACACACTTTTTTCTAATTCTGAGGTCTGACAATGACACTTTGCCATTCAATCAACTGCAGTGAATCCCTACAGAATCAAATATTAAGTCCTCTGTTTGGCACTTAAGAGTTCTTCCCAATCTTGCCCCATCTTACATTTCTAGTCACATTACATCCCTCCATGTATTCATTCCAACAATATCTACATTCTTGCCATTTCTCATATATTCTCCACCTCTCCATTCTATGTCTTTGTAATAACTATCCCCCATGCAGAGAATAAATGAATTTATTAAGTTATTAAACACTTTGCTGATGAGCAGGGATAAAAAATTAAAATCAAGAGTAATCACTAGCCTCAAATAGCTTACTTTCCCATGGGGGAGACGATATGTATAAAAGAGTTCCCCACTTCTTAGAATTCCTGCTTTTTTCAAGGCTCAGTTCATCATCTTCTATATCTTCTTACCTCCCACTCTTATTTGTTTATGCCCCTCCTTCCCACTACCTCCCTGAAAAAAAAAAAACTTGTACATGCTTTGTGTTTTGTATATACATACACACATACTTATATGTTGTATATACATATATATGTGTATGTATGCATGTGTCTATGTATGTATGTGTGTGTGCGCTGTCTGCTCCCATAAGAATGCTCCTTGAGGGCCATGGACTGTTTAATTTTTGCCCTTAGATCAACAGCACCTAATGTGATTATAACTCCTGGAACACAGCAGGCACTTAATCCACATGGATAATTGATATTTGATTCTTAAAGCTTTCCATAACTTGATCCCAACCTAACTGATTATGTATTATTCCCCTCCATATATTCCATGATCCAACTAAAATGTTATTCTTCCTGTTTATCATACATGACACTATCTTTCATTTGTTTCTCTGCACTGCCTATTTCCTATGGCTGGAATACACTCTCTCCTCAATTCTGCCTTGGAATTTCCTAGTTTCAAGACTAAGAAAAAAATGCCATCTTCTACATAAAGCCTATCCTGATCTCTTTACTGACCGATGCCTTTTCACAACCCCATCCCAATCTCCTTTTGTTTTACACATAATATATGTACTGGCTATCTCTTCCAAAAGAACATAAGCTCCTGAGACCAAGAATTTTTTCACTTTGGGTTTTATATCTCCAATGCCTTACATGGTACCTGGCATATAAAAGGTTATTAATTTGCTGACTTTCTGTGGACAATAACTTTTCTCCTTCAGTTCTTCTTTTCAACACACATATGTATTATCTCAAGTAAATGGAAAACCCATATTGATTCTATATAGGTTACAGTGTGGTACAGCTTTAACAGTCCCTCTAAGAGACAACATATACTGTTAGCGACTAGAGAGTGATACGTAAGGGATTAAACAGACTAAGAGAACTTCTTGCCTGAGTGACTGAATTGTCAGTGAAACTGAGTCTGACAAGACATTTCCTAAGAGACCTAAAGCTGCTTTTTATACCTAAAGCTATAAAAAGCACTTGACATATCAAGACACTTTTATTTTATGCTAAATTTGCAAACCACTCAAAATTAAGTCAACTGTGACCACAACAAATTATATCAGCAGCAATTATTGGGACTTAAAATTTCATGCCACTGTCATCAAGTGGGAATATCTTCATGTTAATGTTAAAGAAGAGAGGTGAAAATATAGTGATAACATGTTAATTCTGTTTGCAATAATATTTTTAGTTCTGGAGGTTAGGCAGAAGGGAAAAAGAAAAAAACTATAACTTCTGCTGTTTCAGTTTTCAGTATTTTGAATAATTTGTCTTCCCTTATATAGAAAAAAGCAGCTAAACCCTTTCTTTAAAAAAGAAAAATAGTTGGATACTTTATTAAGTTTAGCAGGTTTTAACATAAATTGTAGGCAGGGACTGGGGTAAAGATTTCTTGAATTTCAATTTTATTGACACCTATAGCTACGAAAAAAGCAATGAATCTAATTTTTCTATTTCCTCTTTCCAATGCTCATTACAGTTTTAAATAGTAGATAACAGAGGGGCAGCCAGGTGGCTCAGCAAGTAAGAGCACCGGCCCCAGTGTCGGGATGACCTGGGGGATCAAATCCGGACTCAGATACTCAGCACCACACCCAGAAATAACTGGCAGTGTAACCTTGAGCAAGTTACTTAACCCCAATTGCTTAAATAAATAAATAGCAGATAACAGGGATTCTAACTAGATAACCATCTAATAAAGAAAAATAACAAAAATTTGCTTAAAAATAATATATTTAAAACTAAAGTCACTCTATGTCAAATCCTATCAAAAGAAACCTCAAACGGATGCACAAATTGTTGAGCTACACTGGCATTTCATTATTATGAATACTGCTCAATGTAACATCAAAACATTTGCCTTTCATTTTAAAATCATTAGTAAAATTAACTAGCATTACCTACATACACTTTCTAAGATATAAATATGAGGACATATGGTACTATGGAAAGCATGTTGGATTCAACTTCTAAAGGCATGGGTTCAAATCCTAGTTCTATCACTATTTAAATTAACCCCATGAGGCATAAAACTGTCGAATTAATTGGTCACAGTTCCTTCTTTTTCCCTTCTGGAATAAAATGTTTGTGCTTTGATTTTTCTCATCTAAACATAATCACTCATGTTTCCTAAACTTTTTTTGCCCATGGCTAAAGCCCAACTAAACTGTGGTTTTAAGCTTTCCCTTTCAAAAGTGCTGGGTGTACTGTATTTTTCCATTATGATGAATGGCCATTACACAGACAAATACTGATGAAAATAGTAACAATACTGAATTATTCATTGCAGAGGATAACATAACAAGATTTTTTAAAACCACATCTTTAACCCCAGGATAGGCTTAGAATTATATTCAACACAAAAAAGATTTAACTCATATTCCTAGAAATTCCATTTCTATAACTAAATTTCATTTCTATATAAATGAAAATTTATATATATAACTAAAATTCATTTCAATCAACCCTGACATATCATTAGTTTGTGTTGCTATTTTATTATTTAGAGGCTAGGACCCAAAAGTTAAGACATCATTGAAAAGTACAATGCATTGAAAAGTGCAATGGATAGATAACATATATGTTGTTTGTTATATATCCAATAACAAAGGTATTTGGGGGAAAAAGAGGTTCACATACTTTGAATATATCTGGAGGGATTTTCCGATTCTTCCACTGATTTCTCCAGAGCAGCATCACTTTTGAAAATGAAGTTATGATCATCTTGCTTTTCATTTTCACTAGAGTTCAACATTTCAGAGTTAATATTTTCTCTCTTTTGCACGGTCATGGGAATAGTTAATTCTTTCTTACTGATGAGGTCTTCTTTAGCATCTCTTTCCAAAGCAATTAAAGCATCACAAGGTTCTCTTCTCAAACAGACACTCATAAGAACCGATTCATCAGTAGTATGAAGAGAGTTATTTCCACCTATGGCTATATTTTTTCCTCTTTCCCGAGAATCAGTTTCATTGTGACATGCTAAGATTTCTTTCGCATCAGGCATTTCACTAAGTGGACTGCAATTCAAGTTTACATTTCTTTCACAATTGGGAAGTTTCTTGAGCCTGTAGGTATTTTCTTCCACTAAATTATCATTTGTTAGAATCAGTTCCATTTTTCTGCTAAAGCTGGGATAGTCAGTGTTTTCTAATATGCTTTGCTTTTTACTTCTGTGGATACTTTTTTGGTGGTTTAAATGTGAAGGGCCTTCTAATATCTGTTTAACTTCTGAAGTACAATTCCTTGAATTCCCTTCTTTCAAATTAGAGGGTGAAAAATAATCATCATATACTGCTTCTTTGCAGGCTGGAGATATCTTTACAGGACTAGTCATCAACTTTAAAAAGTTTTCAGTATTATCTAGATGCATTTTGGAGTTGGTAAATCTCATTTTAGACTTCTTTTTCCCTGATTTTTCTTTTGAAGGAAAATTTAAATGCATTAAACTTCTCAATTGTTTTCCTGAAGAATTTGTAGGACCTGGCCTTCTTACACAGTGGTTTTTTGCTACAGCTAAAGAAGGGGACAAATCATCCTTGTCACTAAATATTTCCTTAGATATTCCTTCAAACTGTATTTTATCAGGAGTGAGCATTTCAGTCATCAAAGTGCTTTGGAAATTCCCTTTTTCTGTAGGAAGGTTACTCTTAGATTTCTGAGTGTTTCCTCCATCCGAGAAACTACTGGATGCAGTTTTTGACATAGGTGAAGAAAGACATGCATCAGTTTTAGCTTTATGAATGTGTTTTTCTGACTTCATCTTATGTTTCCTGCGTTCACAGCTGAGCCAAATGTCATCAAAGGATGTGTTTAAAACATCAGAAATGGATTCATCTGTAAGATATTGATAAAGCATTCAAACATTAATGAAAAAGACCAGTGCAATGATGTGAAGAAAGTTTTTAATCAGTTAGTTTTAAGGCATGGCTATTCATATTACCAATAAACCCACTAGGAAGATATAGAGAAATTTTATTTAAAATAACTAGAATGTATAAAATACTTTGGAATCTACCTACCAATGCTATATGAATACAATTATAAAATACTGCTTGCAAAAATAAAGATAAACCTAAATAATTAGAAAACTATTAACTGCTGATGAATAGACTAAACCACTATGGAAATGATGATACTATCTAAATTAATTTCTTTATTTAGTGCCATACTAATCAAACTACCAAAGAATTACATTGTAGAACTAGAAAAAGTAATAATGAAATTCATATGGAGGAACAAAAGGTCAAGAATCTCAATAGAAATAATGTTAAAAAAGAAGAAGAAGAATTTAGAACAAAGGGGGCCCAGGAGTACTAGATCTCAAACTGTACTAGAAGGAAGTAATTATCAAAACAATTTGGTACTGGTTAAAAAATAAAAGAGGTTGATCAGTGGACAATATTAGGTATACCATATAGCAAAGCAAAATAACCTAGTAACCTAGTGTTCAGTAAACTCAAAGAACCCAGCTACTAGGGTATGGACTAAAACTCTTTAGACACTGATCTGTACACATTAGATTTAAACCAACACCTCACACCATATACAAAAATATGTCAATAAGTAGTACATGCCTTTTGACTGAGCTATACCATTATTATTAGCTCTATACCTCAAAGAGAATAAAGAAATGGGAAAAGGAAATATATGTATGTATATACATACATATGCATATTATATGTATATATATATATGCGCACACACAAATTTATAGCGGTTTTCTGAAGCATCAAAGTACTGAAAACTAAGAGGGTAGCCATCAATGGGGAGCAGGGGAATAAATTACAGTAAATCAATGTAACAGAATAATATTGTGGTAGAAGAAATTATGAAAGGGGCAGTTTCAGACAAAACTGGTAAGATCTGCATGAACTGGAATGAAGTGACATGAACTGGAAGAACAATGTGTAGTATAACAACAATGCAAAAACGAACAATTTAGAAAGTCTTAATTAAACACAATGATCACTTATGAGCACTGACATTTACTAGGTCTGTGACTTTGGCCAAATCACTTCACTTCTTTAAGGGCATCGGTAAATTGGGGGTACTACTCATATTATCTACACTTAGAGGGTGTTTTGTAAGGAAAACTCTTTGTAAACCTGAAAACACGATATTATTTATATACAGTATTATACACTGATGTCAGTCTAATCCTAAAACACATCTCTAGCCATATAATTCAACTACTCAAGAACATAAAAGTGCTCCTGCTCCCTATTCCATGTCAAAATTGGTTAAATTTTTACTAATGGGGAAATAGGTTTAACCTGATGGTACATGTAGAACCTATATCAGACTGCATGCCATCTTGTAGAAGGGGGGTAGGAGGAAATTTAGAATTCAAAATCTTATAAAAGTGAACGTTGAAAACTAAAACTAAATAAATAAATTTATAAAAGTAAGTTAAATTTCTCTGCCTGATTTTCAAGGCCTTTTAAAATATAAGCCCCTACTTTATCTTAACTCCCTTTACTCCAATCAGGCAGGTCTCTCCATCTTCCTTCAGACATTATATTCTGGGTTTGGAGTTAAGAGGTACCTGGGTTCAAACACCACCTGCAACACTTATATGTTGCACGTGGGCAAGTTACATCCTCTCTATTGACTTCCTTAGCTCTTAGAACAGAAAAATAATACTGGTAGTACTTACCTCGCATAGCTGTGATAACTGAATGTCATAACATAAGTAACGTTAACTGTAAACCTTAGAAAACTACATAAATGTCAGGTATTATCATTCCAAACTCCTTGTCTTTTCTTATGTTGTTCTCCTGACTTGGAGTGGCAATTTTCATTTTTGCCTAACCAAACTCCATCTACTGCTCAAGGCCCAGTTCAAGTTCTGCCATGTCATTCAGGAAGCCTTCCCTAACTACTTGAGACCATACCAAAATCCCTCTATCTTATATTCCTATTACACTTAGACTCAGTACTACACTATTTCAGATTAACTGTCCTCTGTTTTCTTTGAATTAGTTTTGTTTCCAATCACCTTTTTTGGCAAGAGTTTTGAGAGCAGAAGTCAGGTTTGATATTCTATTGTATTTTCTCAAATTGGGCACAAGGTATTCCTTTATGTTACAGGCTAAGATGACTAGTACTCCGTTTTATGAAGAGGATCACAGGATTATAGACTGAGAGCTGGCAAGGGTCTTAATACAAACTCTTTTCAAATCAACTAAATTTCCTAAAGAAAAGCTACATAAAGCCATTTTTTCTATTAAAGTAACTGACAAGATTCTATATTTTTAATTTAACCTGCTGATCAATTCTTCATTCTTCATAAAACTACTAAGACTAGGTTATATCCCACATAATAAAGGTGAAAGCATAGCAACTAAAACTAGGACTCTTAATTGTTTGGTATTGGGTTCAGGTGCAGAGAACAAAATACACTTAGATCTTTCTTCTATACAGTCTCATCTTTATAGGATGTACTTATTCTGTTCCTAACTTGAAAGAAAATGTATTTTTTTAATCTCTTTGTAAAAATTCTGAGCCTGCAGTTCATTACTGGATTGACTTTAATTTCAAGGAATTCTAAAAATCTTCACTTGCTACATAACCTTAGCATTTCTGAGAGGCACAGAGTAAATTAATTACACTTACTGAGGACAGCTGTGTGCAGATCATGTCCTGTAGAGATTGCTTAAAAGTCTATTACAACTAGTGAAAAACCTGTAACCATGAGATCTAATCATCCAGGGCACTTCCATGAAGGAAAAAAAAATCCTAATCAGTCATCTGATTTCCATTGTCTTGTCACTAATCTACACATTTTATTTGAGTTTCTCTATCTCCCAGATGACTGAAGATCTTTGTTGGTCCTATGTAAAACATTATGCAAAACAATTTTTCCTTAGGTCCTCTATGGCTCTTAGGATCACACTGTTAAAACTGTACACAGAAAAGTTTATTCAAGACCACAGTAAGAAAAATAATTGATATGGTGCCAAAAAGCAAACTCCTGGGGAAAAAACCCAACAAGAATGAAAAAGGAAGGTTTACCTCAAGTGGTTTCTCATGACCTAGTTTCATTAGGATTCTTACATTATAGCCTTTAAAAGGGAAATAACATTTTTTGATGTTTTTATCTTATTCCATCACTAGCCGAGATGGTCATACACATAAACATAAACAATTGATCCAAAGATGATCTGAACTTACACTTTGGGGTAACAAGCAATTAAAAGAAATACTAGTTTTAGAAAAATTGCTTACCTGAATATGAAGTGTTAGGTGATGTATTTAAACATTTTCCAGATGAAGATGAGTCTGAATTAAGAGCAAGCATTTGAGAAACTAAAAAATAAGATAAAGATTTTTTAAGTACAACAAATTCTATTCAAATATACTATTTTCTCTACTAACTTTATATTCAACACCAAATTTTCTACCATTAACAATTCTAATGAACTACTGTATGTATTTCATTGTATTTGTGTACTAGATATTTTCTGTGATTCATATATACTCTTACCCACATCAATTTATTCCTTGCATTTCAAATTCCAAATTTACCACAAAACAAATGCAAAATACTAACAAACCACCCAAATCTATTCCAGACAACTCAGCACTAAATATTTCTGTGACCATAAAAAATTATTTATACTTCAATAAAGCGTAAAATCATAGAATCTTAAGAGTTGGAAGGGACCTTAAAAAGTTATCCTTCCCATCTGTAGGCAGAATCTCAAACAAATAAATTAAACCCATTCAAAACAATATGTTGATTTGTTTTGCCTTATTATATCCATGGGCTGGCACTAATAGTAGCTCTCTCTTAAGGAGTCAGGAACAAAAAAGGACATTACTGCACTAACAAAAATGCAACGATGTATGTCTTCAAAGACAGAGAAGGTAAAATGAGGGCATATTAAAGATTCCAAAGTTGATTCTACTCACTGAGAAACTATTAAAAAAAGGTACAAGACAGGAAAACTTAGGATTCTAGTTTAAAATATTCTAATTTGTAATATCCCATACTAGTCACAGGATGACAGATTATAGAAAGGTCATAGGATCACCTAGTGAGTGTGGAAAGCAACCTTGGGGTCATTTTATTCAACTCACTCAATTTACAAATAAAGAATTCAAAGCCCTGAGACATTAAATCAATTCCTCAAAGTCACAGATAGCCAAATTAGCAAGGCTGGAATTTGAACCCAGGTCTTATTTTCCTAATCTAGTTCTTTTCATAAAACCATATTACTAAAAGTAGCCAGCACTATAGACAAATCCATAGACATGAATTTTTGTTAATATCTTGAACTGTGACTGCTACTTGAAGGCTTTCTCTCGCCTATGACATATACCATACTGATCAGAGCTTCTCTTTCATAGGATCTTCCTACAAATAGGAAGGACTTCACATATTCAAAGAAAACCCTAACTTACAAAACCACATGTGCGACTATGGCACAAAAGGATTCATTGCTGATTTCTAGAAATAGTATTTCCCTTATAATTCATCTCTAAATTATTAACTACCCAAGGCCATGGAATAGAGGTAGGAAACATAAGAAGCTACTATCAATTGAAAATAATCAGGATTAAAATATCTACGACTGTATATTATTCCAAGGGGAAATATGATTCCATTTTTATGAGCCAGGTACAAGATCTATCCCACTGAGGTATAAAAACAATGATTTCTTAACTGTCAAATCCAATAGCCTTTTCTTTTTTTTTTTTTTAAAGCAATCGGGGTTAAGTAACTTGCTCAAGGTTACACGGCCAGTTATTTCTGGGTGTGGTGCTGAGTATCTGAGCCCAGATTTGATCCAGGTCATCCCAACACTGGAGCCGGTGCTCTTACTCGCTGAGCCACCTGGCCACCCCTAAGCAATTGGGGTTAAGTAACTTGCTCAAGGTTACACGGCCAGGTGTTTCTGGGTGGGTGCTAAGTGTCTGAGCTCGGGATTCGATCTCCAGGTCTTCTCAACACTGGAGCCGGTGCTCTTACTCGCTGTGCTACCTGGCTGCCCCATCCAATAGCCTTTTCTCAATCCTCATCTTTCATACCACCCTGCTGCCTTTGACAGCTGATCTCCTATTTGATACTTTCTTCTCTAGGTTTTTGGGACACCATTCTCTTGGTTCTCCTTCTAGCTACTGGCTCACTCCTTTGCTGGATCATCTTCCAGTTCATTCCTATACGTAGGTGTCCCACAGGATCCTGTCCTGGACCCTCTTCTCTTCTTCCTCTATACTACTTCACTTGATTTCATTAGCTCCCGTGGATTTAATTATCATCTCTATGCTGATGAGTCTCAAATCTTCCTATTCTGCCCTAACCTCTCTGCAGACTTCCACCGCACGCCTCCAAATACCTTTCAGACATCTCCAACTCAATGGGCCAAACTGAACTCATTGTCTCTTCCCCTAAATCCTCCCCCCTCCACTACATCCCTATTAGCTGTTAAGAGCAACCTGACCCTCCCAGTCCCAGGACAATTCCTCCCTGTGTCACCCCCCATATGCAGCCAAAGTCTATCAACTTCACCTTTATAGCATCTCTCAAATACATCCTCCTCTTCTCGATACTGCCATATGATCCTGGTGCAGGCCCACATCACTTCACACTTGCACAACTGCCACTGCCTGCTGGTGGGTCTGCCTATTTCAAATTTCTCCCACACTGTTCCTTAGCTGCCAGAGGGTTCTCCTAAAGCACAGGCCAACCATATCACTCCAGGATCAAATACAGAAGACTATCTTGAACATTCAAAACCTTCATAACCTAATCCCCACTGCCTACTTTTCCAGGCTTCTTATAGTTTACTCTTTGCCTTATACTATTCAATTCATATAAACACTGGCTTCCTTCTTATATCACCAAAAAAAATTTCATCTCTAGGCTCCTGGCATTTTCTCTGGTTGTCCCCTATCACTTCTCACCCCTACCTAGAAGTTTCCCTGGCTTCCTTCAAGTCCCAACTAAAATTCCATCTTCTAGAGGAAGCCTTTCTCAATTCTTCTTAATTCTAGTGCCTTCCCTCTTTCAATGCTATTTTTCCTACATATAGTTTGTATGTATTTGTTTATTGTCTCCTCCATTAGATTTTGAGCATTCTGAGGGCAGGGACTGTCTTTTTTATATACCCAGAGCTTAGCACAATAGTTGGTTGGCACATAGTAGGCACTTAATATATATAATAATTAATAACTGACTTTAATATAAGACATTGAAGTTTGCAAAGGATTTCAAATAGTTATTTCATTTAAGTTTAACAATCATAAGAATATTCAGATAAAGAAACTGAAGTAAGTTAAGCATCCTGTCAAAATCACACAATTAGACTTCAAAGTGTGACTTTACATTCAGGTCTTCCTACCTCCAATTCCCAATATTCTGTCCAATGGGCAATAATGGTCCTCATATGAAAAAAAACAGCACCATTTTCATGAAACATCAACTCACTACAAGTTTTTAAAAAACAACATAACCCCTTCTTGTAGAGCACTCTAATTCGACTAATCTGTTTTCTAGCCCTAGTAATACATTACCTAATTATAGGATCTTCAATCAATCAACTAGTATTTATTACAGTATCTCCTATGCTAAGCATTATGCCTAGACTAGGGATGCAAAGATTAATAAAAACCCAATCAATACCTTCCCTAAAGGAGCTTACATTTGACTTTAGACAACAAGCAGAATGACTACTCTTATTTCTATAGTATTTTAAAAATTAAAAAAGCACCATTCTTATAACACTGTCAAGCATTATTATTTTCATCTGATAGAGGTGGAAGTCTTAGAGAAGTTAAGTGGTCATGCCTGGATTCAAACAGAGGCTTTTGGAATCCATATACAAATCTCTTTCCATGATGCCACATTGTCTCTAGTAAAGCATTATTAACATTTATATTTCACTTTAGGAAATTTAACATCTTTGGAATTCAATTTCTTCAGTCATGAAAAAGGTTAGATTAAATGAACTCAAAAGTCTCCTTTAATGCCAAAATTCTATTATACAGCATAGCAGATGGGGTGCTACCTAAAAAGTTAGAAACACCACCCTGCAGGCTAATTCCATTATATAAGACTTTGATATAACCTTATGACACAAAAACAGCATACCATCTCTCTTCCACCTGGCACAGGTTAGAAGTTAAGAGACAAGAGGCTTCTCCTTCCCATTTTTAGTCAAACATTAAATGCTCCTAGTATCTGCTAGATAATATTTCACTGGTCTGCTAGAGTACCTATAATAGGACCATCAGCCTGTCATATTAAAGCCTTAGATAGCCATACAAATCTGAAAAAAAATCATTTCAATCAGTATTAGGCACTAAATGCTAATTCTGGGAATATAAAAATAAAGATAAAAAAATCAGAGTCCCTCAAGAAGCTTATATTGGTCGAACAAGCTGTGGCCCAGAGAAGAACACTGCATATAGTAACAACAGTACTGTTTTAAGAACAACTTTCAGTGACTAAGTCATTTTGACTAGTATAAATACCCAAATTAACTACAAAGGACATATGAAGGAAGATACTATCTGCATCCAGAGAAAGAACTGATAAATAGATGTATGTATGGAATGGTTTTACACACACACACACACACACACACACACACACACTCTTATGTCTAATGGTAGCCATCTTGGGGCAGAGAGGGAAGAAAAAGTTACATAACTTTAATATATATTTAAAAGGAACAACAAGTTGTACACAATAGATTTGCAGTTTCATGTACAATCATCTTTTTTCTATTATTATCTTTTATTTCTATGTTATAGAAGAGCTTGTTTTATTTCTTAAGTTCAGAATATTTTTTTAAAAAAGAAGCTTATATTGTAATGGGGAAACAACATGCACAAATAATTTTATAAAAGAGAAATGCAAAATAGATAACAGGTAAGATTAGAGGAGAAGGTGCTGGTGATTGAAAAGGTGGGAAAGGCCTCTTAAAAGAGGTAGTGCTTGAACTCTGAACTAAGATGTCAAGGAAACCAGGGATTTTAACAGGTAAAGATGAGGAAGAAGAGCATTCTGGGCATGGGGCATAGTCAGTATAGAAGATATCATATGGTATAGGAGATACTATACTGGAAGATGGGTCAAGAGCAACAAAAAGATTTATACGGCTATAATATAACATGCATGAAGGAACATCATGGGACCAGAAAAATAGGGAGGGTGCAGGCTATTAAGAGCTTTAAATGCTAAGCAGAAGAATTTATATTTAATTCTTAAGGTGATATGGAACCAGTGATAATTATGGAGGAGGGAGGTGGAGAGACACGCAGATATTAAAATGATCAGATCGGGACTTTGGGAAAATCACTTTATCAGCTGTATGGAAGAGAGAAGTAGGGAGAGACGTGATGCAGTGAGACTAATTAGGAAGCTACTGCAATGGTCCAAGGCAGAAGTAATAAGAGCTCGAATTAGGGTAGTAGTTGGGTAGGTAGTACAAGGGCATAGAAATGAGAGAGAGGTAGAAATAAAAAAATTTAGCCACCAAATGAATATATGGGGAAGTCACATTGAGTTAGATAAAGATATAAAGAAACAGAGAGGTAGAGTGAGACAGAAAGAGAGAAACCAGCACTGGATTTATAGATTTGGGAGTAATTTGCATAGAGTTGATAAATAAACCCATGGGACTAGATGTTTACAAAATGAAAGAATATGGAAAGAAAAGAGAGAAGGTCTAGAATAGAGTCTTAGGGCACACCTACAATGAGTGAGCATGACATGACATTCAGAAAAGGATACTGAAAATGAGTGATGAGACGAGGGGAAATGAGAGGGAGCGCTGTTATGAAAATTCAAAAATTAGAAAGTATCCAGGAGGAGAAGGTGGTCAACATTGTCAAATGTTGCAGAGAAGTCATGAAGAATAATGATTAAGAAAAAACCATTAGATTTGTCAATTTGGAAATCATTTTTAACTCAGGAGGCCAGGTTCAGTTTAATGATGAGGTCAGAAGCCTGATTGCAAAGGGTTTGGAGGAGAGTAAATAGAGGCACTAAGTTTAAGTACAGAATTTTTTTTCAAGGAGTTTAACCAAGAGGAAGCAAGGTATTGGATAACAGCTAGTGGAGGTGGTAAGATCTAGTGAGGTATACTTTTTAAAGGATCAGGGAGTCTGGGATGTATTTGTAGGCAGCAACAGGGAAAGAATCAGCAGCAGAGGTAGTAGTAGTAGTAATAATAATAATACTGCCAAAAATAACAATAGCTACCATTTGTAGAATGCTTTAAGGTTTGCAAACTGCTTTATAAATATTTCATTTGTCCTCACAACCAAGCTGGGAGACAGGTGATATTATTAGTGCCATTGTACAGATGAGGAAACTGAGGCAAACACTGATAAGTAACTCACCCAAGGTCACACAGTTATTAAATGTCAGAGTCCAGATTTGGACCTGTGACTTCCTGACTCCCAGTCCAGTCTTCTTATATTGTATTTATTGCCCCAGTCACCTGCCTCATGGAAACTTCTAAATAGGTAAAGGATTGAAAAATACAGAAAGAAGTTGGTGACTACTGTTGAAGAAAACAAGAGGGGAGGGGATCAAGGATATATATAAAGAGATTGTATTGAGCAAAGAGAAGAATCAATTTTTCATCGTTCTGCAATGATGGAGGAGAGGGGAGGAGATGAAGTGATAAGAGAGTTTGAAACAAAGGGCCCATTTTTTCTTGGTGAAGTATAATACAAGATCTTCAGCTAGGGAGTGGAACGGGGAGGGATAAGTGTGTACTGTGGGGAGTCTTAGGAGAGACAATTTGGAACAATCTCTATGGTGAACTGGAGAGGGAAACAGAAAAAAGAACTGCATTGCTATATATTGCTATAGGGAGAGGCCAGTAGAGATTACATATCCTAAATCTGTTGTGGACAAAGTTATCAGTTTTATGACTTCCAGATAAAATCAACAACACATAAGGAGCAAATGAGGCAAAGTAGTTCACAGTTAAAGTTTGGTAAGCATGAACAGCAACAGGACTAGGAAGAAAGGAATCCAGGAGTAGAGGACAGTTAGAACTGAACTAGTATGCCCACAGGTCAGAGATGGGAAGGGATGAGAACTGAGGCAGAGCAGGGATGATGGCGGCCTCTACAAACTTCACACTTAAGAATATCTTATCATGATATAACTGAAACAAGATGGCAGAGTAGAAGCAGGACCTCCCTGCTGCTCTGGCTTCCACCTTCCCCAATCCATGTAAAAAGGGGACCCTGAACAAACTTTGGAGATGCAGAACCCACAAAATGACACAGAGAAGCTAACCTCCTTCTGAAGACAGCCCGGCAGGCCGACAGGAAGTGGCCAGCACAGCGCTCTGGGAGCTGAGCCCAGACACACACCAAGGCTTTAGCCCCAGGGTGGGCCTGACCAGCCACCTGCCAGAGGGACTCCAGATCAGCAGCAGCTGTGGCCATTTCCAGATTTATCAACACAAAGATGCTAAGAACAAAGTGAGAGGTCAGTGCAGTCTGGACTTTGGGACCAGTAGTCTGGAGTGCGTCAGCTTCTGCCCCCAGGGTGAGAAGCCTCTGAGACCCCCGGCACAGCCAGTGCCACATGGCAGCTTCAGCTCCTGGCCTGCAGACTGTAGGGGGACCAAGAAACCAGTGTGAGGGGTAATTGCTCTTGCTTTAACCTGCTTGGATCTATACTGCAGTCTAGGGTAGAAGTCCTGGGGTGTGTGTCCAGCTTGCCAGAGTGTGTGGAGGCCTCAGAGAGGGCACCCAACTAATACCTCCAGCAGCTGAGAAAACCCCAGCGTTTGGGACGAAAGCTCCCCCATCTGGTGGCAGAGTCCTACTGCGGCAAAAAGCCCAGGGGCCAAGTGACTGAGGGGCTACATGAACAGAGAAAGGAAGCAAAACAAACAGAAAATTCCAACATTAGACTCCTATTTTGCGGACAAAAAGGAGCAAAGCATGGAACAGGAGGAAGACAGTGAAGTCAGAACCCCTGCACCAAAAGCTTCAAAGGATAATATGAGCTGGTTACAGGCCATGGAGGACTTTAAGAAGCAGATAAGAGAAGTGGAGGAAAAATTGGGAAGAGAAATAAGAATGATGCAAGAAAATTACATAATGAGAGTCAACAGCCTGACTGAGGAAAATAACACATTAATAAACAGACTAACTTAATTTCATATGAAATTAAATAATGTATTATTAGAGAGAGATACAATGGGAAATATATATAAGAACAAAAGATATCAATAAAATTTCTTTTTTTTTAATATTCAACATACCTCACCCAAATAAACTTTTAATCACTAAGACTCAGTATCTGAGCTCTAAAGGAACAACTCATACAATATTTAAGGTTTGAAAAAATGTTTTATAAATATTTCATTTATCCTCACAACCAAGCTGGGAATTAGGTGTTATTATTTTCCCATTAGTCCCCTCATTTCATAATTTACATTACTTGCAATCAGTCCCATTAGTTCTCTGATATGAAGGAGAGCAAAGTCTTAAAAAAAAAAGAGGGTAGTATTGTTAAGAACTATTTTTTCAGTATATAGTATCCATTAAAATTAATTCTAACTTGTGAAAATGAAACATTGTTTCTGTATTCAAATGATAAGTAGCAACTAACGCTATTCTCAAGTTTTCAGCACATGATACTCCAGAAGATATGTATAATAACATAAAATTGGCTCTATCCACATCACCTGCTACAGTGCCAGGCATATAGTAGGCACTTAATAAAGGCTTGTTGATTAACTGATTGATCTATACACGTACTCTTACTTCCAACATGTTTATAATCTGAGTAAGACTTTAAAACTGAAATAGCTATTAAAAGTAAAAATTACTTTTCATCACATTATTACAGCTAGAAACATTTTTGGAGATTTTTTTGTTTTAAAAGCTGAATTGCAGCCATGATGGGTAGTAAACAGAGGGCTACAGGATTCCCAGCTATGATGACTACCTGAAAAATACAAGCAGACATTTCCCACATACCTATTCCAGAATCTAAAAAATTATACTAAGAGAAGTAATGATTAAGAAATACAGTGAAAAAGTAGTGACTTCATCCACTGCAGAACTGCACCAAAATTCAGTCAGAATTCCAAAGCCATGAGAAAAGGGGCTGTCAGAAAAGGCATCACAAATTCTCAGAAATATCAGCATCCCAGCCTAACCAGAGAACAATTAGAGCCAAATGTACCTAGCTGTCAAGGCTGCATCTGTAGGCAGTAGGAACAGAGAGCTCCCATGAAAAAGCCCCAAGGTGGTCAGAAACCCACAAAGGGAACCTTGGAAAGCATAAGATACAGCAGTAACCAGTGTGGACACAGCAGCACATCTACCAGAGTATTGCATGACCCAGAGGCCCCTAATACTGTTCTGAAATGCCACCGGCTATCCCGAAAACTCAGCACACTGAACATTAAAAATCCAGGCAGGTGTAACTTTGGGAGGTGGAGGTCAGTGCAGAAATCCAGGGTGAGCCACTCACCCAAAAGCACAGGAAGAAGTGGAACCAGACCCTGGTATGCTGGTATTCCTCAGTATAGGAATCAAGGCTGGACAGAAGTAAATCAAAGAAAATTCCCACCACTATAAAAAATTGTTGTAGATGCCCCAAAATTCCACCTCAGAGAAAGAAATTTTGTGACAACTGCAAGAAGAAACTTTTTTTTTAAAAAAGAGAATTTTCTGCAAAGAAGAAATGAAACAAGAATTAAAATAATCAAGAAAAAAAGCTCTAGAGGAGAGAAGTGACTGGAAGAATAGGTTAAAACAGAAAAGTGGTAACTTACTCACTCAGTAAACTCCCTGCAAATTACAAGAGACCAAACAGGAACCAATGACTCCATGAAAAAGCAAAAAAATACCAGAAGACAATTAAAGGGCTGAAAAAATAGAGAAAAACATAAGGTATCACCTATGAAAAATGATTTGGCCTTGAAAATAGGTCGAGAGACAATTTTTAAAAATTAGACTCCTTAAGAACTATAATAAAAAGTCTGAATATATTTCAATAAATCATAAAAACTGCTGAGATCTATTAGAAAAAACCAGGGTTAAATGAAAACTGAAAAATCCACTGAGAACCTCCTAAAAACAAAAAACAACAAAAATCCAGGAACATGTTAGCCAAAATCCAGAACTTCCATGTCAAAGACAAAATTCTGTAAGCATCCAAAAAGGAGTTCAAGTACCAACGAACCATAGTCAGAATGATACTAGAGGGCTTCACCCCAAATCTCTTAAAGGTATAAAGATGAAATTACTTACATGTAGGAGAAAGATTTTCCCTTTTATCTTTCATTTCCTGCAATCTCTTTTCCATTGCATTACACTGATCTTTAATTTTAGCTGTGGGGCTATATATCAATGAACCATCAGCTTCAAACAATAGAATTGGTATATCATTATCTGGAAAAAAAATCAAATTGATAAACTTTCTATTTTAGACACCTTCACACTTAAAGAATATGGTATCATTCAAGGATGTATAACTGATACAGGTAAATATTTCTTAAAAATTAGGTTCTCTCCTCTATTCATACCAATTCGTTCATGGCAATTTTTTTTTACTGTCTTTAATTTACTACATTTGTTATTTCCTGCATAACTTCTCCTGCATAATCCCTATCCACAACCTCTGACTATACTGCTATCTATAGATATCCCCCACTAAATTAATGAATTCCTTAAGTTTCTCATTATATTTATGCCATTTTCTGTTAAATCACAAATTTTTGCTCAAGATCAGTACTTCTTGAGCTTCCTAGTTTTGAGTGTCTCATATCTCACCTCCTCCACTTTGTCAGATTTTATGTCAGACTCAAAAGTTTTTGGGGTTTTTTTTGCCTTTTTGGAGGGCAGTTGGGGTTAAGTAACTTGCCCAAGGTTACACAGCTAGTTTTTTTTGTGTGGGTGTTAAGTGTCTGAGGCCAGAACCGAACTCGGGTCCTCCTGACTCTGGGCAGGCACTTTACTCACTGCACCACCTAGCCATCCCTGAAAAGTTATTTTTAAAAATGTAATAACCTCCATTTAGGACATTAGCCACAACTAAATTCTTAATCATCACATTGGACATTAACAGTTAATACAAAAGCAATCTAATAATCTGCTGGTAATTGTTTCCCAGCAATACATCATTACATAATAATCAGACTTTTCAATGTTTAGCTGCATTTCCCACACAATGACACATGGACAAAATCTGAAATTAAAAATCAGCAAATTAGACAATGGGAAATGGAAAAAGAGAAGGCAGCTGGTGAGGTGGGAAGAGGAAAAAGAAAAGTGAGGCAGCTAAATATTTTTTTTTAAATCCTTAGATTTGAAAGCAAGAAACCTAGCTATCATCTAGCCCTCATTCTTTCAATTAGCTTCAGTCACTTAACAGCTGTAGGCATTAATTCCTTCATCTGTCAAAAATTTATACTTCTTAAATTTTCTGATTATCTCTAATTATGCTATATGCTAATTATAAGCTTATAACAGGTCTGGGTAACATGGTAAAGTAGAAGGAAATTGGATTTGGAGTCTGAGAATCAGATCCCTTTCTCTACTACTTTTGACCTATGTGAATTCAGTTTACTTATCTGGGCCTTTGTTTCTTTAACTATAAAATGAAGGAGTTGATCTAGATTGTCTCTCTAGTCCCTTCCAGCTCTAAACCTAATAGTCCAAAACTTTATAAGCTCTAAACTTTATAGTACTTTTATAGGCTTTCGGCTCCAAAACTTTTTAGTTTGGATGAATGAAAATTCATCACACAAAAGTGTGAATGAAGATTGAAGTTGATGGAAAAACATCAACACGTATAATGCTTTAAGAATTGTTTCCTCCATAAAAAGAACACTGTATGAAAAAACTCATATTGAATTTATGATACAGTATTATATTTTTGGCACTATGTTTTAACATGTTGAGAAGAGCAAAGTATCACTAACACTTGCAGTTTTTAATATTTTGACTGTTAAAATTTTATCAGAAAATCCTCTTTACATTATTTTATTTTGTTATAAGCATATTATTTCCTATTATTGTCTAAATTTTTTTTCCCCAAAAACTTTGCGACAACCATTAATAAGCATTTTTGGAAACTGGACAATTACCTTTTCTTCTCTCCATCTTCTCCACTATAATAAATGAGATGATAACAATAACAATAATAGTTAACATTTATACCATGGTTTAAGTTTTGCAAAGTGCTTCATAAAACTGAGGCTGAGAGAAGTGAAGTGATTTGTCCAAGGTCACACTGTTAGTGTGTGTGTGAGGCAGGATCTGACCTCGTATTTCCTGACTTCAAGTTCAGGACTATATCCACCATTCCACTTAGCTATCTCTTAATATACCCTATCAAATACATTGCTGAATTCTAGGTAAACTAGATCTATACATATTCTCTTGATCTACTAGTTAAGCAATCATGAAAAATGGAAATAAGGTTAGTCTGGCATGACCATTTCTTGATGAAGTCATATTGGCTTTTTTTTTTGTAATCACCATTTCCCTTTCTATATGTTCTTTAAGCATTTCTTTAATGATCTATTCTAGAATATTCCCAAGAAATAAACTCAAGTTCTCGGGTTTATAGGTGGAAGCCTCTATTCCTTTTCTTATAGTGTGATTCCTCTTCAATTCCACATGAATCTTTCAAACATCACTAAAAATGGCTCAACAACCATACATAACAGCTATTTTGGTACCCAGGGATAGAATTCAATTGGGATACACTCTACTGACAGTGGGTTTGAATCAACTTCAAATACAAAGGGCAGCATATTATGAAACAATTTACCTATGGCTGTTTTTTGACTATTCAGCTCATTAGCCATTTTCTCAATTTTCTTTTGAAGTCTTCTATCATTTTCTGGTGTTCGAGGAATAAAATCTTTTGGTTGCATGCACTTTCGCTGTAAAAAATAGGATAATATTAACTACCATTTTTATATAATACCTGGTTAATATGGAAAATAACCCTTTTACATATATTTATGTTTCTAAAGCAAGCATGTTATTTGCTGTAGTAATTCTGAATGAAAAGATAACTATAGGTACTCCCTTATATTAAAAAAAAAACTTTATATGGTCCATGTTGTGTTACATTTGACTATGATGATTATGTATATTATTGAATTAAGCAGATAATTTTTTGAAGAATAAACATAAGACATAAGGATTGCATTAGCTTTTCATAGGAAGGATATCATTAATTATAAAAACCATAAGAATGGACACATTTGCATACTATCTTTTACCACTACTCCTAAAATCACCTTCTTATAGATAGGAGATGGTATGATTTTTTCCAATCACTTTTTTATATATTGTTGCTACCCTTTTTCAACTTGTGCTATTTTCACATTTCCCATTAGATCCTATCTTCTTATAGAACAGAAATTAAATTTTATCCTTTCTGTGAAACTCCTCATAATATCCTGTATATTTTATACTGTATTGAAATAAAGTCACCCTCTCTCTCTCCTTCCTATTCAGAGCCATCCTTTAACCTACAGAAACGTTGGCAGAGGAGAGTGTTTTGTGACATAAGGAAAGACACACAAGGCAAAAACTAAGCATTGGTAAAGAGAAGATGTTGCCAATTCACAGCAACGTTTAAGTGTAAAAGAGCCTTCTTCATCACAATTAGCTGAAGGATATGGGAGTGGGGTAACCTTAAACCAAAGAGCTTTGACTTAAAGTGAAATAAATATAAGGGAGATATGGTGACTTTCTTCTAAAAGAGAATTCTGTAAGTACCACTACTGTGCCTTTTATTGGCAAAAAGTTCCTGTTCCCTATTTTTTTTTAATAGAGTTCAGAGATTAGAATGGAGACTTATTGAATAGTCCCTTCCCATCCTGGATCAGGATCTCCAATTTAAAAGGAATGTTACCAAAGTAATGTTACCAAAATGCAAAACAAATAAACAAAAAACACCCTAGAGAAATAAAAGATCTCTGTGCACTATCTGCCGCAATACCTACTGATACTAGTTTTCTCTTAATCACTTTATCTTCAACGTTGTTAACACCCTCCAGCCTCTGGCTCAAATCAGCATGAGATCAAAAATAAAATATACAGAATAACTTCAAGTGAATTTAAATCATATCTAAATATGTTCTCTGTGAGTATAAAATGTAAAATAGGTATGTTCACAATTACAAGAAGTATGCACATTCAACTTACATATTGTTATATACTCACCTTTTTTTTAATTAGACTTGGTAATCCTTCATTAGTGTTGACTGCAGGAAATAAAGACTCATCAACACGTACACCAGTTAACCTGCATCTGTATAATAAATTTTATAACTCATTATTACCCTTCAATGAAAATGAATTCCTATTACATTCAAAGTGTTCAAATCACAACTATAACAATTAAAGCAATATAAACAAGGCAGCATGGATAGAAAGCCCCCAAATCGGGAAAAACTGGGTTTAAATAAATCTCAGCTCTGACACGTACTGGCTGTGTGACAAGTCACTGAAATTCTCAGTTCTAGGCTACAAGTTCTCAAAGTGTTGTCTGAGGACCCTTAAATGTCCCAGGGACCCAGGGGGTGTGTGAGGTCAAAATTAATTTCATAATAAAACTAAGATATTGTTTGCCTTTTTCATTCTCATTCTCTTAACAATTGTACAGAGGCGTTTTCCAGAGGGCCACATGACCTCTGAATTAAAGATTTTGGTGCAAACATGAAGAAAGAGTTAAAATCTTGACTATAAAATTGTACTTTTGCCTAACAAACGGAAGATTCTACAGACATGGCTGGACTTGACATTTGCTTGTATTCACCCAGTATCAGCACCAAATAATCACAAAGATGATGTGTTATGTGAATGCTTGGCAATAAACACAAATGGTGCTGAAATATGAAGACAGTCAAATAATTTCACTTGGATCACTTGGTTTATCCTTAAACAACTGTGTTGACATTTACACCGATGGTGCAAAATGGTGGGTAAAACAGTGCCTTTGCACGAATCAGGTAATTGCATGAAAAAGGTAATAACCAAACTATGAGTTATCGTTGCATTCTTTACCAACAGACACTCAAATTAAAAAAAAAAATACCAGTTTTACTTAATATCCTTGATGAAGCAATAAAAATGATTAATTGTATTAAGCCTTAGTTTCAGTTTTTGCATGATGAAAGTCCTTGTGCAATTGTCTGAGTTGTGAGCTGAAGGAGCCACTTTTTTCATGGAATACAATTTTTACTTGAAAGAATGACTTACCACCTAAGATTATTTAGACTTGGGTATCTGGCACATATTTTCTCAGAAACAAATGAAAAGGACCTGTCATATCAAGTAAAATAGCTGACAGTATTAGTTGCTAACAGTAACATTCAAGCTTTCAAATGAAAATCAGATTTTTGGAAACCTTGTATCTATCATTCCCAAAACTTAAAGATTTTTATGATGAGATAGAGGCAATATAAATACTGTATAATGAAATGTGTCAATATTTGGAAGATCTCCATAACTCAACAAACCAATATTTTCCAAATGACCAATGCATGATATTACAAAATCATGCCTGGATAAAAGATCCACTCAAAGTGTTATACCAATCAAACTACCAAGGCAAAAAGTAGAAGATAGACCAATAGAGAATAGTGAATCAAAATTCACTGACATGGAATAGTGAATCAAAAATTCACTGATATGGTTTCAGACCCCACATTGCAACTAAGCTTTAAAAAAAAAACCCATTTATAAAGTTTTAGTATAGTATCAAAGAAGAAGAAAAGAAATTATTTGAAAAGACTATTTAAATATTCCTCCCTTTTCAACTATACTTGTGTGAGGCTAAATCTTCTTCACATAATTCAACCAAAACAACACAGTGCAAAAGATGTAATGCAGAAACAGATATGAAAATGCAACTGTGTTCTATTATTTGTTGTTCAGTCATTCAGTCATGTCCAACTCTCCTTGAAAGTTGGCAAAAACACTGGAACGGTGTGTCATTTCATCTTCTGGTTCATTTTACAGATGAGGAAAATAAGACACACGTGGTTAAGTGACTTGCCCAGGATCACATAGACAGTAAGTGTCCGAGGTAAGGCATGAACTCAGGCTTCCTGCCTCCACGGCAGCACTCTTTCCACTACACCACCTGGCTTCTCCATTCATGAGATTTCAAAAAATGTAAAACAATGTCATTCCTGTCACTAAATGTTTTTTTTGTTTTGGAAAATACAGTTATTTCTCCACAAAAATTTAAGTTTACATGAATAGGTTTTATCAGTTATTTTTTAATGAATTAAACATTAAATTTTTTTATCTGTTTTAATGTCAAGAGTGGTAGAGAGCAACAGACATAATCCACATTAACAAAAGCCTTTTGAGTCTTCAATAATTTCTAAGAAATTAAAAGATGTCCTGAGACAAAAAAGTTTGAGAACTAATGCTCTGGGCAACTCTCTAAGAATACAAAATGCAAAGAGAGTGATGGCTTGAGTTGGTAGAGACTGTCCTTATCTAGGAACTCCCTAAACCACCGAAATCACAGGCCTAGTCACTATCACTATATATGTCATTTAAAATATTTCCTTGAAACATAATTATAATTTGACAGCCATGCAGTCATCTCAAGTAATATATTACACATATATGCATATTACAAATATATACATATATATTTATTTCAAGATTAGTAGTTTGAACTGGTAGAGGTGTAAATGCAGCAACAGACTCAGGTAATTTGCAACCCAGTGGTACTCCTTATGTAAGTAAGGGTATTCAGTAGTATTCATTATTTAAATAAGGGTATGCAACCAACTAGACACATCAAAACCTAAACTCTCTTTCACTAAACACAAGTTCCCTCTGAACTCTTCTATTTCTCTTAATAATATAATAATATTCTTCAAAAATCAAAATCCTAGTAATATCCTTGATTACTTCCTTTCCCCAAACATGAAATCACCAAGTTCTATCAGCTCTCTCTTTGCAAAATCTCTCACATATAATCTCTTTTCATTTCCATTGCCTCTCTGATCTAGACTCTTGTCATCTCAAGCTTAAATTATTATAGGCCTCCTAACTATTCCTCCTGTTGATGGTCTCTCTCCCATCCATCTGCGAAGAAATGATCTTTTCCTTACTGTTGATAGTAAATGGGTTTATTATTAAATAACTGTTGTTCAGTTATTTCAGTCGTGTCAAACTCTTTGTGACCCCATTTGGGGTTTTCTTGGAAAAGATACTAGAATAGTCTGCCATTATCTTCTCCAGTTCATTTTACAGATGAGAAACTGAGGCAAACAGGATTAAGTGACTTGCCTAAGGTGACACAGTTAATAAGTGTCTGAGGCCAGATCTGAACTCAGGAAGATGAGTCTTCCTGACTTCAGGACCAGCATTATATCCACTGCAACACCCAGCTGCTTCACTGTGTATGTAAACTGGTATAAATAGCTTTGGATAAACCCTTTCCTTATTGGTTGTTAACATGGACTAAATGACCCCGGGAAAGTGCATCTAACCAGCTGTTATCTATCTGGCCCAGTTATGTAACTGGGAAGGGCCAGGAACTGGGAGTCAGGTTACTTAGGATCAAAAAGAGACATATGCTAGGATCCCCCCCCCCCCCCAAAAAAAAAGGCTATTTGTCATACTGAAAGGCTATAACAAGACATGAAGACTAATCAATTAGTTAGTCTGAGAAACTGTGATGGCCAGTTATAAGCTGTATTAACAAGTATATTGGGAAAATATTATCAGACCTCTTTAGGGAGGCTAACAAAGAGTGCTGGATTTGGAATTGGGAGAGACTGTTATTTGAATCCCTCCTTTGACACTAGTTATAGCCAAGAATATGTCACTTGATTTTTCTAGTTCCAGTTTCCTCATCTGAAAAAATAGGGATAATACCTATAATACATACATGGGTATGTACGTATATATACCTATAGTATACCTATATATAGACCTATAGTAGTATTTCATGGGGTTGGACACAGGATCATAGATCTAGAGTTGGAAGGGATCCTTTAGTCCAGGGGTGGGGAACCTGCTGCCTCAAGGTTTCATGTGGCCTTCTAGGTCCTTGGATGCCACCTTTTGAATGAGTCCAAGTTTTATGGAACAAATCCTTTTATTAAGGGGATTTGCTCTGTGAAGTTTGAATTCAGTCAAAGGGCTTAACTTGAGGACCTAGGGGGCCACATGTGGCCTCAAGGCTGCAGGTTTCCTACCCCTGCTCCAACACCCTCATGTTACAGATGAGGAAATTGAGGACCAAGGATATTAAATGACTTGTCCAGGATCACTCAAAGTATTCAAGGCAGTATCTGCATCCAAGTGCTTAAGATTCCAAAATCAGTGTATTTCCCACTGTACCACATATTAAATGATTTATGTCAAAAGAACTTTGGCAATTCTTAAAATGCTATACAAAAATACCAGGTTCCTATAACCCGATTTTACTGTGTTCTGTGAGTTTCTCTTATTTTACCTCATTTTCTGCCTCTGGTAAACTAGAGGGAACATTCATGGTAGGCATAGATTGGTAGCAGCAATAGAGATGAGGCTGAGAAACCCAAGATCTTCAAAATGCAACCTTAGTAGAAAGTGAAAGAAAAGAAAACCACACTTAGGGTGGGGTTGAAGTTTGGCTTTGAAAACTAATTCTCTTCCTATCTGATATTCCATTTATACTGTCACAGAAACCACTGCCATACTGATCTTCCTGGGGCAATTCTGTATTCAACAACCAGCTACTCAAAAATTTTTCCAAATGGATACAAGATTCAAGGTCCTCCACAACCTGGCCTCTAGCTATACCTCTTCAATTTTCTATTTTCTCCACGTACAACTCTTCCAAACAAACTGAACCACTCTGGTTGCTCAAAAATAACACAAACATGCCTTTGCTGACACTGTTTCCCCTACATAAATTGCACCCTGTCTAAATCTCACCCATCTTTAAACACATACAACAGGTATTCAATAAATACTTTGTGAGTACTGATAACTTAAAACTATATTGGAGCCACCCTGTAATAATGTTATAACCAGGATTTACATAAAGGATCCTTTCATTATCAATTTTCTTCTCCACAGTGAACAGATTTATAAAGTTATTTTATTTTTTGAAACTGTTTCTCATTAAGAACACACTATTGGGAGCAGCTAGGTGGCGCAGTGAATTGAGCACAGGCCCTGGAGTCAGGAGGACCTGAGTTCAAATCCGAGTTCAGACACTTAATACTTACTAGCTGTGTGACACTGGGCAAGTCACTTAACCTCAACTGCCCCTCCAAAAAGCATAAAACAACAACACACTATTGGATATCAACATAACCAATTAAACAGTTTAGCAATTTTTACATTATGAATGAATAATTTAAAGGCATCAAGTATAACTTTTCAGTCTCTCAATCTAAGTTCACATCAAGATTCTTTCTTCATCCATTTACATTGTCATTAACTTTTCCTCTTATAAAGTCTTAATGTGTAACCTGTTATTCTAGTTCTGCTATCATTGATTTTCATGATTTTTTAAAAAATTCTTTCCATATTTCTTCATAGTCTTCATATTTTATAGTCAAAGTGAGATTATAGTAGTCCAATGCATTATTTATCACAATTTAATTGTGCCTCCATTTTTGGACATTTAAGGTGCATCCAATTTTTCACAGTGGTATGATGTTACTATGAAAATCACTGACTAAATAGCTCTTTTTGTTGTTCTTGGTAACACCTTCAAGGCATCTAAGCAACTACTGAATTTTTAGATCAAACATTACTTCTAATTTTCACTGTGTAATTGCTCTCCAAAAATATTATACAAGTTTGAAAATCCACTAGTAATATATGAATATACCTGTTTCTCCACAATTCCCCCAGTGTTGGGCTTTATTGCTTATAAATTATAGCCCAGGGTACTTTGCCAAAACAAATATTATGTGTTTGTCACAGTAGGATATGACACCATGGCAGAGGAGGATGGCTGGAGGAGGTATTTGGGAGATACAGAGGAATAGGGTCACATCATGGTATACTTCTTTCACTTGAAATAGCTGAGAGGATTACTAGACAGAGAACTAGCTAATTCCTTTACAATGTAATTAAATTACTTTCTACTACATCCAAGGCACTGGGTTAAGAATTCGGAGAACATAAAGATGCACAAGACAGTTCCTATCCTTAAGGAGTTTGGAGTCTAGTAACTGATCAATCAACAAACATTTATTAAGCACCTACTATGTGCAGGCCTTGGAGCTGCAAATAACAAAACAATTCTTACATGCAAAGAGCTTACATTCTAATGGGGGAGGTGGTTCCATGTAAAAGTATATAAAGTTATTGTTATCATATTGCTTGCCTCCTCAGTGGATGGTAAAGGTGCAGGAAGGAGGGATAGAATTTGGAAATCAAAAAGGAAATCTTAATGAATGCTAAAAATAAATAAGCAAAATAAAGTACATACAGAATAAATATAAAAAGAACAAATCCTAAGTAGTTAAATATACAAGGTGGTTTGGGAAGGACGGTAATAGTAGTTGGGGGCTCAGGAAATTATTCATGTATAAAGTATTTGAATTACAACTTGAAGGAAAAGGCAGAAGAAGAAAGAACATTCCCAGCATGGGGAATAGCCAGTTTAATGGCACAGAACTGAGAAATAGGAAGGCATGTGTACGGTAGCAAAAACAAGGACAGTTTGGGTGGACTGAAGAGAGTGGAAGGGGGAATAATGTCCATTACAGTGGGACACATAGGTTGGGACGAAATTGATGGTAAAAGAAGAGTCCAGAAATGGCAATGGGGAACAAAGTATATTCTAACACTCCTTCCAGAAGTTTGTGACAAGGTATAAAGGAAGGGACAGGGACTGAGAGCAGCTAGGTGATGCAGAGCACCAGGCCTGGAATCAGGAGGACTTGAATTCAAATATGGCCTCAGCTTCTTACTGGCTGTGGGATCCTGGGCAAGTCACTTAACCCTAACTGCCTTTGTTCCTCATCTGTAAAATGAGCTGGAGAAGAAAAGTGGCAAACCACTCTAGTATCTTGGCCAAGAAAACCCCAAATGGAGTCATGAAGAGTCAGTCATACACTGAAAAACAACTACACAAGTACCAGAAAGGATGGCCAGTGATACACAGGCTAGCTAGTGTTATCATGGATTAGTAGAGGGGAGAGAGTGAGACCAAGAGAGGTAGAATGAAGGGAAGTTCATTCACTATAGACTGGGGATTCTAGAGGGCACAGAGGAAGTGGTAGGCAGGATGAGGTTGAGGAAGATAAGAAAGAAACAAAAGTGGGGGTAGGGTACCTTTTGTACTACAAATTTAAATGATATAATAGTTGCCTAATATGACAATGGGCTATTTTTGCATGTGAAAATAACATAAATAAATACCACCTATCAGGAATGTGCTCAGAGTCATTTTTCTAGTAGTAGAAATGAATTTACACTAATCCAATCACATTATCTTCCCTAGTCTTCCTCATGAACACTGCATACTTGCTTGCTAACTGGCTAGGGGTATTGAAAATACAATAAAACCAATACATAAAAAGATTGAAGCCACAGCTTTGGCTACATTGTTATTACATGGCAGCTACAACCACACTGCACAAATGCTGACAATTTTCTGGATATTACTACTTAAATCTTTAAAGGACAACAGAACATTTTATGTTCTGCTTTCAAATGAACATTGGAATTTACAATGAAAGAAAATCATACTCAAAAATGTATTGATAAAGGCAAAAGGGAATGGGTCAATCTTATTCCTACTGAATCTGGCTTGAGGAGGGAGGGAAATACACACTAAATAGGGGCTCACCCTCCAGGAGAATAGGCGGGGAAGGGGATGTGAGGGGGGATGATGGAAGGGAGGGCAGACTGGGGGGGAGGGAATGAATCTGGAATTGAAAGTTTTAAAATCAAATATTCAAATATATATATATATATATATATGTATATATACATATATATATGATATATTGATAGTTACCACCCAAGACTGCTGAAAACTTTTAATATTTTCTGTTACTGTCTATTAGAAAGTATATTGGGGTGGCCAGGTAACACAGCAAGTTTAAGAGCACCGGCCCCAGTGTTGGGATGACCTGGGGGATCGAATTCAGGCTCAGACACTTAACACCCACCCAGAAACACCTGGCCGTGTAACCTTGAGCAAGTTACTTAACCCCAATTGCTTTAAAAAAAAAAAAAAGAAAAGAAAGTATATTAAAACAAACTTCCCTATTCCCCATAGTTTCATAAGAAATGGTTGATATGCCATTTTTAACGTAGGGGAAATGAGCAGAGTATATAAAAAAGATTGGCCTGGGGAAGAGACAAGATGGCATTGTAGAAGCAGGAACTTGGCTTGGCTCCCCCTCCAACCACCTCCAATACCAGTAAAAAAAAAAATGACTCTAAACAAATTTTAGAGCTACAGAACTCACAAAGTGACAGAGACAAACAAATCTCTCGCTGAAGGCAGCCTTGCAGGTCAACAGAAAGGGTCTATCACATCAAATAGGGAGCTGAGCACATTCCTGCGTGAGAGACACAGTCTGTGATCTGGAGCATCCCTGACCAGTGGCCCAGACTGGCCAGAGCAGACTTCAGGAGAGTGAATCACCAGTAGCTGTAGTGGTTTCCAGACTTCTCAACCCACAAACACAAAAGAGAAAGTAAAAGACCACTGGGGAACTCTGTTGGAACTGGGTGAAAGAAGAGCACAGTCTGGCCCCTGCCCCCGAGGCTAGAGGTGATAGAGGCAAAGCGGCTGCAGCTTCTGCCACATGGCTGCCTCAGGAGCTCCTGAGCTGCACATCCTAGGGGGACCAAGTAACCATTTAGAGGGTAATTGCTCTTTCTTTGACCTGCTTGGATCTGGATTTCAGTCTTGGGTGGTGGTCCTGGGATGTGTGGCCAGGGTGCCAGAGCTTGGGGTATCTGTAGAGAGGGTGCCCCCTCAATAGCTCTGACAACATTTGCAAAAACCCCAGCAATCTGGGACACAGCTCTCTTCACTCTGGAAGCAGAGTTCTACACTGGTAAAAAGCTCAAAAGTCAAGTAATTGGCTGGCAAGATAAGCAAACAGAGGAAGCACAATCAGACTATAGAATCCTTTTTTGGGGACAAAAAGGATCAAAACATGGAACCAGAAGAAGCCAACAAAGGCAAAAACCCTGCATCAAAAGCTTCCAAGAAAAGTATGAATGGGTTACAGGCCATGGAGGAATTCAAGAAGGACTTTGAAAATCAAGTAAGAGAAGTGGAGGAAAAATTAGGAATAGAAATGAAAATGATGCAAGAAAATCATGAAAAGTGAATCAACAGCCTGCTAAAGGAGACCCCCCAAAATACTGAAGAAAATAACACCTTAAAAAATGGACTAACTCAAATGGCAAAAGAGGCCCAAAAAGCCTATGAGGAGAAGAATACCTTAAAAAGCCAAACTGCCCAGATGGAAAAGGAATTTCAAAAACTCACTGAAGAGAATAATTCCTTCAAAATCAGATTGGAGCAAATGGAAGCTAATGATTTTATGAGAAATCAAGATACTATAAATTGGATTCAAATAAATGAAAAAGTAGAAGGCACTGTGAAATATCTCAATGGAAAAATCACTGACCTGGAAAATGAATCCAGGAGAGATAATTTAAAAATTATTGAACTACCTGAAAGCCAAGATAAAAAAAAAAGAACCTAGAAATCATCTTTCAAGAAATTCTCAAGGAAAATTGCCCTGATATTCTAGGACCAAAGGGCAAAATAGAAATGGAAAGAATTCACGAATTGCCTTTTTTTTTTTTACTAAGACAATTGTATTTATTCCAAAGTTGATATAGATTCAAATTAAATCTTTCTACCTTCTATAAGTACCTATATTACAATATCATTTTTAGAAGTACTTTTCAGGATACCTACACCTTACAGGCACCACAAGACTGAGAGTTCTAAATCAAACGTAACCCAATCCCCAGAGCTCATCGCTGTGAAACACTCTCCTCTTTGGTGGAGATGAAATCCCAGCACCTGTATGGAGTCTCTTGGGTCTTGGGGCTCTTCTGACTTCCATATTCAAGAGAGAACATGGAAAATGCCAACCCCTCTTCAAGTTGATGAGGGGATAAAATAATCTTGGGAAGAAGCTGACATGAGAGGAGTTGGTATCCACCCCCTGTCTCGAATATGAAAGCCAGAAAAGCCTGAAGAGACTGAACCTCTCCACCAATGAAAAGAGAGTCCCACATCAGTGGGCTCTGAGGCTAAAGTGACACAAAGGATTAAATTATCTTCACAAAACAAAAGAAAGTAGGGAAATAGATATTTTAGAAAATGCAACCAACAGTCTGGTTAATAAATTATTTTACTGTATATTCCTTCTATAGGTTTTTGCTTTTTTAGACTACATAATTCATTTGAGTAAGGTTAAAACCAAGATTCATTCTTTCCTAAATCCATCTTAGCCCACAAGACCTACCTACTGGGAGACCTCATGACAATAAGCAGAAAAGCTGTGCTATATCTCTGTATAGTGCTTTCCTGACCTAGAATACCATTGCTTCAAGTTTTGTTCCAAGAAGCATATGTCCAATATTTCCAAGGTATATATGTTCTTTTTTTTTTCAAATGCTTTATTAACTTCTGATTTATATCATTCATTTCCGCCAGATTTTGAGTTACAAATTTTCTCCCCGTTTTTCCCCTACCCACCGCCCCAAAATAGCAGTCCCACAGGATATCCCCTCCTCCAATCTGGTCTCTTCCATATTTTCTCCCATACCCCTTTCGACTTTTCCAGTGGATCTCTATGCCCCAGTGCCTGTATATCTTATTTCCCAATTACATGTAAAATAGTATTAATAACAGTGTGTGTGTGTGTATATATATATATATATACATATATATATACATACACACACACATATATATATGTACATATAAATATTTGATTTTAAAACTTTGAATTCCAGATTCATTCCCTTCCTCCCTTATCACCCACCCTTACTAGGAAGATAAACAGTTTAGTATAGGTAGTACATGTGTGGCTAATGCAAAACAATAACATAGTAGATATATTGAAAAAGACTGACTATATTTCTCTCCCTCCTTTGATCCCGTCCCTTTTCAAAAGTGGGTGCTTCCAACTTCCCTCCCCCCCCCCAGCCTGCCCTCCCTTCCATCATCCCCCCTCTAATCTCCTTCCCCCTGCTACTCTCCTGTAGGGTCAGATACCTGATTTAGTGTGTATTTCATTCCCTCCTCAAGCCAAATTCAATGGGAATAAGGTTGACCCACTCCCTTTTGCCTTCCTATTCTTACCCTCCATTGTAACCATTTTCCCTTGCCTCTTCTATATGAGATCGTTTACCCGATTCTGTCTCTCCCCATCTCTTCTCATTATATTCCTCTCTCACCTGTTAATTTCACCTTTTAAGTATCATCTGTTCCTGTTAAATTGGTTCTGTGCCATCTATCTATGTATACCTGTAAACATACATACACACATTCTCATATGTATTCATATGCCCATATACCCTCATATATAGATACAGATATAGATATATAGATATATTTCTAATCCCTTCAACTGCTGAGAAAAGTTTCATAACGTTGCAATTATTGTTTTTCCATGTAGGAAAGTTAATAGTTCAACTCTGATAATTTCCTTATGATTTCTTTTCCCTGTTTACCTTCTCATGCTTCTCTTGCTTCTTGTATCTAAATGTCAAATTTTCTGTTCAACTCTGGTTTTTTCATTAAGAATGCTTGAAAGTCCTCTATTGCACTGAATGACCATATTTTCCCCTGAAACATGATACTCAGTTTTGCTGGGTAGGTGACTCTTGGTTTTAATCCCAGCTCCTTTGCCCTCCGGAATATCATATTCCAAGCCCTTCGATCCCTCAGTGTAGAAGCTGCCAGATCCTGGGTTATCCTGATTGTGTTTCCACAATATTCAAATTGTTTCTTCCTGGCTGTTTGTAGTATTCTCTCCTTAATCTGGGAATTCCACAACCTGGCTATAATATTCCTAGGACTTTTCTTTTTGGGATCTTTTTCAGGAGGTGATCAGTGGATTCTTTAACCTCTATTTTGCCCTCTGGCTCTAAAACATCACGGCAGTTTTCTTTGAGAACTTCCTGGACGATGATTTCTAGGTTCTTCCTTTGATCATGCCTTTTAGGCAGTCCAATAATTTTTAAATTATCTCTCCTGGATCTATTTTCCAGGCCAGTGGTTTTTCCCATGAGATAGTTCACATTGCCTTCTATTCTTTCATTTGTTTGGATCTGTTTAACAGCATCTTGATTTCTCATAAAGTCATTAGCTTCCATTTGCTCCAATCTAATTCTGAAGCAATGATTCTCCTCAGTGAGCTTTTGAGATTCTTTTTCCATCTGGCAAATTTGACTTTTTAAGGCATTCTTCTCCTCATTACCTTTTTGAGCCTCTTTTGCCACTTGAGTAAGTCTGTTTTTTAAAGTGTTATTTTCCTCAGTCAGGCTGTTGATTCTTATTTTGTAATTTTCTTGCATTGTTCTCATTTCTCTTCCCAAGTTTTCCTCCACTTCTCTTATCTGCTTCTTAAGGTCCTCTATGGCCTATAACCAGCTCATATTTTCCTTTGGAGCTTTTGGTGCAGGAGTTCTGACTTCACTGTCTTTCTCCTGTTCCATTCTTTGCTCCTTTTTGTCCCCAAAATAGGAGTGTAATGTTGGAATCTTCTGTCTGCTTTGTTTCCTTTGCCTGGTCATGTCACCCCTCAGTCACTTGACCCCTGTGCTTTTTGCCACAGCAGGACTCTGCCACCAGACAGGGGAGCTTTTGTCCCAAATGCTGGGGTTTTCTCAGCTGCAGGAGGTATTAGATGGGTGCCCTCTCTAAAGTCTCCACACACTCTGGCAAGCTGGACACACACCCCAAGACCTCCACCCCAGACTGCAATTCAGATCCAAGAAGGTTAAAGCAAGAGTGATTACCCCTCAGACTGGTGCTTGGTCCCCCTACATTCTGCAGGCTAGGAGCTAAAGCTGCTATGTGGCGCTGGCTGGCTGTGCTGTGTCTCAATGGCTTCTCTCCCTGGGGGCAAAAGCCAGGCACTCCCACTTACTGGGTCCCAAAATCCAGACTGCACTGACCCCTCACTTTGTCCTTCACATCTCTGTGTTGATAAATCTGGAAAGGGCCACAGCTGCTGCTAATCTGGAGTCCCTCAAGCCCATGGCTGGTCAGGCCCACCCTCGGGCTAAAGCTCTGGGTGGGGCTGGGTTGGCTCCCAGAGCACTGTGCTGGCCAATTCATGCCAGCCTGCCGGGCTGTCCTCAGCGGGAGGTTAGCTTCTCTGTGTCATTTTGTGGGTTCTGCAGCTCCAAAGTTTGTTCAGGGTCCCTTTTTCACATAGATTGGGGAAGGTCCTGCTTCTACTCCACCATCTTGACTCCACCCCCACCAATTGCCAATTGAAAAGGATCCCCCCCAAAAAACTCCTAGATCGAATATCTTAGCCAAATTCCAGAGTTCCCAGGTCAAGGAGAAAATATTACAAGCTGTCAAAAAGAAACAATTAGAGTATGGTAGAAACACAATCAGGATAACACAAGACCTAACAGCTACACTAAGGGACAGAAGGGGTTGGAATATAATCTGGAGCTCACAGGATCTAGGATTAAAACCAAGATTCACCTACACAGCAAAACTGAGTAGAATGCTTCAGGGGAAAATATGGTCATTCAATGAAATGGAGGACTTTCAAGTATTCTTTTTTTTTTTTTTTTGCCTTTTTGGAGGGCAATTGGGGTTGAGTAACTTGCCCAAGGTTACATGGCTAGTTTTTTTTGTGTGTGTGGGTGTTAAGTGTCTGAAGCCGGAACGGAACTCGGGTCCTCCTGACACTAGGCTGGTGCTTTTACTCACTGTGCCACCTAGCCGCCCCATTTTCAAGTGTTCTTGATGAAAAACCAGAGCTGAACAGAAAATTTGACTTCCAAATACAAGAAGCAAGAGAAGTATGAAAAGGTAAACAGGAAAAAGACATCATAATAAACTTTTTAAAGTTGAACTATTTACATACCTACGTGGAAAAATGATCATTGTAACTCAGAACAAAAAAAAAATTGAGTTTTCTCATTTTGAGGATAGTTGAAGGGAATATATATGTATATACATATGTATACATACATATATATGTATATACATATGTATACATACATATATATGTATAGAAGAGTGTTATGTATGTATAAATACATATGTGAGTGTGTGTATGTGTGTACATGTATACATAGGGGGCACAGGATCAGTTGAATAGGAAGGGATAATATCTAAAAAATAAAATTAAGGGGTGAGAGAGGAATACAATGAAAGGAGAAAGGGGGAGATAGAATAGGGTAAATTATCTCATATAAAAGAAGCAACAGAAAACTGTTACAATGGAGGAAAAGAGTAGGAAGGTGAAAGGGAATGGGTCAACCATACTCTCATTGAATTTGCCTTAAGGACAGAATAACATACACACTCATTTGGGTATCTTACCCTACAGGAAATTAGGGGAGAAGGAGATAAGAGTGGGAATGATAGAAGAAAGGGCATACTGGGGGAGAGGGTAGTTAGAAGCACACACTTCTGAACAGGGACAGGGTCAAAGTAGAAAAACTATTAAGTGGGGGGAGGGATAGGATGGAGAGAAATAAAGTCTTTCACAATATAACTCCTATGGAAACGTTTTGTGTAACTACACGTATAATGGTAAGGGGAATGTAAAGATCTTCCCTGACCCTTGATAGGGTTAAGTGAATTGGATAACCTTCCCTGATTTGAAAATACACTTTGCCCTCTAAGAGGATGAACATGGTCACTTGGAGCCTGTGGCAGGAGGCTTGTTTTTCAGGAGATACTTTGTGATTGGGCAGTGGATCAAGAGGGTTGTGACATTCTCAGACCATGGAGAAGGCTCTATATACCCTGATGTGAGATTTTGCTTTGGGACTCAGTTTGGGAAGTTGTGTGATTTGGCCAGATGAGACTCTGGGCAGCTGTTGAGCCCCTGGCTTTGAAAACCCAGATGTCAGTAGTTCCCTCTCTGGTAACTAACTAGGTGTGGATGTAATGGTCAGACAGCTGGAAGCCCTGTCTGCTGGTCTGTTTCTCTGTCTGTATTTTTTTTTGTCTGCTTGTAACTTCTGTTTGTAGTCTCTGCAGTTCATGGTGCTGACTTTTTCCCCCTGAATTAGGTAAGTGATATATGTTTGATTAAAGTGAGATTGTTAACCCATTTTGAATTGCTTTCCTTTAGAAAAGCAGATCTAAGAACTTGTGCTAGCAGCCATCCTGGATATGGTAGGGCGCTTGTTGCTACCAACATGTACAACTTATACTAAATTGCTTATCTTCTCAGTAGGGGAAGGTAAAGAGGGAAGAAGGGAAAGAATCTGGAAATCAAAGTTTTAAAAACAAATGTTAAAAAAAGATTGCTTTTTACATGTTATTGGGAAGAAAGATGTACAGGCACTGGGGTACAGAAATCCACCTTGCCCTACTAGAAAGTTGGGGGGGAGCACTGGGTGGCACAGTGACTAGAGTACCAGCCCTGGAGTTGAGAGAACCTAAGTTCAAATCTGGGCTCAGACAGTTAACAAGTACTGACCATGTGACCTTGGGCGAGTCACTTAACCCTGATTGCCCTGCCTTCTTTGCTCCAAAAAGCAAAAAAGAAATAAAGATAGGAAGGAAGGAAGGAAGGAAGGAAGGAAGGAAGGAAGGAAGGAAGGAAGGAAGGAAGGAAGGAAGGAAGGAAGGAAGAAAGAAAGGAAGGAAGGAAGGAAGGAAGGAAGGAAGGAAGGAAGGAAGGAAGAAAAAGTAAGTTAGAGCGGGGATGGGAGAGGATATAAGAGAGAGCAGATTGGGGGAAGGTATATTCAGTAGGCTCCCTATCTTGGGGGGGGGTGTAGGGGAAAGATGGGGAGAAAATTTGTTGGTCAAAATCTTGTGGAAATGAATGCTGAAAATTAAAAATAAATAAAATTACATAGAAAAAAAAAACTTTGAAGCAGAGGCTTGGGAAAAAAAAAGATTGGCCTCAAGTCAGATAATCAGTAAAAGAACAAAGGTGTTTTTTTTTAATGGTTAGACTAATTGATTTTCCTAGCTTTAAATATTAATGCCTGGAAAGCTCTGCCCCCTTATTTTCTCCACTCAGCTTCCCTCTGATAACATCTTCCTTTAAGTCTGCACATATCTTGTTCACTACTTCCATGTTGTCTACCCCATTAGAAGTCAAGCTCTTTGAGAACAAGGGCAGTATTTTTGCCTCTTTTTGTATCCCCAGTATTTAGCAAAGTGCTTGACACAAAGTGAGTACTAATTAAATGCTTGTTGAGTGATTCAAAAAACCCCTCTAATCCTATACTGGGCAGCTTGGTATCATACTGGATAGAGTGCTAGGTCTAGAGTCAGAAGACTCATCTTGAGTTCAAACCTGATCTCAGACATTTAGTAGCTGTGTAATTCTGGGCTAGGGTTATTGCAAATACAATATATTTAACCCTGTTTGCCTCAGTTTCCTCATCTGTAAAATGAGGTGGAGAAGGAAATATCAAACCACTCTAGGATCTTTTTCAAGAAAACCTCAAACAGGCTAAGGAAGAGTCAGACACAAATGAAAAACAACTGAAAAAGGTCAAACACTATCCTCCTACAGACAAGGAAATTGAGGCCCAAAGGTGTTAAGTGATTTATGCATAGTCACACAGGTGCTCTAAATTTGAACTGAGGTTCTGATTTCAATGCCAGTATTCTACTGCATAATTACACAGTCTCGACTACATTTTCAGAACTACCCCAATCTTCATTTTCATAAGAGTAACTCAAACATTTATGAACACCTTATTCAAAAAATAATAACATTATTTGGTGATTTAAGTTAAAGACATTTCACTACTTTTCTACAAAAATGCAAGATGGTCAAGGGTGTCCACTATCACCCCTCTTATTCAATCTGGTACTAGAAATGTTAGCAATAGCAATTAGAGAAGAAAAAAAAATCAAAGGAATCAAGTTAGACAAAGAAAAGACCAAGCTATCACTCTTTGCAGATGATATGATGATATACTTAGAGAATCCTAGAGAAAAAAGTAAAAAACTGCTTGAGACAATAAATAAACTTGGCAAAGTTGCAGGATATAAAATAAACCCACATAAATCCTCGGCATTCCTATATATTTCCAATGAAATTCAACAGAAAGAGAAAGAGAAATCCCATTTAAAGTTAATGTAGACATTATAAAATATTTGGGAATCTACCTACCAAAACAAACCCAGGACCTGTATGATCATAACTACAAAACACTTTTCACACAAATAAAGTCAGATTTAACTAATTGGAAAAATATCAATTGCTCATGGCTGGGTCGAGCTAATATAATAAAAATGACAATTTTACCTAAATTAAATTATATATTTAGTGCCATACCAATTAATTTACCAAAAAACTACTTTATAGAGCTAGAAAAAATAGTAACAAAATTCATTTGGAAGAATAAACGGTCCAGAACATCAAGGGAATTAATGAAAAGAAATGCTAGGGAAGGTGGACTAGCTTTACCAGATTTCAATCTGTACTATAAAGCAGCAGTCATCAAAACTACTTGGTACTGGCTGAGGAATAGAGGAGTGGGTCAATGGAACAGATTAGGCACACGAGATTCAGAAGTCAATGACTATAGTAATTTATTGTTTGATAAACCTCCAGACCCTGGTTTTGGGGATAAGAACTCACTATTTGACAAAAACTGCTGGGAAAACTGGAATATAGTATGGCAGAAACTGGGCATAGACCATTATCTAACACCATATACCAAAATCAAGTCTCAATGGGTTCATGATCTAGGTATAAAGGTTGATACTGTAAGCAGTCTCCTAAAACAAGGAATAGTTTACCTATCAGACTTGTGGAGAGGTTAAGACTTTATGACTAAACAAGAATTAGAGAACATTATAAAATGTAAAATGGATAATTTTGACTACATGAAATTGAAAAGCTTCTGTACAAACAAAGCCAATGTAACCAAGATTAAGAGGGAGGTGGGAAATTGGGAAAGAATCTTTACAACCTATGTCTCTGACAAAGGACTCATTTCTAAAATACACAGAGAATTGAGTCAAATTTATAAGAATACAAGTCATTTCCCAATTGATAAATAGTCAAAGGATATGAACAGGCAGTTTTCAGAGAAAGAAATTAAAGCTATCTATAAGCACATGAAGAAATGCTCCAATTCACTATTGATTAGAGAAATGCAAATCAAAACAACTCTGAGGTACCACATCTCACCAGTCAGATTGGCTAAGATGACAACACAGGAAAATGACAAATGCTGGAGAGGATGTGGGCAAACTGGAACACTAATGCATTGTTGGTGGAGTTGTGAACTGATCCAGCCTTTCTGGAGAGCAATCTGGAATTATGCCCAAAGGGCTATAAATACTTTCATACCCTTTGATCCAGCAATACCACTCCTAGGGTTATATCCCAAAGAGATCATAGAAATGGGACAAAGACCCATATGTACAAAAATGTATAATTTTTGTTATTATACAGCAGCTCTTTTTGTGGTGGCAAAGAATTGGAAATTAAGGGGGTGCCCATCAATTGGGGAATGGCTGAACAAGTTGTGGTATATGCATGTTATGGAATATTATTGTATTGCTATAAGAAACGAGGAGCAGGCAGTCTTCATATTTACCTGGAGAGGCTTAAAAGAACTGATGCCGAGTGAGAAGAGTAGAACCAGGAGAAATTTGTACAAAATTACAGACACAACATATGTGTGATGACCAACTTTGATAGACTGGACTCTTCTCAGCAATGCAGTGATATAAGTCAATCCCAAAAGATGCATGATGGAGGGAAAATGTGCATCCAGAGAAAGAACTAGAAAGAACTGAGTTTATATCCAGGTGGAAGCAAAATACCTGATCTTTTTCATTCTCTTATTTGGTTTTATGTCCTCTTTATGATTTTTCATTCCAGCTGGTACAATCCGTCCTTATAACCTGACCAATGTATAATGTGAAAGTATTTACAGATCCTATACTTGACTATAAGCCGCCATGGGGGGGATGCGAGGGAGGGGGACAAAATGTGAAATTCAAGGAATTGTGGAATTGAATCCTGTAAACTAAAAGGAAACAAATTAATTTTAAAAATTTCTAATATAACATTATATTATGATATGGCATGTGAGAATATATCTATATTTATATGTAAACATCATTATTTTAGCAGATTTACATTTATAATGAACTTTTAATGTTCACAAAGAACTTTATAATATGTTATTTAATTTTTTCCTTCAGAAATCCTGTAAAGTATCTTTTATTAGTGCTATTTTCTAGGTAAGTGTAATGGAAATGCAGATTTAAAGATCTTCCCTGCCCCTAGGCTAACGTGCACCTAGAGCCTGGGGTGGGAGGCTGGTTTTTCAGTAGATACTTTTTGATTGGCCAGTGGGTCAATAAGGTTGTTACATTCTCTGAGCCAGGAGAAGGCTATATAAGCCCTGATGTGTAGCTTTGTTTTTGGGACTCACTTTAGAAGTGTTCTGTGATTTGATCTGAATTCTGGGAAGCCGTTGTTGAGAGTCCCCCGGCTTTGAAAAACCCAGAATGTGGAAACCCAGATGTTGACTGGGTATGGATGTAATGGTTGGGCAGTTTGGAAATCTGTCTACTTGATGTTTCTGTCTTGATAATTATGCCTGTATACTTTGAGATTCAGGGTGCTGACCTTTTCTCCTGAACAAGGTAAACGATATATGTCTGACTGATTAAAGTAAGCTTGTTAACCCATTTTGAGTTGCTTTCCTTTAGCAAAGCAGATCCAAGAACCTGTATGGGCAGCAAACCCTGAGGACGCTTGGGGTGCTTGCTGCTACAAAATGGCAGCAGGATCTGCAGAGTAAAAGGAAAGTATGGGGACTGGGATAATTGTTTGTTTCCCAGTTGTGGTAGCTGTGATTCTGTGGAGCTGTGGAGCAGGAGAGAAGAATGGCCTGCATGCGGACTTCGCTGAGCTGAGAGCAGGAAAGTGAGCTGCCTGCATCGGGACCTGGGCAGAAGCCAGGAGCGGCTGCCGCCTGCGGGAGGAGATGGAGCCCAGGAGTTCAGAATTCAGCCACAGGAAAAGATAAGAACTGAGCAGCAAAGCAGGGGCACTGAATGTGTTTCCTGGCTGCATCCCACAGTTTGGGACCCAGGGGGAGGATGGACTTGTGACTATGGTGGGTGGGATGAAGTGCCTTGGATCCCCAGGGACCCCACCTTGTTGGTTTTGTTGCCCAGCCCCCTCTCTGTGCTTGGAAGCTGGGGCTGGAGCCGTGTGAGGGGAAGGACACTCCCCTCCCCCCAGAACTTTATTTAAACTCTTGTTTGGAACTGAAGTGATAATGCTTTGTACTTTGTGTTTGTTTAAGGCCCATGGCCACTTTGGTAACTTTAGTTCTGTACTTTAAAAATGTGACCTAAGGAATGTTCAGTGCTAATTCAAAAGTAAATTGTCTGTGCTATGGGCATGAAAGATCTTGGGGCCGAATGTAATGGAAATGCAGATTTAAAGATCTTCCCTGCCCCTAGGCTAACATGCACCTGGAGCCTGGGGTGGGAGGCTGGTTTTTCAGTAGATACTTTTTGATTGGCCAGTGGGTCAATAAGGTTGTTACATTCTCTGAGCCAGGAGAAGGCTATATAAGCCCTGATGTGTAGCTTTGTTTTTGGGACTCACTTTAGAAGTGTTCTGTGATTTGATCTGAATTCTGGGAAGCCGTTGTTGACAGTCCCCCGGCTTTGAAAAACCCAGAATGTGGAAACCCAGATGTTGACTGGGTATGGATGTAATGGTTGGGCAGTTTGGAAATCCGTCTACTTGATGTTTCTGTCTTGATAATTATGCCTGTATACTTTGAGATTCAGGGTGCTGACCTTTTCTCCTGAACAAGGTAAACGATATATGTCTGACTGATTAAAGTAAGCTTGTTAACCCATTTTGAGTTGCTTTCCTTTAGCAAAGCAGATCCAAGAACCTGTGGTAGCTGCAAACCCTGAGGACGCTTGGGGTGCTTGCCGCTACAGTAAGGAAAACTGAGGCTGAGAAGTTATGTCCCCTATCCAGGGCCATGAGGCTGATAAGTAACTTGGGATTCCAATCCAGGTCTTCCCGACTATGAGAGCTACGTCTTATTGTTGTTGTCCAATCATTTCAGTCGTGTTTAACTGTTGGTGACCCTGTGTAGGGTTTTCTGGAGAAAGATATTGGAGTAATTTCACATTTCATTTTACAGATGAGGAAACTGAGGCAGATAGGGTTAAGTGACTTGCCCAGGGTAACACAGATAGTAAGTGGACAAGGCCAGCTTTGAACTCAGGAAGATAAGTCTCCCTTGACTCTAGGCCAGGGATTCTATCCACTGCACCAACTACCTGCCTCTAGTAAACTTTATACCAATCCAAGTAAGTATATGGGTGTGTGTGGGTGTGGTGTGTGTATGTGCATGTATATATGTGTGCATTTATAGATGTGTGTACACATATGTGTACACATATGCATATATACGTGTGCGTGTACATGTGCAAATGAGTGTATATGTTGTATTTTTTAAATACCACATTCTAGAATCTCTTTTAAAAGTCTAAAATGTTTATTATATTATTTTCTTACTTAAACAACAAAACTAGAATAAAGTTAAGGACTTTGTACAAACTAAAAAAGAAAAATGCAAGATGGTAAAATCTTGCCATCTAGTGGTCAAGAAGAGCTGACTCAAAGAACAGGGATGATACTGACTTTTATTTCAGGACCCTGATATCCAAAAAAACCAAGCTGTATCATTTTTACAGTAAAACATGTTGAACCATGATAACTTTCCCTACATAAGTCCCTCCACATTCTATATCGGCCATCCCCCTTCTCCCAGCCCAACTTTCTTCCCAAATGGCCCCTTAACCTCTAGTGCCATCCTACTCCATTCCCAGAACTATCTGTACTCACCCAATCCCATTCCTCAGGCCAGCCCTATCCGACTCAGTTTTCAGTTTTGAATTTAATTCAAGCATTAAGTGAGACTGATGATATGATATAAGCTCTAACCTACTCATTAGATCCTCATCATTGTTTTTGGTCCTTATTTTAAAAAAATTTTTTTCAAATGCTTTATTAACTTCTGATTTACATCATTCATTTCCGCCAGATTTTGAGTTACAAATTTTCTCCCCGTTTTTCCCCTACCCACCGCCCCAAAATAGGAGTTCCACAGGATATCCCCTCCTCCAATCTGGTCTCTCCCATATTTTCTCCCATACCCCTTTTGACTTTTCCAGTGGATCTCTATGCCCCAGTGCCTGTATATGTTCTTTCCCAATTACATGTAAAATAGTATTGATAATAGTATATATACATATATATATACACACACGCAAATATATATATTTATATACACATACATACATATTTGAATATTTCATTTTAAAACTTTGAATTCCAGATTCATTCCCTTCCTCCCTTGTCACCCACCCTTACTGGGAAGATAAGCAGTTCAGTATAGGATATACATGTGTGGCTAATGCAAAACAATAACATAGTAGATATATTGTAAGAGACTGACTATATTTCCCTCCCTCCTATCCTACCTCTCACTTGTTCTATTCTCTACTTTGATCCTGTCCCTTTTTTTTTTTTTTTTTTTTTTTTTTTTTAGCAATCGGGGTTAAGTTGCTCAAGGTTACACGGCCAGTTATTTCTGGGTGTGGTGCTGAGTGTCTGAGCCCGGGATTCGATCTCCAGGTCGTCCCAACACTGGAGCCGGTACTCTTACTCGCTGAGCCAGCTGGCCACCCCTAAGCAATTGGGGTTAAGTAACTTGCTCAAGGTTACACGGCCAGGTGTTTCTGGGTGGGTGCTAAGTGTCTGAGCCCGGGATTCGATCTCCAGGTATTCTCAACACTGGAGCCGGTACTCTTACTTGCTGTGCTACCTGGCCACCCCTAGATCCTGTCCCTTTTCAAAAGTGGGTGCTTCTAACTTCCCTCCCCCCCTGCCCCCCCTTCCATCCTCCCCCCTCTAATCTCCTCCCCCCCGCTACTCTCCTGTAGGGTCAGATACCCTATTTAGTGTGTATTTCATTCCCTCCTCAAGTCAAATTCAATGGGAATAAGGTTGACCCATTCCCTTTTGCCTTCCTAGTCTTACCCTCTATTGTAACCAATTTCCCTTGCCTCTTCTGTATGAGATCGTTTACCTGATTCTGTCTCTCCCCATCTCCTCTCTCACCTGTTAATTTCACCTTTTAAGTATCATCCCTTCCTGTTAAATTGGTCCTGTGCCCTCTAATCTATGTATACCTGTAAACATATATACACACATTCACATATGTATTCATATGCCCATATACCCTCATATATAGACATATATATTCCCTTCAACGACTGAGAAAAATTTCACAAGTTAAAATTATTGTTTTTCCATGTAGGAATGTTAATAGCTCAACTTTGATAAGTCCCTTATGATTTCTTTTCCCTGTTTACCTTTTCATGCTTCTCTTGCTTCTTGTATCTGAATGTCAAATTTTCTGTTCAACTCTGGTTTTTTCATTAAGAATGCTTGAAAGTCCTCTATTCCACTGAATGACCATATTTTCCCCTGAAACATGATACTCAGTTTTGCTGGGTAGGTGACTCTTGGTTTTAATCCCAGCTCCTTTGCCCTCCGGAATATCATATTCCAAGCCCTTCGATCCCTCAGTGTAGAAGCTGCCAGATCCTGGGTTATCCTGATTGTGTTTCCACAATATTCAAATTGTTTCTTCCTGGCTGCTTGTAATATTCTCTCCTTAATCTGGGAATTGCACAACCTGGCTATAATATTCCTAGGAGTTTTCTTTTTGGGATCTTTTTCAGGAGGTGATTGGTGAATTCTTTTAACCTCTATTTTGCCCTCTGGTTCTAAAACATCACGGCAGTTTTCTTTGAGAACTTCCTGGACGATGATTTCTAAGTTCTTCCTTTAATCATGCCTTTCAGGCAGTCCAATAATTTTTAAATTATCTCTCCTGGATCTATTTTCCAGGTCAGTGGTTTTTCCCATGAGATAGTTCACATTGCCTTCTATTCTTTCATTTGTTTGGATCTGTTTAACAGCATCTTGATTTCTCATAAAGTCATTAGCTTCCATTTGCTCCAGTCTAATTCTGAAGCCATGATTCTCCTCATTGAGCTTTTGAGATTCTTTTTCCATCTGGCAAATTTGACTTTTTAAGGCATTCTTCTTCTCATTACCTTTTTGAGCCTCTTTTGCCACTTGAGTAAGTCTGTTTTTTAAAGTGTTATTTTCCTCAGTCAGGCTGTTGATTCTTATTTTGTAATTTTCTTGCATTGTTCTCATTTCTCTTCCCAAGTTTTCCTCCACTTCTCTTATCTGCTTCTTAAGGTCCTCTATGGCCTGTAACCAGCTTGTATTTTCCTTTGAAGCTTTTGGTGCAGGAGTTCTGACATCACTGTCTTCCTCCTGTTCCATGCTTTGCTCCTTTTTGTCTCCAAAATAGGAGTGTAATGTTGGAATCTTCTGTCTGCTTTGTTTCCTTTGCCTGGTCGTGTCGCCCCTCAGTCACTTGACCCCTGTGTTTTTTGCCACAGCAGAACTGTGCCACCAGACAGGGGAGCTTTTGTCCCAACTGCTGGGGTTTTCTCAGCTGCCAGAGGTATTAGATGGGTGCTCTCTCTGAGGTCTCCACACACTCTGGCAAGCTGGACTCACATCCCAGGACCTCCACCCTAGACTGCAATCCAGATCCAAGCAGGTTAAAGCAAGAGCGATTACCCCTCACAATGGTGCTTGGTCCCCCTCCACTCTGCAGGCCAGGAGCTGAAGCTGCCACATGGTGCTGGCTGGCTGTGCTGGCGCCTCAGCAGCTTCTCGCCCCAGGGGCAAAAGCCAAGCACTTCCACTTACTGGTCCCAGACTGCACTGACCTCTCACTTTGTCCTTTGTATCTGTGAGTTGATAAATCTGGAAAGGGCCACAGCTGCTGCTGATCTGGAGTCCCTCCAGAGCAGCTGGTCAGGCCCGCCCTGGGGCTAAAGCCTCGGTGTGGGGCTGGGCTTGGCTCTCAGAGTGCTGTGCTGGCAGATTCCTGCTGGCCTGCTGGGCTGTCCTCAGCGGGAGGTTAGCTTCTCTGTGTCATTTTATGGGTTCTGCGGCTCCCAAGTTTGTTTAGAGTCCCCTTTTTACATGGATTGAGGAAGGTGGAAGCTGGAGCAGCAGGGAGGTCCTGCTTCTACTCCCTGGTCCTTATTTTTGAAGGTGATCAAAGATATCAGAATGGTGATGTCCTGACATTCAAGTGAATTGGATTTAAGTGAGGTAGAGCTGTACAAAATGTTCAGCCTCACTCTCTCCTCCATAGCCATCACTCCCCATCTATAGACACTCCCATTAGGCTGTCTCCTCAGTCTTCCTGAGTAGTAAATTAGTTCTCACCCAATTAGCTTTTGTTCACACTCCCCCCACTTTTTAATTCTCCCTCAGCCTGTATCTTATATTTTCATAGAATTTTAAGATTTGCAAAGTGCATCATATATATTATTGGCCCTCACAACAACCTTATGTGGGAGATAATACAACCACTACTCCCACTATACAAATAAAGGAATTAAGACTCAGAAGTTCAGTGAATTGCCCAGTCACAGAGCTAACATGTAGCAAAGCTGCGCTTCAGGCTAGGTCTTGTGACTCCAAATCCATTACTCTTTCCAAGGAAAACCTTTGTTTTTCATAACAATAAATTTAAAAAATACATATTGACTGATTGATCTAACTCACATCTTGCCTATTTCCTCATTCTTCTCACCCTTAATTTATCTCTACCTCATTTTTTAAAATCCCTACAATATACTCTCATGACAATGTATTTAATAAGGTAATATTCAACGATGATTTTTGCCTTACACTTCTTCTGTAATTCCACAGCACTTGGACAATTATAAGAGCAAAGCAGGTTCTCGGTATTTGTTAAATGATTCAGGGATACCCAGGGTATGAAACAGATGAAGTGGCACATAAAACCCTTTGGCACAACCCACAGACATACGTTTATCTCTGCTATAGCACTGAATATCTCACACAAACCAAAGGACCTTATAAGAGATCATGGAACTTGGCACCCAAACAAAACAACTGGTCATGTAACCTTGAGCAAGTTACTCAACCCCAATTGCTTTAAAAAAAAAGAGAGAGAGATGATGGAAAGTTCACTAGTTAAAAGGAACCCTAACCTGCTAAGTTAAAAATAATCCTAAATATTCAGTTTACTTCAACAAGCATTTATTAAATGCTTACTATTTGTACCAGGGGCAATGCTAGGCACTAAGAATTTTTTTTAAAAAGGAAGTGTATTTCTTTAAGAAGCTTATGTTCTTCTGGGGGGAGGGGAGAAACATGTCAAAGATAAGTACATGCATGCATATAAATACTGAGGTATCTATTTTATTTTATTTTAAAATTTTGGGAGGGACAGATTATAAAAGTAGTTGAAAAAGAATTATATGCAGTATATATGCAGTGTCATTAAAGATAACACATTTTGAGAAACACTGCACCAAAAGACAGGCCCACACAACATATTAATATCATTAATATGGTTATTTTTATAAGTTAAAAATCTATACATGTTATTTTTTATTTTAAAAGTTGGTTTTATGTTGACATTATTTTTCATTAAAATAAGTACATGTCAAATATAGAGCATAAACAAAATAAATTCTGGCAGGAGAATATGAATAGTTATTGGAATTAGGAAATACCTCCATTAGGAGGTGGCACCTGAGCTGTGCTTCTGAAAGAAGGCAGAGATTCTATAAGGTAAAGATAAGGAAGAAAAACATTCCAGGAATGGGATTCAGATTGTACAGAGGCAGAGATGTGAAAGATAGAGCAGAGGAGTGTCAGTATGGAACTTAGGGGCGAGAAGAAGAAAATATCTGGTTTTCTATGCCTGTCACATAAGTCTGTATTTTTCACAATGGTAGCAAACACCTTTGGTAATTTTAGTTCTCCCTGTTTTTTGCCTCATTGGCACTAATCATCAGAGCCAAAGTTTTCTACTGTTGCAACTTTCAACAACTTTTCAATGATTTCAATATATGCAACAAAGGAGACACCTTGTTGAAAGAGTGTCTGAGGTGCTATTCTGTTTGAAGAAGACCTAGAAATAGGCCCCTAGTACACTGGAGGGGGGACCCATGTGGAATTAATAAAAGGATGTGATGAATAAGTGACTCACAGAATGAGGTGTGGATGGCTATGATCCTCATCTTTGGAGAGGATACCCTGTATCAATAAACCCAGATATCCATCAAAGCAGCTGTTTTATTTAATCCTCACCACAAAACGGTAAAGTAGGCAGGACCAAAAGACCAGTTTTAAAAGTAGTAAATTGGTCATTTCCTTCCTCTGCTTCCAAATACAAGAAGTCATGCAGTTGACTCCATGAGCCATGTTTTTCTTCAATGGCTGTAAACAACTTGGACCAAATTGATTCTGAAGTCCACTGCTTCCAGCTCCATATGAATCTAGAGAAAGAATATCACTACTGCTTGAGAAATCATCCATTCTATCCACAGAAAGGGACAGTCAACTTTGTCTTGTTTCTCGATGTCTGGCATTGCTCCCAGAATGAAGGAAACAAAATAGGACTCTAGTGACATCTAGTGATTTACCCATTTAAAGTTCAGCTTTTCAGAAAAATTTCACAGCAAAATGGTTAGGGATTAAAATTAGTAATTTTTTAAAAATGTAGATGCAACTAGAAAAACAGAATGCTCTATTTAAAGCCAGGAAGACCTGTGTTTGAATGCTGCATTAGATATCTACTTGTACAATTCAAGGGAAGTCCTTTATCTTCTCTCAGCTTGTTTCCTCATCTGGAAAATAATACCTGTAGCTACTACCTCACAGGGTTTGCTGTGAAGCTCAAAGGAAATATTTCATGTAAAAAAGCACTCTGCAATCCTTTAAGCACTATATAAATGTCAACTGACATTATTATTATTTCATAAGCCAATCGCAAAAAAAATGAGTTAATTATTTTTATTTTAAATGCCAGTAAATTTCAGTGGTAAATTAATACCACTGGCATAATGTTCATTTTTTAAAAATATGACAATTTTGCCTTTGAGTACTAATTATTAATTTCCATGCAATAAAATTAATCTTTTAAAATTATTTAGTAGTGTATTGTCTTTAAAGGAGGGGAGAATTGTCTCGTTTCTCAGCACCAAGAGGTTAAGATCATGTTAACTGCTATCTATTTATGTTTTTTCCTATTGTAAATCTCTCATAAAGGAGGTCATACATAAAAAACTAACTGGGTGGTGTTGCAGCTGAGTAATTAACTATACCAAAGAACATGGACATATTGGTCCAACTAATAAGGCTAGCAAAAAAGTGAAATATTCACTGGTCCCAGAGTGTATCTATTATCTTACTTCTGCCAGGGAGCTGGAAACCTTCATGGGAAACAGGAACTTGGAAAGTACAACAGAAGTCAAAGACTCTGAATAGGAAAAGGATTTCAGTCTGATGGAATCTTACGGACAGCTGCCATGCAGAACCCAAGTTCAAAGATGTACATGTACCCAGCTAGAATAAGGGCTCAATCTAAGGCAATATATGAAGATATGAGCAGAATAAGCTATAACAAACAGCTCATGCTTTCAGAAAAAGCAAGCAGACAAAAAGAAATGGGACATGAAAACTTCTCAGGCTGAGGGCAAAAAACAAGATGATTTTCAAATTTGCAGCCCCAGCCCCTAGGCACAGTCCATAAAATACAACAGACTCTTAATAAATGCTTACTGATGAAGGGTGAGGAAAGAGGACTTCCAGGACTGAGCAGCAGGGAGGAAGCCCTAGAAGGAAACTTTGAAGACCAGACAGGGAAAGGTGTTTCTTACTTAAAGTATCAAGGTAAGAATCCTTACCTCAAAAGAACCCCCAGAGCCAAAGAACTTCAGAGAAGGATATGGAAAATCATTACAGAATATGTCTTAAACCCACCAGAGTAGAGGTGTCAAATACACTTCTGTATGCAACCCACAACACTCGAGTGTGGCCTGAAGCAGATTATAAAATAATTGGGAAATACTTAGCTAAATAAATAAAAATACAAGATAAATAATATTATATTTTAAAAGTAAATCAAGAGACAGACCTCAGTAACCCTTATATATGGTCTAGTGGTCCTCTTTCTGAGTTTACACTAATGTATCAGAGGACACCTTGGAGCAGAGATGTAAACCTTAAAACCTACTGGCCAAACAAGATCAAAATTCAATTGGGAAATGTCTAACAAATTAAATCAAAATATAATACAGCATGCATAATGTTAATGTGTGGCTTTCTACACCAATACTCCCATTTTTATTTGAATTTGACACCACTGCCTTAGGGGGTCAGATTTGGCTTTATAAAACCCAAATTATTTTGGCAAGAAAATCTAGAGCTTAGTGGAAGCTTTTGTGGAAGGCCGGGATTAATGACTAAAACTTCTATAATTTTAAAATTTATATACCTTCCTGTATTGATGAATAGTAAAAACTCTTAGCTAGGTTGCACAGTGGATAGAGCCCTGGTCCTGGAGACAGGAAGACCTGAGTTCAAATCTAGTCTCATAAACTTAATAGTTGTATGACTCTAGGCAAGTCACTTAGCCTTGTTTGCCTCAGTTTCTTTATCTGTAAAATGAGCTGGAGCAGGACATGGCAAACCATTCCAGTATCTTTGCCAAGAAAACCCCAAATGGGGTCATGAAGAGTTGAACACTACTGAAATGACTCAACAACAAAACCCTTAAAAAAAAAACAACCTAAAGTTTTATATGTTGATTTCAGAGTCATCAGGATAGGTAAGAAAGTACCCTACAGCTAAGTAGGTAACCCATTAGATAGAAGGAATGACTCTTTTTTCCCCTAGATGACAATTTTTTAACTGCAGTTTATGAACTTAAAAAAACAAATAAACCACAATTCAACATAATTTTTTTTTAATTCTGTGTTTTATTTTGTGCAATTAAAAACATTCTGAAACGGGGTCAACAGGCTTCACTAGACTGAAAAAAAAGATCCACAACACAAAAAAAGCAAAGAAATCCTGCCCTAGATGCTACTACAAAGAGCCTGAAAAATCTGAATTCTTCAGATCTTCCAGGAGGAATTAGGGTTGACTGAGAGACAACTTTAAGAAGAATAAGGTTCTCCCTCAAGCCTCTAGACCAGGATTTCTTAATCTAGAAATCAGATTTCAGGGGTTCTATGAAATTGAATGGGGGGAAAAACATATCTTTATTTCAACATAAATGGTTTCCTTTGTAATCCTATGTATTTTATTTTATTCATTTAAAACATTAGCCTAAGGCTTCATCAGAGTATCAAAAGGATACATGACACAAAATAGGTTAAGAACTTGTTACAAGACACACTGGGTGCTAAGGGGGATGGGGGAAGGATGCAAATTGTGATAAATCACTATAAGACAACAAGTAACTGGAAAAAGCCCCCTATAAAGGCTCTTGTGTCGAGTCACGAAAAGCAAAATGGAGTCACCCTGGTGGATATGGGTATCAAACTACAAACACTCTGCAAAGACAGGTGTGCTATGTTCTTTGTTTCTACTCTTCCCTACCAAAGAATAAGAACAGCTTATCAGCATCTACTAGTAATTGAAGAGGACTGTTCACTGCAGAGAAGACATCTGTTAGAAGGTAAGGAAAATTACAGGGAGATAAAGGGACAAGATAAGACTCTATACTAAAGATATGTGATACTATTTGCCAAAAACTGCAAGAGGCAAGGGCTTGGAAGTCAAGCAATGTTATTTAGAAAAAAAAAAAAAAGAACATTGTCAGGGCCACTAAAGGTATAATCAATTAACAAGCATCTATCATTATGCGCCAGGCTCTGGAGATCCAAAGAATAAAACAATCCCTACTCAGAAGGCACTTACAAACTGGCTAGCTCTAAGTATAGCTAAGTGAGCTGCAGAAATGAGCATTTACTGCCATGGAGATACAATGCCAAAGGCCCCTTAGGAGGCCCTACCTAGGGAAGGCTTTAAGAGTTGGAGGCTACATAGGCCTCTGAAGTAAGAGCTGCTTAATGGTGGGTACCATGATTTCCTATGGGCTGTCTGATATGAGTCATATCTGTATCCCAGAGTCACTAAACAAACTTGTTTCTATTTTCAGTTTGTGTGTACCTTTAATGCTTAGTAGTGGTAGGTTTGGAGGTGGCAGGAATGACCTTTTATCTTCATGGAAGCAATGAGCTGGAGAAGTTCACCCAAAGTCCACCCTACACCTTCAGGTCAGGAAGAAGCCTCTAACATAGGGATTATGATTATTATCCCATTCTTCTGTCTTTCTTCTATTTCTCTTTGCATTTGGAGAATAGAACCATAGAATTTTAGAACTAGAAAAGACTTTTAGAGATTATCTAGTCCAAATGAAAATGAAACATCTCATTAATGCTTCTAACAATGAGTTGACAAAGTAAATGAAAAGAAATTCTAATTATTTGGTATTGCTGCTATCTGAAGTTTTAATGAAGGTTCCTTAGATCCCAGATCTATAGCTGGAAGGAATCTCAAAAGTTACTGCATCCAAACCCCACAATTTACAGATGAGAAAATTGAGGCCCAAGGAAGTTATGGGTATTGCCCATGGTCACATAGGTGAAAATTATCAGTGGTGGATTTTGAATCCAGATCCTTTGACACCAGAGCTAGTCCTCTTTGTATTGAATTACATTTACAATATTGAAAGAATGAAAGAATTTTCTCCGTAATTTTTTTTATTGTGAATCTTTATTATTACTACTGTGGAAGGTGCAGTGGAAAGAGCAATGAACTTGTAGTCGGAGGACTTGGGTTCAAATCCTTCTTCTTTGTGATTTGGGGCAAGTCATAAGTTCACTGAATCTCAGTTTCTATTTTTACAAAATGTGGACAGGAAAAGAAACTAATGTCCCTTTCCATTTTAGATCTATAATTTAATCATCTTCTCCCAAGGTTCTTTTACTGCCAAATATAAGCCGGATCTCAGAAATACTCTCAGACACCAGTTCTAAGTACTAGCTAGAGGTCAATGGGTATCATTTGTCAATTCTTAACCAAACCAGTTCAGGAACTCCCAAATCCCTTCAGCAACAAACTGATACACAAAGACAAGGAGAAACTTGCAAAGGAACTCCAATCTCCTCAAGGACACCAAAACCCATTTCCTCCAACCCTCACCCACATACCCAAGTATCAGGCAGAAACAGAATAACAATGTAGGACAATGGTAGCAAACATTGCAAGGGCAAAGTTACACAAGGGGATAATTCCAAACCCAAGCTTCCAAAACCACTTTCTCCCTATATACCTGTAGCGCACAGGGGTCTGGATTCCTTCCAGCAAGTTAGAGAGTGGTTAAATTGTTATTGCCATCCCACAAAGAAATAAGGAGGCTAGGATTTGGTGTTAAGATTCAATGGCCAGGGGCGGCCAGGTAGCACAGCGAGTAAGAGCACCAGCTCCAGTGTTGAGAAGACCTGGAGATGGAATCCCGGGCTCAGACACTTAGCACCCACCCAGAAACACCTGGCCATGTAACCTTGAGCAAGTTACTTAACCCCGACTGCTTATTTAAAAAAATAAAAAATAAAAAAAAAAGATTCAATGGCCAACTCTATACAGTGTAAGTAGATATTGTTAAATGTAACTTCAGGAATAGGACAAACATTAATGGCTATTCCCAAACTCCTGGACCAATGGGTGGTTCTACGACTATGGAATTTTCTCTGTCTGCCATCCCTAGAACGTTCTCCCTCCTCTGCTCTTACTACTGACCTCCCTGGCTTCTTAAATTTAGTTCCAACTAAAATCCTACCTTCTACAAGAAGCCTTTCCTAATCCCTTTTAATTCCAGTGCTTTCCTTCTTTTAATTATTTCCTATTTATTTTGTATATAGCTTGCTTTGGCTACATTTCTTTCATGCTTTCTGCTCTATTAGACTGTAAGCTCTGACTCATTTGATTCTTTTCATGTCGTCAGCTCTTAGCACAGTGCCTAGCATATAGTAGTAGTTTAGCAGATGTTTATTGAATGCATGAATATTGAATGACTATAATCAAGAATTGATTCTATAATTATCAATAACATGACATTAACACCAACATGATTATGCTAATTCACCTGTATATTTGATTCAGACCATAAACTATTTACATGCCTCTAAGCTCCATTAGGATGTTTAGCATTTACTATGTGCCAGCCACTACAATAACAACAAAACCCCAAAAAACAAAACAACCCATCACCCTCATGAAGCTTACATTTAAGGAGATGCAGGGAGTAAATAGATTAAATATGGACAAAATAATTTTGGGAGAGGGGCAAGAAAGTCAGCAAAGAAAAGAGGTTGCAGATAAGTCAAGCTAAAGTAATTAGAGATTCTTAAGAAGTGAATTCTAGGCACGTAGGTGTTCTAGGCATGGAGACGGCGGAAAAGCAAGTAGGCCAACTTGGCTAGAATGTTGATTACATGAAGGGGAGCCATATATAATAAGCCTGGATAGGCAAGATGGAGTCAAACTGTGAAGAGCTTTAAATGCCAAGTAGAGAGGTTTGAATTTTATTCCAGAGAATAATACACCACCAGAGCTTTTTGATCAGAACAGTAGCATGGTTAGAATTGTATAGTAGGAGTTTCATTTTGGAAACTGTGTGGAAGATGCACTGACATGCTGAAGGAATTTAGGCAGGGAAACCAACAGCAAGAATGAAGAATAAAAGATGGACAGGTAGAGTGTTGGACAAGCATCCACCAAATATTAAAAAGCCCAGAAGGAGCTACAGGATTTACTAAAAGAATCCTACAAGATTAGGAATAGAGGGATTGTAATCTGTACCACTAAAAGGAGTTCCCATATGGATAAGAAACCAAAGCACAATTAACAACAATTTTTATTCTTATTTATAAATACTCCAGCTGGCAAAACAATGGATAGAGCACTGTGCCTGGAATCGGGAAGATCTGATTTTAAATTTGGTCTCATATACTTCCTAGCTGTGTGACCCTAAACAAGTCACTTGACTCTACTGCCTTAGGTTTTTGTTCTTTTGTGGGTTTTTTTTTTTTTTTTGCTTTTTGGCGGGCAGTTGGGGTTAAGTGACTTGCTCAAGGTCACACAGCTAGTTTTTGTGTTAAGTGTCTTAGGCTGGATTTGAACTCAGATCCTCCTGACTCCAGGGCCTCTGCTCTATTCACTGAGCCACCTAGCTGCCCCTTATTGCCTCAGTTTTCTTAAAAGTAAAATGGGAATAATAATAGCATCTAACTATCAGGACATTATAAGGATCAAATGAGATAATATTTATTAAAGTGTTTACTTAGCAAAGTGTCTAGCATATACATAGCAGGTGCCTATGGTCTGTATCAAATACACTGGTGAACTACCATCACTGTGTTGGTGTTAATATGATGTCATGTTATTGATAAGTATAAGGTCAACTCATGATTCTTCATAGCCTCAGAACCAGTCCACTGGTCCAGGAACAACTATGGAGCTTGGGAATTTATGTCCCTCCCATTCCTGAAGTTATATTAAATGAAATCCATCCTGAAATCCATCCTCACTTTGTAGAATTGGCCACTTTGAATCTTAATACGAAATTCTAGGCTCCTTAGTGTTTTCTCTGCTACCTATAAAAAACATTCCTTTTTCTTCCCTTCCCATTCTAATCAAAACTGGAAGTGTAGGGACAGCTAGGTGGCACAGTGAATACAGCACTGGCCCTGGAGTGAGGAGGAACTGAGTTCAAATCCAGATTCTGACACTTAACACTTACTAGCTGGGTGACCTTGGGCAAGTCACCCCAATTGCCCTGCTTTCCCCCCCTCCAAAAACAACACAACACAAAACAAAAAACTTGGAAATAGTACAAATAGATGTGTAGGATCTGTGCTATTCTTATTCTAATCAAATAAGATAATGTGTGTAAAACATCTTATAATACTTGGAAGGTTTTACAAATGTGAGCTATCAAGGCCATTTCTAAATAACAAAAGATAGGACGCAAAGGAATTAGGATATGCTCCATGGCCCTAAGGGGAATTCTGGGATGGATAACATAAAAGGTAAGTTGGCTCATTATTGCCTTTCTAACGCTTACTCTTTGTCCACTTCTTCACTCCACGACCAGCATTAAGTACTGAGTGAGACACACAGGTCCTTGCACTCCTTAAGTTATTCCTACTCAGGCAGGACTGCATGAGAGGTGAGCACAGGAGGTAAAGTCAGCTTGCTTCTTGTTAGGAGGAGAAACCGAAAGGCCAAAATGCAAACTCTGCCCATAGGATTGGGAAAGTTTTGGAAAATACTATTCTGATCTATCTGGTTCTAGAATATATGTGAACAAGTGGTATATTTTTATACCTGCTTTAAAGTGTGAAATTAATTTTCTCTAAAACTAAGATAAAACTATCTGGAAATATTACACCAGGTCATCAGCATGAAATGCTTTTGCAAAACAGTAGACAGTTTTGTAGCAAAGGTCTTTTATAAAGAGACTGAGTATAACCTACGCTTTGAAAAGAAAAAATGTCCATTTCTGAGATCCTGTTTTAAGTACTACTTACCTTTCAACCCACAGGACTGAAACAAGCTTTACACCATACTTCTGTGCTTTGTCCCAAGTGCTCTGATATCCTTCCTTAAATATAACATGAGTTACATTTCTGTTGAAAGTTTTTGAAACCTGTGGAATCAAAATGAAAGTGTTCTATAGTTAATAAAGCCACAAATTTGTCAGACCAAAAAAAAAAAAAAACCCACTCATTCTTTTAAAGTCATACAGAAAAGTAGATCAGTTTAGAAAGATCAACAAAAAATAGGTCAGTTTAACATACCAGATAAACAAATAAAAAAAAATAGGAGACCAGCATTTGATAAACCCAAGAACATAAATCATAAAAGCAGTTTGGTAAAACTAGCATAGACCAACACATTACACTATATACCACACTAACTCAAATTGGATATATGACATAACTATAAAAGGTCCATTAAAAAGAGAGAAGAGAATGAGATCAGGAATCTTTAACAAAATATTGCTTAAGGGAGATTTTTTTTCCATTTTAAATTTTCACTGATATCTTTAGTTTTTAACTGAACTTAAATTTCTGAATATAATCTTCACTCCCCCCACTCCAGCTTGTAACAAAAAAAAAGGATAAAAAGCAGTTAATTGAAACTAATCAACCAAGGTCTGATAGTATATAAAATATTTCACCCCCTTAAGTCCCCTACCATAAGTCTGACCACTTGCAGATTACATTGATGGAATCCTAAGAAAGCTGCCCCCAACCCCAATATTCTAACTTCATTATAGGTCCGGGCCCACTGAACAGCAGGCCCACTATACCTACCCCCCTCTCCCCATGTCCTAACTTCATATATTCATCACTAATCACTGAAACAACAGGTGTGTCCCTGAACTCTCAGTTCCCACAGAAACAGCAGGTATGTTAATATGATGGAAACCCACCTACTGCCTCTACCTAGTCACTGCCCCCAGACCCATTCCCACATAAATAGGCATGTTCTCGTATTCAATCACAATCACATCATCCATCTTAGCCCAAGACAAGACCACAATACCTAACTATCTATCTTGACCAGACAGGACTACAATAGCTAGCCAATTGGAGAGCAGCATGACCAGAATATTTAACCACTGAATCATAGATGGCACCCCTCCTCCAATACCTAATCCCTTAACAAACTACTCCTGCCTTTTTAATAGTAATCATATTCCTATGTTCTATGTAAATTTCTGTTATGTAATTGCATCTTTAACCTATAAAAATACATCTTGCTTTCTCTGAAGTTGCTAGTTCCTCTTGGAACTTAGCCCACTTCATGAGAAGCATAAATCTAAATAAATGCCTATACTTGGATTAGAGGTGGTGACTCTGAATTCTTTGAGACGGTTCCACCAGAAAACATCATGAAATCCCAACAGTTTTTGGGTGGGCAGGGCCCCCACCTCAACAATATTACAGCAGAGATTCTTTTCTGTATGGATTGACTAGAAGGCCACTGTGGTCCCTTCGAACTCTGAATTTTGTGGTCAGTGATCACAGCAAAGAACTAGAGGAAGGTGCCATTTTTTTTTTTCATTTCTTCCTAGGGTGCAAGCCTGGTCATTTGAAGTACACTGCATCAAGCTCGTTTGTTTGTTCTTTGCATTCGTGTTGTCATAGTCATTATACATACTATCTTCATGATTTTGTTCGCTCTCTCAATTCATATAAATGTCTTCCCATGTTTCTGTGCATGTTTTAAGTTCATCATTTCTTATGGTACAGTATCACAAGATGAAAAGGAATGATGAAAAGGATGGGCTGTGAACTGTGCCACTAAACCTGTTTCTAGCAAAGGCCCCACCTCTTTCCAATCACTTGAGTCACAACCTGAGTGCTATTCTTAACTCCTTACTCTCACGCCACGTGGCCAGTCAAATCTTTCTTATACAGCTTTGTCTGCATTCACACCGGCACAAATCTAGTTCCAACCTTTATAACTTCTTGACTAGACTAACAATAAACAGCCTTCTAACTGATCTCCAAGCCTCGGGGTGTCTTCCCATTCCAAATGATCCACCACACAATAAGGCAAAATAATTATACTAATGTATGTCTAAACCAGGGGTGCAGAACCTGTGACCCTCTAGGCCCTCAAGTATGATCCTTTGACTGAATCCAAACTTCACAGAACAAATCCCCTTAATAATAGGATTTGTTCTGTAAAACTTTGATTCAGTCAAAAAGCCACACCCAAGGACCTAGAAGGCCACATGTTGCCTCTGGGCCAGAGGTTCCCCACTCCTGGAAACCATGCCTGCCTCATCTTCTGCACCAGGTCTTTCATGGTCTTCCAGATGATAGTGACTCCCTCTCCTCTCCCATATTACCTTGTATCTGTTATGTATTTTATACATATGTACATGTCATTCCCCTCCACTGTTCGGAGAATGGAAGGTCCTATGGGGCTGAGAATGTTGTCTTCTCTTTGTATTCTTATATCCTTTATCCCAACATAGTACTTACATTCTAGGCAGTTAATGAATATTTAACAACTGGTTGACTAATTGAAATAACAGATCCATTAAAGTACTGCTCCATAAAATTCCACAGCAATTAAAGAATCAAGATAATTCCTCTGGAGTTGTTATAATAAAATACATGTTTTAACAGTAGAATAACCATGCCTTGGCATCCTAATCTCAGCTCTGTTACTTATATCTGGGTGTTTCTGAGCAAGCTGCTTCCCCTCTCTGGGCTTTAACATTTTATAATTAGGAGGATGGATTCAAAGATCTGGAAATTCTGTGTCAGCTCTTATTCTATGATTCTATAACCTAAGCAATTCTTGGTCACACTACCACTTGATCTTTTCTGTATCCTATGGCCACAGGAATTTCCAAAGCAGGGGAAAAAAAAGTACGTTTCATTAGAGATCAAAGAAGGGTCAGATGCACATTGAGAAAAGTAATTTTACTTACTTTTGCTCCCATACTCAGGAGTTGATTCACAAAAGTTTTTGAATAATTTTCTACTCCACTAGATGACCATACTTCAACATATGCAACAACATCTGAAAAAAAAAATACACTAACATGGACTACATAATATCTGCACAAATACCCTTTCACCAAGGATTTCAAATTCTGTCTGGGAGTCCTTTTTTTCTGAACAGAAACTTACCTTTGCTTTTTAAATGTGTTAAACAGAGGTGTAAATGCAAAGCCACTGCCAGTAAAGCTGATGTAATGTCATATTAATTGCCAGAATATTAATAGTATAATAGCCAATCCTATTTTTCAAATGATCTTACATCTACTACTGGGAAGCTAAGTGGTACAATGGATAGAATGATGGGTCTAGCATTAGAATCTTTCCTTACTTTAAATCTGACCTCAGATACTTACTAGCTGTGTGACCCTGGGAAAGTTTCCTCATCTGTAAAATAAACTGAAGAAGGAAATGGCAAACTACTCCAAATAATTTTGCCAAATGTGAACCAAATGGCAAACCACTCCAGCATCTTTGCATAGGAATGTGATTCAAATGGGGTCACAAAGAGTTGAACATGACTGGGGAAAAAATAGTGAGCAACAAGACTAGCCAGGATATACTTAATGAAGGAATCTAATTATTTATTCGAAGGTTGATTGTCTAAATTTTGGAGTATTCAGATCCTTTTCTCTTTCCTCAGGGTTTATCTGTTTGGTGTTTTACTACTTGATAACACATTTACCAGAAAAGAAAGAGAAAAGATGGTGTACAAATCAAATCATTCTTTTGCCGTTCAATAAGAATTACAACCAAAGATTTATCAGAAAGAAACTGACCCTGCTTAAAAAGACTAATTTTAGCATTCATTGGATTGCTTGAAATATGCATAGGCCATGTACATGTACAGAGAAAGAAAAGTAAAAACCTTTTCTTCTATGTAATCATCTACACATAGCAATATTTTTAATTTTTACAGAAAAGTTTAAATGGAAACAAAACTCAACCCTTGTTTTGAACCCACCTCCAGAGAGACAGAATATAATAAAACAATCTGATAAACATAGTGCTTTTAAGTTTCACAAGTGACTTTACATACATTTTGATTCTTTCAATTATTCTTTGAGATAATCACTATCCCATTTTACAGATGAGCACACTCAAGGAGATTACTGCTTGTCCTTCTTTCTAGAAAAGGACTGTGACATCAGAGAGGTGATGCTATGTCACTCAAGTGAATGGGATTTAAGGGAGGGAGGACTTTGCAATGTCACCAGTCTCACTTTTACCTCTGGAGCAATCTGGGTCCAGTGGCCAGATATGGATTAAGCCAACAGGAGATGGCCCAGGATGCAGTGGTAGTCCTTAGCCTTTTCAAGGGAAGGTCTTTAACAGGTCTCAGTTTAACTCTGGCAGCAGATTAAGCCTTGGTTTAATCAGAAAAGAGGCAAAGAATGGCCTCCTTAAAAAAAAAAAAAAGATTTGGGAGGGAAAAAGCCTCAGGGTTTCTGGCCAAAAAACAAACAATTCTTATTTACACTCTTCTAAGCCAATGTAGGTCCAAACAAAGACCAAGTGGAATTTGACAGAGGGACCTATTGTTGACCAATCAACAAAAGCCTGGGGGATTTGAGGTTAAGACTGGTCTTTAAGGGAAAAAACAAAAAGGAAAAGTTTAAAAATTTGGATCAAAATTTACAATTGCCTTTAGGTAGAGTACCCCCAGGTAAGAGTGTTACATAAACCATAAGTAGTAGAGCATGGAGTCTTTTTGAGCCAATTAAGGTCTTCAATACAATTCTGATCAATAACTATTTAGTGAGTCCCTATTATGTGCCAGGCACTGGTCTTCTGACTCCCAAGTCTAATATTTTACCCAGTAAACCACACTAAACCCTAAAAATAAACAAAAACAAAAAGGTAAGATGGCAGTTTCTCTTAGAGATCCATAAGATCTTTATATTTCACCTTGTTTTCCTACTTTGTGGTACTACCCCCAGAAGTACGTCTCTGTTATGCCTGACAATATCAGAGTCCTATCCTCACAGTGACTAGCCTCATTAGTAGACTATCCCACTACCAAGAAGCCTCACAAAAGTTAGGACAACCTAGTATTTGTTGTTCAGTCCTATCTGACTCTTCATGACCTCATAGAGCACAACACACCATTATTCTCTTGGCAAAGAAACTGGACTGGTTTGCTATTTCTTCTCCTGTAGATTTAGACAAAAGGAAGTTAAGTGACTTGCCCAGAGTCACGTAGCTAGAAAGTGTCTGAGACCCTATTTGAACTCAGATCTTCCTGCCTTCAGGCTCTATCCACTTTGCCACCTAGCTATCTCTTAAATTGAGATTAATGGATTTGATGAGGTAAGGGCTCTGGGAGCCTCCTCTGAGCTCTCCTGGAGTCCTTGAGGTACAAGCTCTGAGAACCTCCCTTGGGCTCTTGATTGAATCATCCCATTTGATGAGGCAGGTCTATTGCTAGACTTCCCATCCTTGAACTGGTAACTTCTTCAAAGAGGTTACCCACTAAGAGGGTTAGGGTTGCTCTGGAGACCCCAAAATACCAACATGCCGTGTCCTGCCAAAAGAATTCGACTCTAGTCTTCTCAGCCAAAGAAAAGTAAAATTTATTAAAAGTTCCTTTGCATTAGACACAGAGTAAGTCTGTGCTAGGTCATTCTATGGTGCTTTCACTATTCTATGGCGCTCTCTCAAACATGAAGACAGGATGGGGTATATACAGAAGGTTGTGGGAGGAATCCAGGGGTGGTCTAGAAGAGGAGTTTGGGGAGAGTCTTCAGGAGGACTTAATGAGGTCAATGAGTGATTTAGGGTGAGAAGTAGCTGGAGGCTATAGACGTGGTGTCCTGGGCCAGTTCAAGGGTGGGAAGTCTAGCAAAAGACCTCATCAGATTCTCTTTTGTGTTTTCATTTTCAGAGGTCCACTGAATCCTACAAATAGAGAAATATTCAAAATACTTTTATGTCATCCTCAAACCAAATCTACATCACAAAATTAAGTGGTCAAGCAATGACTGGAATGCAGGTCCCTAGACTCCAAATTCTCATAATGCCCCATTGCTACAACATAATGAAAAGAGTACCACACCAGGAAAACAGAAGATCTGGGTCAATAATTATTTTCTGAAACTTACTAGAATTCACAAACTATGAAAAAGCGAGCAATGCATCTCTATTCCCTTAGTTTACTCATCTGTAAAAAAGGAATAGTTATGTTCACAGAATCAGAGAGCTGGCCTAATCACCAAGCTGTTGAGAAGAAAGCTTTTTAAAGCTTAAAGCAACACAAAAAAATATACAAAATGGGGAAGCCCTAGATTTTTAAAGCAGAAGATCCCTTCTTGCTACCTGTATAACCTCAGGTAAGGTGGGCTTAAATGGAGTAGGACAAATGAAACAGAACCGTTGAACAGATAAATGTTTGGACCTAAAAGTAGGAAGGGAGAGAGCTCATATAATGGAACAATTACTGCATACTGCTAGTTACTGTGTCACTTTGGGCATCAGTTCCTCCCTTCCTTCCTTCCTCTCCCCTGCCTGGGATTCAGTTGAACTAGATGTTACTGTCTTTCAGCTCTTAATTTTATGATAAGTCCATCCACCTAGGGTGGCTTTGCCTAGGAATGACTGAAAAGGGGCAGAGAAAAAGGGACTGGATGTTAGTTTATCAATCAACAATTAATGTGTTTACAATGTGGGGAAAGGCTCTACATAAAGAAAGGTAAAAAATAGTTACTGACCTCAGGGAGTTTACATTCTAATAGGGTAAAACAGTATGTAAAGAAATAAGTATTTATAAGGTACAAAGACAGTAGTTGGAAGGTAATCCCATAACCACAGCACCTAGACTTGAGTCTTGAAAGAATACAGGTATTCTAAGAGGCAGAGGGGAGGAAAGAGCACCCCAAGCATAGGGAACAGCCAAAACCAAGGCACAGAGACCAGAAATGGAATGTTGTTTGAGTGATAGTAAATAGGCCATTGTAGCTGGATTGGGGGGGGGGGGGAGAGGGAAGGAAAGGGTGTGAAAAAAAAAACCAAAGTTTAGAATGGTAGGATGGAGATAGGTTATAAACTGTCTTCCTTTAGGACTGGAGTAAACAAAGAGATTGATGGGAAGATGTTGGAGGGATATTTGAAGAGAAGTTCTTGGCACCTCAGATAACTGCCATTGGCAGCCCTGGTTCCTCAAAATCTTCAACCAGTCCTCTGATTTAGTCATTCCCTCCAAACTGTTGGGAGCCAAAGAGGCCCGAGCCAGGACTTGAGATAATTACCTTGATATCGGTGGACCAGAATATCAACGACCTCTTTGAGAAGGGACTTTTCCTCAAGTTAGCTCCTGAGTTCTTTTGATGTGGGTTACACTTATAAGGATGTTGTCTGAGTTCTGAGACCAACAGGCTCTGCCCCAAGACTTTAGTTGTTCAAAACCAAATATTTGAATTCTTAGGTGGTCAGTTCCTATGCAGATGTATTTGATGATGTGGCTTTGGCTTCAGGCCTTGAAGCCACCTCTCCAGAGCATCCTTTGTAATGTGACTGCATATGGAAGGAGTTAACTGACTTTTCCTAAGACTCTCTGGCACCTAGAGAACAAAAGGCCTTACGCCATGCTACTTCCAGGATATGACAGACTAAGATAATGAAATGAATACTTGACATCCCTTCCTTTGTCTCATTGCTCTATAAAAACCTTGTCCTAAGAATCAATAAATGGAGTTCATCATTCTTCCTTGAACTATCCACATGGCCTGGTCATTTCTTATTCACGTTTCTAAATCATGCTAAGTGCTGGACACTGAGCAGCCCACGGCAAAACAGTCTCTTCATTGCCATCAGGTCTGAGATCCTCAGTTTTCTTGATCCTTCAGCCTCAACTCATCCAACGCCTTTAGCTGCCTAGTTCCTCATTTCCTGCTTTTCTACTCAGTCCCATCAGCAACTTCATGTCTCTATCCCAGTCCTAGAATTATAGATTTAGAGCTGGAAGATCCCTTCTTGCTACCTGTATAACCTCAGGTAAATAATTTATCCTTTCTAGGACTCAGTTTCCTAATCTGTAATTTGAGGATATTAGTAGTTGATTACCCAGCTCTATATCTGTAATCTTTAGATCCTACGACTGAGAGGTTTTAGGATTAAGAGGCTGAGAGAACTGAGGGGCATCACCATCCTACCCAGGCAGTCAAATTTGAAACTTCAGAATCATTTTCAACTTTCTTGTCCTCCTATATTCAATTAGCTGCAAAAGTATTTATTCTAGCTCTACAACTCTTGCTTTAGTGTTATTCCCTCCCTGTACAAAGCCAACAGCCTGAAAAAAATCTACTTAGCTGGTGTCCCTTCATCCAGTTTCTTCCCTCTCCAATCTATCATCTTCTACACAGCTACCAAACTGATATTTCAGAAGCACAATTCTGATCTTTTCACCACCACTCCCTGTTTCTGTCTCTAGAAAAAGAGAAAGAAAAAATTCCTGTATATGGCATTCATAGCCCTTCATGATTCCAACCCATCTTTCTAAAAACTGCCTTCACATTACTCCCCCTTCACTCCAACCAAACTGACCTACAACAGTACCTGCTGCTCTCCTTACAAGACATTCCATGTTTGGATGCTTGCCTTTACACACCTCGTATCCTATGCTTAGAAAGTTCCCTTCGGCCTCTAGTAATTTGGAGCTCAGGTGCCAGCTCTTATAGGAGGCCTTTCCTTAGTCTCACTTATCTATGCTTTGTATTTACTTGTAAGTATACGGCTCTCCCCCAATAAAATACAAACTCTCAAGGCACTGTTCTGTTTTTATCTGTCTTCCCAAGTATCTGGTCTATTATTCAAAGGTGCTACAACAGGAGCTTAACAAATGTTTATAATCAGAGATTTAGTGCCCTCAGGTCTATTTATGCCAATTTCCTCTTTTAAAGAAGAGAAAGAGGGATCGGCAGAGGTTTAGGGACTTCTCTACGGAAAAGGCTGAATTGGACCAAAAGTCCTTTTTCTGCAAACCCTCCAGCGTTCTTTTCATTATACATGAAGTAGCTTTTGAAATCAACCGAATGGGGGGGGGGGGGGAAGAATTGATGGGGTTAATTTCAGCCTACTCCAGTTTCTGAATAGAAGCACTTTTACTGTTCTGTCCCCTCAATCCCAGGACTACAGATGTAGGTCTGGAAGGGAATTCAAGAATCATCAATAGTCCAAACCCCCCTCATTTTACTGAAGAAGAAACAGGCCCGGAGAGGTTTAGTGTCTGGGACGCGGTTACCACTTGGTTCAGAATGGACAATCTCTTCTCTCTTCACGTTCCTTTCACGAGATCCTTAACCCTCTCTCCCTCCAGAACCCCCCCCCCCATCCCCTCCTCTAGCCCTGTCCTCCCCCGACCTTACACCCGCCCCCCCACTCCCTCCCCGCCTGGAGCCGGCGACCTGACCGCTGTGGGGCTATCCAGGAAGGCTGAGGAGAGACAGGGCGGAATGAGAAGAAAGGAGGACGGTCTAGCCCGTGGTCTCTCTACCTTTCAAGATGGGCTTGCCCCCGGGTCGCGGCGAACCCGCAGGCCCCGAGGTGGCCATAACGCAGCCTGGAGCTGCCCACGCTTCCTACTTCCAGGCCCGAGGCCCCTTTAGACGGACAACACTGCGCGTGCGCCGAGAGAATTTAAAGCCCTTCCGGATTCTTAGACGCAAAAATAAATCCACTTTTTCCGCCTTTTCGTGGCGACCCAGGCAGTAGTAGCCCATGAATTGAGGAGAAGGGCTGGGGGCGGCTCTGTCTGCAGCTTTTAGTAAGAAACTTAAGGACCGCCCTCCTCCACGCCTGCCCCCACCCCCAATTCCCCGAGGCCGGGAGAGCACTTTCTCCAATCCTTGCCTTCCCTGGTCAATTTCTAAACTTTTTTAAAGCCCCAGAAGGCCTATTTGTTTCACTTCCAGCTCTCATTTGCATTGAACTTTAAGGCTTAGAAATTTTCCACACATTGAGGTGGATTGTTATGATGATGCTGTTATTATACTTAAGGAAAGTCGGAATGACAAGCCTCTTAAGGTCTCTTCGCACTGCAGGAACCAAAACCGGGAGTGGATTAATTGTGGCTTCCGGCCCCGAAACCGGTCTAGCTAGACAAGCTGGTCCAGAGCAAGAAGTTTCAAGTTTGAAACTTGATTGTAGGCTTCCCTAATTCAAACCTCCCGCGCGATCCGGCTCCGCCCCTTCTCTCAGCCTCTGCATTGGTTGTCTGTTTTTTAGGTGAATCAGCCAAGTCCCTAAGAGCAGATTTCTAAGCACTTTACTTTATCTTTACCTAAATAATCAAGTGCTCCAGTCTATGGCTCGGCGGATCAAGGGTCTTTTAAGTATTGTCCCGTCGCAGCTTGCATCTAAGCCTCATTCACTGCAGCCTGCCACTCTGTTGAAGGTTGCCACAAAGTTGTTTGTGCGAGTTTTGAGGTCTCGGGCCAAAGGACGTAGCTTCCCTCTCTGTAGCAAAATAACGGTAATTTTTGTGCCTGGGAACATTCACTTTGTTGAACCCGTTGTTTCAAACTGTTACAAACTTCCTCTTTGAGTTAATTAGCAGGTTTAACTGAAGCCCTGGTCTTGCTGAATGAATAATACCAGGCATGCTATCTGTGAGTCGTTTGCAAATCAAGAAGGAAGTAGTTGAATAAAGCACTTGCCCTTGTTCAAAGGTGATGAAGATTACCCAAGACCTTAACTATCTTTTCTGATTTCCTTCTGTCTACTACTGTTTCAGCATTTTTCTTTGAATTCTACTAAAATGAAAGCTTTGGAAGGAGATGATGGGAAATTGGTAGGACTGGAAGAGCATATCAGATGTGAGATTAATTTTCTTTAGCAATGCAAGATGAACTGTTCTTAAATGTAAGCAGATTCCTATCACCTAGCATTTATGAAGCATGGGGTGTTCTTTTCCAATCACGTGTAAAGATAATTTTTAACATTCATTTTTTTTAAATTGAGTTCAACATTTTCTCTCTCCCTGTCTCCATCTTCTCCCCTCTCTCTGAAACATTAGGCAATTTGATATAGATTACATATGTGCAATCATGTAAAGCATATTTCCATAAGTCATATTGTGAAACATATGCTGAAACAGTGGCAGACAGAAGGAAATCAGAAAAGATAGTTAAGGTCTTTAGGTAATCTTCATCACCTTTGAACAAGGGTAAATGCTTTATTCAACTACTTTCTTGATTTGCAAACGACCCACAGATAGCTTGCCTGGTTTTATTCATTCAGCAAGACCAGGGCTTCAGATGAACCTGATAATTAACTCAATGAAGAAGTTTGTAACAGTTTGAAACAACGGTTTCAACAAAGTGAATGTTCCAGGCACAAAAATTACGCTATTTTGCCCACGGCTTTATGAGAATTAGCAACCAACTCAAGAAATGTAACTATTTGTTAGCATTGTAGCTATATCTGTGTGGATCAAGTGAAGGGAAAAGCTGAATAAAAATAATCATGTAGATAATTAAATTATTGTAGACAGGAAATCTTAGTCTTGAATTAAATACACACAAGCCCTTTTCTTTAGTTTTTGTCTTGGAGCAGAAAATCTTCCACCCGTCCTTTTTTAACTGTTGCTCCAGAGGAAAAAGAATTCCAGTCCAAAGTCTGTTTTCAAATTTATCTAATTGTTTTCTAATTCAAATACATTATTTACTTACCTTTAACACCCTAATCTAGCATATAAAATTTAAAGTGGGAGGGGTCTTGAAAGTAAATATTCTTTTTCTTGTTGCTAGTGGACTTCCTGGAGTAAGAGCAGTGCCTAACCTGGAAGACCTGTGTTCAAATCCTGCCTCTAACCCCTACTGGCTGTTACCCCGGGCGTACCACTTAATCTCCATAAACTGACGCTCCTTAACTACTTGAATTAAACGAATTACTTGGGGGCGAGGAGTGGCAGGCTTGTTAGAGAAAGTCTGTGTACCTTTGAAAATAACTGAGTTCGGGAGAGAGGAGAAAGGGCGATCTCAAGTTGCTGGTATCAAAAGCACAGGGTTTTGTTTTATTTTGTTCTGTTCCCCCCCTCCGTCCCCTCCCGGCTTGAGCCCTATTTACCTCAAGTAAGGAACTCAGACCTTCCCACCGTGACCTTAACACAAAGTGGAGTTTAAACCTGGTAGAGGAATTTTAAATGCATGGTTGTTTCGCTCTGTTAACATGCTTCTGTCTCTACTCCATACTTCCAATGAGATTTCTCAAGGCCTGGACAGCTGGGGTGGTAAAAGCATAGGCCATTAATTTGGTGCTGGAAGGGAGGTCAGGGGTCCCCTAGTGGCCTAATCTTACAGTGGTGTCCCATCCCTTCCATTGCTAATTTCTTTCTTTCTTTTTAACAATTGGGGTTAAGTAACTTGCTCAAGGTTACATGGCCAGTTAATTTCTGGGTGTGTTGCTAAGTATCTGAGCCCAGATTCTATCCCCAAGTCATCCCAACACTGGGGCAGGTGCTTTTACTCTCTGAGCCACCTGGCTGCCCCTCCATTGCTAATTTCTAATCCAACACAGATGGCAAATAAATATTTTAAAATACACATGTGAAAATTTCATTTTCCTGTGCAAGTTTCTTTGCTCAGGCTGTTGTTGTACATGTTTGGAATGCATGATCTCTTTCACTTAGGTCTCTTAGGATTCCTGACTCCATTCATGATTGAGCTAAAATTTAACTACATAAGGTCTTTCCTAATTTCTTGTCCTATCCCCCAATTATTATCATTTCTTCTAGCTCAAAATTACTTTGTGTATATTTTGCATTAATTTATCTGTATGTTGTGTGCTCCCCACATCCACTGTATATCAACTCAACAATCATTGAAAATTCTATTTTGATCAACCTCTAAGATAATAAGATCAGCTAACGACTGATACTGATTCTTAGTACTCCATTTTGACTTTTCCACAATTCTGCTACCACCACTACTGATATTAATAGAGTTGAACAGGTCTAAGTTCCATTGTATTTTTGTTTGTATTGCTTTTCACGGGTTGCCACGGTCAAAGAATTAACCACCTAGTAGTCAACCTATTGGTGATGAGCCTTTTGATACTTAGTTTGACTAGTCTTTGGATAGGACATCAAATTGACTATTGGGAAAATACCTGAAAACTTTCCAGAAAGGTAGAAAGTGCCGGAGACTGTGTACTGTGGTCATATGACAGCACTAAGTCATACATGGCCAGAAGCAAGTCCCATATGGTCTCATATAGGACTCATATATGATCTCTTAGAACTATGCAGGGCAGCTCTGATCAGGCTCCATGGCATGGTGTGATAGTAATGGCAATTAAAGATTCCCCTGTATTGGCTTGGTTTTCAAATTGATTGTATTAAAACCCAGAGCTTGTTAATCCCACCTGTGGGATGGACTTTTTGATGTGAAAAGAAAGTCCTGACTGGGAGGAGCTGGTGACGTAGATTTGGAGAGACAAGAGAGAGGCGGAAGTTCTTTTTGGAAGCAGCACCTCGTG
>NW_027187309.1:9562095-9573042 GCF_028583685.1 Petaurus breviceps papuanus | reverse complement strand
GCAAAGAAAAAATGGGAAGTAGTGACTTTTGTGAGACATACACTTTTGCTCAGCAGGCAGCAGCATTTTCACAGCCATCTGCTCCGAAAGTGGACAATGTCTAGTCAAGATCACACAGCAATCTACTGGAAGTCCTGGCAAATGAGTCAGATAAAATACCCAGCACATTAAGAACAAAAGTTCTAGCACTTTAGAAGCTGAAATGTATCTATTGAAATCAACTGTCCTCAAGAGTACTATATAAAAGTTGAAAACAGGAGGAAATCTAGGTTCCCATGAGTTTAGGTATTTCAAAGGAAGAACACAGACTACTTAGTTATCTTTTTCCACTGTGTTTGCCTTTAAAGAAAATAGCACAAGACAGAGGGAGAAATTGAATTAATGAAAATAAAACTGAGAAGATATAAATATTATCCGGCAAAAAATAATTATCTAATTACAAATTGAGGGAACAAGTAAACACATCTTTTTTGAAGAATATTGGCACTTACATAGATCTTTACAATTTACAAAGTACTTTACAAATATCTCATTTTGTTTTTACAACAACCCTGTGAAGTAGATGATATTACCTCCATCTTATAAATGAGGAAACTGAGGAAGACAGAGAGGTTAAGTGATTTGCCCAAGGTCAAATAGCTAGTGAATAACTGAGGCTAGATTTGAACTTGGGTCTTACTGATTCCTTGCCAGATATTCTATCCAATGTTCCACCTAGATTCTAGAATATAAAACAAAAGACCAATAAGCTAAGAATTTAATAAATAGTCTCTTTGGTTCTTTTTAAAGATATCAAGGGGGGCGGCCAGGTGGTGCAGTGAGTAAGAGTGCCCCGGAGTGTGGAGACCTGGGATCGGGATCGGTTCCAGTTCTGGCCTCAGATACTTAGCACCCACACAAAATAACTGGCCATGTAACCTTGAGCAAGTTACTTAACCCCAATTGCTTAAAAAAAAATCAAGGTTTCTGTGTGAGCTTCTTTAACCTTTCACATTGTACATACCTATAATCAGTAGCACCAAAGACAAACAATTGCAGTTTGCTTTTTAAACAGTTGCTTTTTAAAATTCATAACTAGAACATATACTATTTATACTATATGAACTGAAGAGAGGTGCAATTTCATAGGGGAAAATTAGATCATTTACAAATTATACAAACTACTGAAAGGCTAAATATATTTTCAAGGTTGAATATACAACACATATATACACACATTTATACATACATACATACATACTATATATATAATGTGTTATATATATATGTATATATATATGTAAATTCACAAGACTGGTAATGTATGTTTGTATGGTATTCCTAAATCAATTCATTGTCATAGGAAAGAGGTTGTCTTAGCTGCTACTTTTGATTGTAGGCAAATATTATAATTTCCCAAAGACCCTTGTACTTCATTAACAGTTGATTGATAACCATTGCTGTCTCCAGGTATAATAAAGAATATATAATCCTTGAGGAAGGGAGGTGAGAGCTGCTGGACTACACATCAACCTAAAGAGGAAATTCCCTTATAAAGAATATGTGAACCCCTTTGTAAAGGAGCCATCTTAAAGATGCTGGAAGTGGTAACAGAGCTGCTAATGGAGAGCAATGAGAGAGAGATTGATGAAGTATAAAATGCTTTTCTTACAAAACAGTCTGAGAAAGAGTGCAAGCATTATTATTATTATTCCTTTTGGTTGTTTTTATTTTTAACAAATGAGATCGAGGTGTTTAGCAGCAAAATGACTTGTCCAAGGTCATAACAGCTAGTCAGATATCAACGAAGGACCCTAAATTTGGTGTCATGACTCAAGTCATCATTCTTTTTACTGTACCATGTGGTAATGGATCCTGGACAGATCTTTCAACATCCTCTTTGTAGTCATCAGTAGAACCTTAGCTAGGATCCATCATCATCTACTGATTCTGCAGCTTCATCTCCAGGACAGACTTCCTCTAGGTTGCTGTCCTTGATCTTTTTCAATATTTCTAAGAGAAGAAAATGTCTACATCAAATGAGTAAAAACATAAAGAGAAAAACTGGTTTGAATCCCAGCTCTAACAGTTTCATGCTGTCACCCTGCATGTCACTTCACCTGCTGAACCTCAATATTTTCATATTTAAAATGGGGTTAATAGCAACCTGACAAGTGAAGAAAGCATTTTGTAAATCATAAAAGCATTATTGAAATGTACTCTTCTCAAAAAATTGATTTTGTTTCTGTGTTTGCCACTGAAAAGCTGTGTTACTTTTAGTCAATTCACTTAGCCTCTCTAGGCCCTGGCATTTTCATGGATTGTTGTGAGGAAAATTTGTGGAAAGCCTAGACTTGCAACTTATATATGTGAAGCTATATTGAATTAGATCAACTCTTTTTTAGCTAAAAAATGTCTGTGATTTTATTGTAACCACAAGATGTCACTGTGGTGGGAAAAACTAGCAAGGGTTAGCTAAAAATGCAGAGTGAAATCAAAAGTAAGGACAGTCTCTGTCTATGTATCTCTGTGTCTCTCTCCCTCTGTCCCTCTGTCTGTCTGTCTGTCTCTCTCCCTCCTTCTTTCCAGTTGATAAATGAGAGGAACACCCAGTTTGCCTCTCTTTCCAAGCCACCTGAAGGGCCTGCACCACTGAGTCAAATACCAGAGTTATAGCCCCAGGCAATTAATAAATGATCTGGGAGTCATGTCAAATCATCTCCCTGTTCTTGAAGAATTTGAAAAGTTAAAAATATTTTTTTTTAATATAAGAAACTTTTGAGTCCTCCCAGGCAGTCTTTTAACCAAGACTGAACAGGATGATTCTAACTTATATACTCTGTGAAAGATAAAATCCGCTTAGGGCTTCCTTCTCCCATCACTTTCACTTTACTTGTTTACAGATGCTGCTAAGGAGGAATTCGGGCCTACAAAATACTATTGACTGAAGTGGGGGTGGGTTGGGTGAGAGATATAGAAGGGGCTGTGATGGGGAATCAAGGTATAGGTGGAAGTAGTCTAAAAAGAAAATAGAAAATCTTGGGTTTTAAACTTCATCAGAAAGAAAGGGGAGAAGAAAGCGAAAAGGTGAGAGAATACTTCATCTGTTGTCTGAATTTTTGTATCAGGAAATATTGATCAATACAAATCTTACCTCCTAGTCTAGTCACTGCTGTCAGATCAACACATCTGCTGCCCTTCTGTCCCAATCCTTTATCTACCATCTCTGTTGCTGCTAGGGGGAGGAGCAGGCAACTGTGCCTCATTTTATCTCCTCCCTCAGTTCTAGTTTTTGATAAGGAATTGTGATGCTCCAACTCTTCACAGTCCCAAAAACTGGGGATATTTTTGATCAGTGTTGAGGAAAAACTCCAATTCCCAGCACTCCAAATAAGGGTTCATACCACTCCACTTATCTGCCTTCACTGGCCTGCTTCTGAGTGCCCTATGGTTCTATACTGTGAATAAACTAGAGGTAAACATTTTTTTTGCTTTTTGGAGGGCAATTGGGGTAGAGGTAAACATTTTGAGAGATAAAAATAAATCTATCTCTAAGCTCAAGAAATGTATACTTTGCTTGTATAGACAATACATATGTATGCAAGTATTTAGGGATTTTAAAAAGTAATTGCTCAGTGATGGAGTAGGTTAGGAAGGAAGATCAATAAAACAAACATTAATTTAAAAATTAACTTTAAAAGACAACATAAACAAAGAAAACAATAACAGGATGGTATTAGACTTCTTTTATGATCTAGGCTTATACTAGTACAATCAATAATATCTGGTTGGGTTCTGTTAGAATGATAGCAAGGGATGACACTGATACTGGGTTTTGAAATATGGAAGGAAGAAACACAAATAGGGCTAAAGTAAAAATCTAAGTTGATCTACTAGAGGATAGGCCTGCAGAGGGTGGTGTCTAGTCTTAGCTACTTTATCCAGGATCAAGCAGGAACTGATCATCACATTGAAGAATGTTGGATAACAGAGTTTGACCTAAGTAAAAAGTTGCAATCCAAAAACTGAGGCTGGACTAACAGAAGAAAAAAATGAACACAATGAAGAAATATTATGGATTTTTTAAAAAAGGCAAGGAAAATGAAAAAGAGAATGACTTCACAACAAGAATCATTTGGCTACAAGAACTACAAGAGTAATTAAGCCAAGTCAAGTCAGCAAGCACTTATTTTTTTTTTTTAGGCAATTCTGATTTAGTGACTAACCCAGGGTCACACAGCTAATAAGTGTCTAAGACTGGATTTGAACTCAGCTTCTTGAGACTGCAGGGCCAATGCTCTATCCACTGCATCATATACCTGCCCCTATCTTTTTCCTTATTGTAGAGTTTACCACCACCCTTACAATTACCCAGACTCAGAATGTAGCTGTCATGCTATACTCCTCACTCTCTTTCATCACTTTATCCCCATACCCCCTTGCCAAATCCTTTAATTTCTATCTTTGCAACATATCACTTCTCATATTCACTCCCTTATCTCTTCTGACACAGCCAAAATTCTCACAATTGGACTACTGCAATGGCCTGCTGGCTGGTGTCCCTGCCTCAAGTCTCTCCCCACTTCAATCCATCCTCCAATCAACTGTCAAATTACTCATTCTAAAGCAAAGTTCTGATCATGTCATACCCCCTCCTCCAGTCAATTAAATAAACTCTAATGGTTCTCTTATTATCTCTACAAGATTAAAATAAAAAACAAACTCTGACTTTTAAAGCCCTTTATAACCTGGCTCCTCCCTGCCTTTCTAGTCTTCTAAACCTTACTTTCCACTATGTACTCTGTGATCCTGTGAAGCTGGTCTTGCTGATCTTTGCAAATGACAACCCTTTTCCTAACTCTGGGCATTTTCACTGGCTCCCCCCACCCCCAGGCCTAGAATCCTCTCTTTCCCCAGCTTCTTCTTTTAGCTTCCCTGACTTTTTTCATCTCTCAGCCTCAGCTAACATTTAATTTTCTTCCAGAAGCCTTTCCCAGTCCTCCTTAATCTTAGTACCTTCCTTCTGCTGATTATCTCCAGTTTATCCTGTATATACAACATTTGTACCTCATTATTTGCATATTGTCTCACCAGCTAGACTATGAGCTTTTTTTGAGTAGGGACTGTTTTTTTTTGGTCTTTCTTCCATTTTGGTGAGGGGTCCAGGTGGCCAAACTTCATTGCCTGTCTAGCTCTGTTTCTGATTTCTTGGACTTTGCCAGCATAATGCTTCCACTACCCTATTACCATGGAATTTTTCTCAGAGTCTAGGATGTTCTTACCTTGGAACATCCATATTCCCCCATGGCTTTCTCACAGTGAAGCATCTCTCTGAGAATACTGGCTCCCTTCTTACATTAATGAATTCTTTCTGGGGATCTCCATTTTGCTATTCTTGTATCATTTCTTAAAGATGGCAGGATGGAATCTTCAATCATTTCTAAAATAAGCAAGATTCATAATATTTTAGCTGTCTTCAAAGAAAGCAGATGGTGAAAGAACAGGATCTGTTTGAGGACCTTATTGATATATAGCATACAATGCGACTGCAATAATTATACTTCAAAGATTTATGGGTTTAGATAGTGCTCAGTTAAATGACTTTTCTTGTTGTAAGACAAACTGTTGCTAAAAAATATAGCTAGCTTGAAGCTTTAATGACTGCCTTTGTGTGACCATAGCCAATACTCTTGAAATCGTTGTTTCAAATACTAGTAAAATAATCTTGAACAGCATTGAAGACACAGAAAATTTCATAAATAGGATGTCTATCAAAGCAGTATCAAAAGCAAAATAAAAATAACATAAAATGATATTAAAACATTAAAATTAATATTATCTCTGTATTGATTTCTATTGTATTGATTCTATAATGCAACTGACTTTATGCTGTATTAATTTTATAATTGTGTCTGTATTCACATGGTGTAGCGGCAAGCACCCCAAGCACGTCCTCAGGGTTTGCCGCCACCACAGGTTCTTGGATCTGCTTTGTTAAAGGAAAGCAACTCAAAATGGGTTAACAAGCTTACTTTAATCAGTCAGACATATATCGTTTATCTTGTTCAGGGGAAAAAGGTCAGCACCCCGAACTTCAAAGTATACAGGCAGAATTATCAAGACAGAAACAGATCAAGTAGACAGCTTTCCAAACTGTCCACCCATTACATCCATACCCAGTCAACATCTGGGTTTCCACATCTGGGTTTTTCAAAGCCAGGGGACTCTCAACAACGGCTTCCCAGAATTCAGATCAAATCACAGAACACTTTTCAAAGTGAGTCCCAAAACAAAGCTACACATCAGGGCTTATATAGCCTTCTCCTGGCTCAGAGAATGTAACAACCTTATTAACCCACTGGTCAATCAAAAAGTATCTACTGAAAAACAAGCCTCCCTCCCCAGGCTTCTGGTGCACTTTAGCCTAGGGGCAGGGAAGATCTTCCAAATTTGCATTCCCATTACACATGGCTTCAGTTAAGCTCAGGAATCCAACTGAGTCTGTAGCTACCTAGCTTAAGTTGAGTTCAGTAATCCTGCTGACCTGGCTCAAAGTTAGTTTACTTTAACAGAAAGGTTATTATCTCTCATGCCAGTAACTCCTAGGATATGCCTTGTATATCTGTTTATTTAGCCCTACAAAATTATCATCTCCAAAAGGTATATTGTCCATCCTTGCAAATTTCTTATCTCCCTACCAAACCTTTCTTGGCCCCATCCTAACTCATGTCTCCTCATGAGGCCTGCCATGCTGATAGTTCCCATAAAATAATTATCATTCCTTAATTGTCAGAGGGGGTGGTCACTAATCCTGTGTGCTGGCCTCTTTTCTTCAAAATAATCAATCGTGTTGTCCCCACCTCCCCACGATGCTGTCACCCTGTAAACAATTGTATTATCTTCTCCACTTATCCAACTCTGTATCCCCAAAACTATATTAAGGCTGGTGAACCCCCCCCCAGGGTCTGTGGTCATTGAGAGATGCCATTGGCCCAATTTATTGATTACTGCTAGTCTGCTAAATTAACAATAGTTCATACTTAATAAGATTGTGAGTTCACTCTGTCCTTTGTGTGACCTGAACTTGTATCATGTGACTTAGGAGCATACCCCAGGAACTAGCCCCTCCTGGAATAGACTGTACTGTGAAAACTGGCTATTCTTTCAAGGACTGTTATTTGATAACACCTATGAAAAACACATACTGCTCATCCCGGTTGCACAAACATCCGAAAGAATTAAGCAACATCTGGCAAGGAACCAATTATCTTGGTCAAGCCTTCTTTGTTCTTCTCCCATAAAAATCCCCAATTCCCTGAGCCTCTTCGGAATCTCACTCATGGAGAGAACACTCCGCCTGGGACCCTCCCATTCGGGACTCAAAGGCTGTACCCCAGGATTCCCAGCCATGTTGACCGAGAGTTGGTGCTCCCCCGAATTGGTGATGTTTTTCTTTCTCTCCTCTTACTATTCTTAGTTCTTATTTTAGTTATGCTTGCTTTAATTGTGCTAGGAATATTGTATTGCTGGTGCCGATTTAAGCTTCCTTGTTTCTATGTTCAATAAAACTCCTTCCTCTCCTAAGACTGTGTCGTTTGTGGGAGCGAATCCGAACCGAAACCAAAATCACCATAACACCTCACTAAAAAGTTGATTATGCTCAGATAATTGTATTAAAAGGAAAATTCTTTGTTTGGGCTTTTCCCCTGATTAATGAGGCAAAATACAGGACAAAGAGAATTAAAAGGAATTTATTAAAATATATCAAGGTAACAACACATTAATGGACTTAAAAAAAAAATCAAGTTAAGTGGGGGAGGAGACAAGATGGTGGAGTAAAAGCAGGAACATGTCTGAGCTCCTGCTACAAAACCTTCAGTACCTGTAAAATATAACTTGAAGCAAATTTTAGAGATACAGTATCCACAAAGTGACACAGAAAAACAAATCTCCCGCTAAAGGCAACCTGGCCAGCCAACAGGAAGGGTCTATCAGACCAGACTGGCAGCCAAGCATAGTCCCGTGTGAGCCACCCAGGCCCAGACTCAGGGTGGCTCTGACCAGTGGCCCAGACTGGCCAGAACAGACTTCAGGAGAGTGAATCATCAGCAGCTATGGCAGTTTCCAGACTTCTCAAACCATTAACACCAAAGAGAAAGTAAAAGGTCAGTGGGGAACTCTGCTGGAACCAGGTAACAGAAGAGCATTGTCTGGCCCCTGCCCCTGGGGCAAGAGGTGGCAGATGCAAGGTGGCTGCAGCTGCTGCCATGTGACTGCCTCAGGAGCTCTTGACCTGCAGATCTTAGGGTGACAAGCTACCATTCAAAGGGCACTCACTCTTGCTTTGATCTGCTTGGATCTATATTGCGGTCTTGAGTTGTGGTCCTAGGGTATGTGGCCACTGTGCCAGAGCTTGGAGTGTCTGTAGAGAGGGTGCCCTTCTCATAGCTCTGACAACATTTGCAAAAACCCCAGTGATTTGGGACATAGCTCTCTCCACTCTGGAAGCAGAGTTCTATACTGGCAAAGAGCTCAAAAGTCAAGTGAATGGCTGGCAAGATAAGCAAGCAGAGGAAGAACAATCAGACTATTGAATCCTTTTTTGAGGACAAAAAGGATCAAAACATGGAACCAGAGGAAGTCAACAAAGGCAAAACTCCTGCATAAAAAGCTTCCAAGAAAAATATGAATTGGTTACAGGCCATGGAGGAGCTCAAGAAGGATTTTGAAAATCAAGTAAGAGAAGTGGAAGAAAAATTGGGAAGAGAAATGAGAATGATGCAAGAAAATCATGAAAAGCAAGTCAACAGCCTGCTAAAGGAGATGCCAAAAAATGATGAAGAAAATAACACCCTAAAAAATAGACTGCCAAATTAAATGGCAAAAGAGGCCCAAAAAGCCAATGAGGAGAATACCTTAAAAAGCCAAATTGCCCAGATGGAAAAGGAATTTCAAAAACTCACTGAAGAGAATAATTCTTTCAAAATTAAATTGGAGCAAGTGGGAGCTAATGATATTATAAGAAATCAAGATACTATAAATCAGATCCAAACAAATGAAAAAAAATTAGAAGGCAATGTGAAATATCTCATTGGAAAAGCCACCGACATGGAAAATAGATCCAGGAGAGAGAATTTAAAAATTATTGGGCTACCTGAAAGCCATGATCAAAAAAAGAGCCTAGAAATAATCATTCGAGAAATTCTCAAGGAAAATTTCCCTCATATTCTAGAACCAGAGGGCAAAATAGAAATTGAAAGAATTCAACAATCACCTCTTGAAAAAGATCCCCAAAAGAAAACTCCTAGGAATATCATAGCCAAATTCCAGAGTTCCCAGGCCAAGGAGAAAATATTACAAGCTGTAGGAAGAAACAATTTGAGTATGGTGGAAACACAATCAGGATAACACAAGATCTAGCAGCTTCTACACTAAGGGATTGAAGGGCTTGGAATATGATATTCTGGAGCTCAAAGGATCTAGGATTAAAACCAAGGATCACCTACCCAGCAAAACTGAGTAGAATGCTTCAGGAGAAAATATGGTAATTCGATGAAATAGAGGATTTTTAAGAATCCTTGATGAAAAAACCAGAGCTGAACAGAAAATGTGACTTTCAAATACAAGAAGCAAGAGAAGCATGAGAAGATAAATAGGAACAAGAAATCATAAGGAACTTATTAAAGTTGAACTATTTACATTCCTACATGGAAAAATTATAATTGTAACTCATGAGGCTTTTCTCAGTATGAGGATATATAATACCATGCAAGAGCAGCTTTCTAGAAGAGTGCTACTGTGAACAGATTTGAAGGTTCTGATTACACAGTATAGTGAACACCCTATTTATTCCATAGCAAGTCAAATCAAAACATTTACAGAAAATCAAAGTACAGCACTCACAATATTACAACTTATCACAGGAAATCACAATATTATATTCACAACAGCTTATCATTAAAATGGCCACAAAGTTTTCACCAAAGTGGTCACAATATTTAGAACACAGAGCAATCATCTCAAAGTACAATAGTCAAAGTCTTCCACTCGTAGGGCATACTAGGTTACAAATCAATTACTTTTTCAGTCATCAATCACTAAGAATCATTAATCACTAAGTACAATCATTAGAAAATACACAAACCCTCCACCCCTAGGTCACTAGTAAACTACAATTTCATCATTACTCAGTACCCATGGAGAGGTCTTTTCATCTTGACTTGGGGCCATTTCTCAGATTCCCTGGATCCCCTTCCACGGTCCCAGATTCTATCTGGATTCACCAGACTGTCACCTGGGTTCAATGGCACACAACTCCCAGTTCCTTGTCCAGCTCTCTGGGCAGGTCCTGCTCCACACTGAAGTTCACAGGTTCCAGTCCATCTCAAATCCTTCACAATTTCTGTTCCTGGGAATTCAAGGCTCAACCAAGCCATAAACAGACAAAGTCTTAGCATCCTGGTCATGCTTCCTCTGTCTTCTGAAGCTTGTTAAAAAAAAATTAGAATCACCTTATCCAGCCAGGGGGAAGGGGGGAGAGGGGGAGAGGGAGTCCTGGGCTTCTGGACTCCTGGGCTCTTGGGATCCTGTTCAGAAGAAGCTCCACCACCACAAGTTCTCAGGAAATTCTGTCTCAGTTCTCCATTCTCTCTTCTGTAGCTGTTCTGCCTCCAGATCCTTGTCCCAAGAAATTCTGACTGTGCCTCTCTGGGGCTTTTCTTATATACACAGCATTAGCTACTTCCTGTTTCAACCAACCCCTTCCTGTTATGTCAGGAACAGGAGTTCATACCTTCTACTTCTTTCACAGAGGCTCAGATCAATTACTAAGTGCTAAGTCCCTGCTTACTTGCCAAAACAAAGGTGTCAAATTACATTACCATTACAACAACTGAGGACAGGTATACTCCTTTTTATTTCTATTCAATATTCTCCAGAATTTTATCTTATATAACTCTTCTAAAATTC
>NW_027187309.1:9466612-9561695 GCF_028583685.1 Petaurus breviceps papuanus | reverse complement strand
ATTCAATATTCTCCAGAATTTTATCTTATATAACTCTTCTAAAATTCTATTGATCTTTAACTTCTTTCTTGTTTATTTTATGGTTAGATTTATATAAGTCTGACAGGAGTAAATTGAGGTCTCCTAGCATTGCTGTTTTGTTTTCCATTTCCTCTTATAACTCATTTAATGTTTTCTATAAAAATTTAGATGTTCTGCATTTGATGCATATATGTTTAGTGTTAATATCAATTCATTGTCTATGGTACCTTTTAGTAGTTTCTCTAATTGTCTCTTTTAATTAATTGTATTTTTGTTTTTGTTTTGTCTGAGTTCATGATTGGAATCCCTGCATTTTTTTTAACTTCAGCTGAAGCATAATAGATCCTCTAGACACTTATTTTAAATTTGTGCTATCTTTCTGTTTTGAGTATGTTTCTCATAAACATCATATTTTTGGATTCTGGTTTCTAATCTATTGTACTATTCTATTCAGTTTTATGGGTGATTTCATCCTATTCACATTCTTAGTTACAATTGTTAAGTGCATATTTCCCTCCTTTCTATTCTCTCTCTCTCTCTCTCTCTCTCTCTCTCCTCTTTGAGATTCTATTTTGTTTTTGGTCACTGTTTCCTTTAATCTACTCTCCATCTTTCCTTTCTCTTAACCCTTTTCTCTCCCACTTCCCTGTAGAATAATATGAATTTCTGTACCCAGCTCTAAATGCATGTGTATTATTCCCTCCTTGAACCAGTTCAAATGAGAGTGAGATTTAAATGTTGCTCACTCTCAACCACTAGCCCCTAAATTATAGAAACTCTTTTTTATGTGTCTGATTTATGTGAGATACTTTCCCCCATTCTTTTGCTCCTTTTTTCCCTTTCCCAGGAAATTCATCTTCCCCAAATTTCATTCTTCTTTTGAAATCATACAAACATAATAGAATCCCACGCAGACTCTTTGTCCAATTAGACTATCTCTCTCTCAGACCCCTGGAGATGAAAAAGTTCTGAGGAATTACATGTATCATATAAAAATTTGAAATTACTTGCCTTATCTTAAGAGGAGGACTCTTAAGATAAGCCAAGTAATTTCAAATTTTTAGTCCCTTGTGATTTCTTACTCACATTTACCTTTTAATACTTCTCTTGATTCCTGTGTTTAAATGTCAGATTTTCTCTTCAGCTCTGGTCTTCTTATTAGGACTAGAAAGTTTTCTATTTCATAAAATATCATTTTTTTCCTCTATTGACTGATTCTCTGTTTTTCCAGGTAGGTTATTCTTGATTGTAATTCTAGCTTCTTTGCCTTTTGGAATATCACATTCCAACTCCTCTGTTCCTTTTAGTGGTGGCTGCTAAATCTTGTGTGGCCCTGCCCCTGGTACTTGAAATATTTCTTTCTGGTTTCTTTCAGTGTTTTCTCCTTGACTTTAGAGTTTTGGATTTTGTTTACACTATTCCTAGGAGTTTTCATCTTAGAGTTTCTTTCAGGAGGTGACTGGTGGATTCTTTCTATTTCTATTTTACCCTCTGGTTTTATGATATCTGGGCAGTTTTCCTTTTATAATTTCTTGTGATATGATATCTAGGCTCTTTTTTAGATCATAGCCTTCAGGTAGTCCAATAGGTCTAAGTTATCTTCCTTCAATTTATTTTTCAGGCCAATTGTTTTTCCTGTTATGTATTTTATTTTTTTTTCAATCTTTCAATTTTGTTTTATTATTATTATCATTATTATATTTTGGTGTCTCATGGAGTCATTAGCATCCATTTGGTCAGTTCTAATTTTGGGGAAATAATTTTCCTTAGTTTTTTTTTTTGTACCTCTACCAAGCTGTTAATTCTCTTTTCATAACTTCCTTGAAAACTAATTTATTTTCCCTCTCCATCCTTTTTCCTCTATTACTTTTATTTATTTATTATTAAAAAAAATCTCTTTCTTTAACATTTGATTAAACTCCTCCAGGAATTCTTATTAGGTTTTATGTAATCTTTATTTTTCCTTTCAGACTTTGCTTGCAGATGTTTTCAAGTTATTTATTTCTTCTGTTTGTGTTTTCAGCTTCCCTTGTTACTATAGTGGCTCTTTATGGTAGGTTCGTTTTTTTTTGTTTGTTTGCTCATCCTTCTAGCCTAATTCTTGCATTTGAATTTTATGTTAGTAGTGGACTCTGCTCACTTCTGGGGAGGATATCTGGCCTAAACTTCTGTTGCCTTTACAATTCAGTTTTGGGACTTACAACTTTTCAATGCTTTCATATTGGTGTGATCTGGAGAGAGATCGCAGTCCTCTCTGTCTGAGCTTTGCAAATTCATGATCCAAGTTTGCATCTGTTGTCTTGTGTGTAGTTGAGTTTTAGTGGACTGTTTCTAGATTCAGTTATTGTTGTTCTGCTGGGAGGTTCTTCAGGTTCAGAGCAATTGAATTTCTGGCTTCCCTTTGGTTTTGGTCTCCTGCCCTGGTTTTTACACTGCAGGCTTATGTACTAGTTTAAAGGTTTGAATTGAGTCATTGCTCTTCTGTGATAAGAGTTTGGAATTTTTGTTTTTTGTTTTTTTGTGCTCAGTACTCAGCTAGGGTCCTGTGCTCAGTTTTGGCTGCTCTTCCAACTAGATTCTGTGATTCTGTGAAACATTAACTTTATTTTCAAATTAAAAAGAAAAATGGAATTAATTAAATTAAAAAGTGATCACTTCCTCTCTCCAGGTGTGGACTCTACAAGAAGGGTATACTGGGGTATCTACCAAGGAGGCCCATTTCCCAGGTTCTTCATCCCTCCTATGGTAACCTCCTCAGTAGAGGGCAACTTTTGTTCTAGTGTGTTATACTTTCTCAAGTTACAAAATTCCTATTTATGAGTAATGGAAAGACTAGGTTCAAAACTTCAGTGAAATTCAAATTCATTATACCTCCAGAATTCCCCTGATACTTCATTTTGTAACTTTTTAAAAAAAGACAAGAAGTTAGATAAGATGACCCATTCTTGAAGAAACTATATTAGATCCCAAAGAAAATTGCTTCATTTTCTAAGTGTTCTTGAGCCTCCTGTTTGTTATTTGATTGTAAAAATTTTTCAGGGATTGAATTTGTCATCTATTATTTGCAGAATTCATAGTAACTTTTAGTGATTATGTATTTTTTACAATTAATGGAGACGAACAGTGTGATTTTGTTTTTTTCTTTATAAACTCAGTATATAACATAGTTCCTGGTAGATAGTCACGTAGTAGATGTTTAATCAATGTTGTTCATCGATTGAAACAACAACTACCATTTATCATATCCATGGAAAATTTGAAATTAGAAAGGAATCTTTGTGCTACAAAAGACTGGGTTTCCCTAATCTAATCCAATCTCCTGATTTTTCATGGATGGAACCTGAGACCCAGAGAGATTTACTAATATGTAAAAGGCTAGACAGCTGGTTAGTACCAAGACTAGAACCTAGATTTCCCATTTCCTCATCTAATGCTATGTCTACTCTAACATGACATTTAAATACATTTTTGAAAAGAGATGGCTCAATTTAAAAGTTTTTGTAGCCATAAAAAGCAAAGTCAATTACCACACACAGAGAGTCAGCTTAGCCTTTAATCACTGATCTCTCCCTTCTAGCTTTATATGCACATGATTCCGTGAATTGAACTTACTAATCACAAACATTCAAGATCTAGTTTTAAGGGGTAGCCATAAATATCTAGACTTCTTGCTCTTGAGAGTGATTCATCACTGAGCAATTAAAGAATAGTTGATGAAAGCATTCAATTCACTAGAGGAGAAAATATTAAAAACTTTTTCTCAGATCAGGAAATAAGATTAAAACAATAAATACATTTGTAGTATTCGTTTCAGCATACTCATTTGGTATTATGAAATATTTCAATATAGACCTAGAAATAATTACAAGAGGTGCCAGGTGACAATGAAATAAACTGTGGCTCAGCTCCCCAAGATTTATGCTTATACAGAGCAAGTTCATTCTTGGGGTAGCTCCTTAAAGTCATCCTTTTTTTGGCATGAATTATTACCACCCAGAGTTGCCTCTGAAAAAATATAGGATTGTGATTTAAACATAGCTGGTGTCTAGGTAAAATGGTCCCCAAATTCCCATCCAAACTACCATAGTACCTATCATGGTACAGCACAGTCTTTATTCCATCCCAATAAACACACACATGCACACACACACACACACACACACACAGAGCCTACAGTCCCCATAGTAGCCCACAAACAATTGATATAATTTTCCTTCATATTAGATGAATCCTATCTTTTCTTAGGGCCTTCAACTCAACCACATTCACAACCATATTGGGCATTTAGATTCTTATCAGAATGGAAGCAACTTGGGACTCCCCATCCCTAAATGTTCCAATGACCCCCACTTCACATTAGAGATCATACCAACATTCAAACTTATGGTACTACATTGAGATTTTTACTTCCTAAGAAGAAAAATTAATTTAGAGTTGTTAGAGTGACAACTTCCCAGACATTCCCATTAGTTTTTTTTTTTTCTGTCTAAGGCAACCAATTCCTCCTTAGTTATTGAGACCTACTTAAAAGATGTTTTTTAGTATTCTTAAGGAGGTTGCCAATGGATAGGTCTACACTTTCCATTGAAAGATGATCTCAAACCCTCAAATTCTCACCACCTCTTAAGATGATCAGATTGATGAAGAATTCCATTGATCATTTATTTAGAATGACAAAACTCATATGATTCACTTGAAAGCTGCAACTTGTATATTTTGGATTGCTTTTCATTATCATCATCATCATCATCTCTCTCTTTCATACACATACACAAGAGCTAGGTAGAAAAGCATATGTCAATCAATAAGTATTAAGTGCCTTTTATGTGTCAGACACTTATATGTATGTATTCTGCATCTATACTATTTCATATGTTCTAATATTTAGAGTTTTGGAGGTGGCAACTTTCTTATATAATATTTTGTATAATAATTAATTTTGTTTCCATCCTTTCCCCTGACTTGACTGACTTGAGAGAAAAAAAAATACAAAAATATGAAGGTCCTACTCTGTCATAGTCAGACCTTCTATTATGTTCAGTTCTGTTACTACATTTGAGGAAGGACATTTACAAATAGTAGAATGTCCACAAGAGGGCAATGTGGATGATGTCAAGTCTCAAGGTTATGTCATAGAAGGAGTTGTTGAAGGAACCAGAGATATTTAGTCTTTGAGGTGAGGTGGGGGCATAATATCTGTCTTTAAGCATATGAAGAGGTATCATATGAAAAAAGAATCATATTTGTTGTGCTTCTTTCCAGTGGTAGCACTAGGAGCAATGAATGAAGATTGCAAAAAAGCAAATTTAGGCTTCAGGTAAAGAAAAAAAAAGCTTTCTAGGAATCACAAATATTCAAAAGTAAAATCAGTTGCCTTCAAAGGTAATGGGTCTACAAGGAAAAGACAAGGTCTTCAAAGATCAGATGACGACTTTGGGGCATATTGAATTATTCTTTTATTAATTGGAGTAGGTGACCTCTGTGAGGTTGCAGCCATCTCTGTGATCCTGTGATTCTATGAAACATACAAGAAGACTCATTGAAGAGACTATGTAACTGATAGTCTGTCTCTTATTATATATTTTATGTAGATGGTATGTCCAAGCATGATTTTAGTCCTTACTACTCAATTGATGGCATTGTTTTTTGGCAATCATGTTTTCTTGATAAAACATGAACTTTCCTTTTCCTTGGTGTCCTTGGCCCAATTTTTCCACTTGGCCCATATTTCACTGCTACTTCATAACCTGAGCTATACTTTATTTTTGGTCTTCAGAAGAATGGAAAATAAAGAGAGAGGGGCATAGGGACAGAAAGGAGAGGGGTTATTTATATCAAGTATTTTTATTTTGCCTAGTGACCTACTCAAGGTTTCTCTATGGAAATATTAGAATCTGTTGAGTCTAGATTTCTATAACAAAAGGAACAGGCACCCTTCCCCATCCCATAACACTCCTGATAAATGGATTCAGACTAACTGTAGATAATGACAAAAGGCTACAGTGAATTTAATAAAGTTTTATGATAAATTTATGTTTTATTAATTTGACACAAAACCTAAAAGCAAACAATTTGAGTGATCCATTCCAGGAGATGTCTTAGCAAAGGAAAGATAGTTTGAAAAGGACAGAATTTTTTTCTTTTTAGTTACAAATCAAGCATTAATAAACTAAAACCCTGCATACAAAACTCATTTACATCACAAATTCTGCTGGAGCCAAGGTGCAAAATTATAATGCCTTGTTCATACGTGGACTTACAGAGTCTTTGTAATAACTGCACAATTACTTAGGGTCATCAGCTCACAGGAGGGGAACCACTACAGTAAGAGAATAGGACAGAAACCTAGATGATATCTATCTATCTATCTATCTATCTATCTATCTATCTATCTATCTATCTATCTATCTATCTATCTATCTATCTATCTATCTAACCCAAGGAGAGATCACATAATAACAGTTCATTTAAAACTCATCTCAGTAAGAGAATGCAATGTAATTCAGATGCCTAAAAAAGTGAATGCTAGATTTGGTTGCATTAAAAGATGCAGGGTCCAGAATAACAGGTCATGATATCCCTATTATATGCTTCCCTGAAATACTGTCTTCAATTCCAGCAGAGTTCTATCTCATTTAGGGAAGAATAGTGATAAACTGAATTACGTCCAGGAGAGGTGATGGTGATGGTTGTACATAATGGACCTTGAGATCATGTTATCTGAAGAGCAGTTGAAAGAATGAGGAATATTTAGCCTAGAAAAAAAGAAGACAGGGGAGGTGGGGTTGGGCTTTGATAACTGTAGCAGCAAGCACCCCAAGCGTCCTCAGGGTTTGCCGCCACCACAGGTTCTTGGATCTGCTTTGTTAAAGGAAAGCAACTCAAAATGGGTTAACAAGCTTACTTTAATCAATCAGACATATATCGTTTACCTTGTTCAGGGGAAAAAGGTCAGCACCCCAAACTTCAAAATATACAGACAGAATTATCAAGACATTAACAGATCAAGTAGACAGCTTTCCAAACTGTCCAACCATTACATCCATACCCAGTCAACATCTGGGTTTCCACATCTGGGTTTTTCAAAGCCGGGGGACTCTCAACAACGGCTTCCCAGAATTCAGATCAAATCACAGAACACTTCTCAAAGTGAGTCCCAAAACAAAGCTACACATCAGGGCTTATATAGCCTTCTCCTGGCTCAGAGAATGTAATAACCTTATTGACTTATTAACTTATTGACTGGCCAATCAAGAAGTATCTACTGAAAAACAAGCCTCCCACCCCAGGCTTCAGGTGCACTTTAGCCTAGGGGCAGGGAAGATCTTTAAAATTTACATTCGCATTACAATAACAATCATATATTTTAAGAGTGCTCATACAAAGAGTCTAGACTTTACTACCACTATGGGGGGCAGGGCAGGAAGCTCTGCTTTTGTTTTCATGGAAGTTGTAAAAAGCCACGGACCTTTAAAAGACTTTCTGGACTCATCAGGGCCAGATGGACAAAAGGTTTGAACAAGAGGGAAATAGCTTAGTGGTGCTAATTCAGGTTGCAGACTTGTAGGAAAGGCTAGCCAGCCTCTGTATCACCCAACCCTCACCATATCTACCACCTTCAAAATTTCACTTCACACATCAATGGTGTTTTTCAATTTGCCTTTTTACTTGCTAAATTTTGTGTTATGATTTAATTTGAATTAATAAACCAACTTCCTTAAAAATTCAAACATGTTTCTGAGGATGAAGTGGTTTTCAGACAGTCACTTGTTAGTATTTATTAGTCTGATTGTTCCTAACACCTAGTGGAGAATCAGGTTCAATAAACTGAGAATGAGTTTTGAAAAGTAGGCAATTTTGGATCCTTTCTAAGGACATTATTCCAGGCAAACTGCTCTGTTTGTCATTCCCTATATATGACAGTTTGTTTTCAATCTCTATCCCTTTGCATAGACTTCTCTCATGTCTAGAAGACTCACTTTAAACCTTTGCAATATCTGGTTCCATTCAAGACTCAACTCAAGTGCTACAATAAGTGGGGTAATTCTAATCCTCTTACCACATGACAGCCATCCAAATACTTAAAGGTAATCATCAAGTCTCCCTTATTTTTTTCCTTTACCAGTCCTTTAACCTTTAACCAGTCCTTATATGGTATGATCTTAAAATAATTTACCATCATGGTTTCCATCTTGTAGATGCTCTTAATCTTAACATGGCCTTTCCTAAAATGTGGCATCTGGAAGTGAACACAGTTTTTCAAATGTGATCTGAGCAGCATAAAATATAGTGGGATTCTTACCTCCATTGCTCTCCATACTATGCCTCTTTTAATATAACCCAAGATACATTGCCTTATCGTACTATTGGTTCATATTGAATTTACAATCCACAAAAAATCCTTAGATCTTTTTCAGACAAACTGCTGTTTCACCATGCCTCTATTATATTTTCTGTTGACTTTTTTCAACCCAAGTAGAAGTTTTCACTTTAAGGTCTATTCATTTTCATTTTATTAGATTCAGATAAGTGTTTTAGCCTGTCAAGATATTTTTAAGATTTTTATTTTCATTGAATATATTATATTAATTATTGCTTCCAGATTTTAATAATTTGAAAATTTGACAAGAATGTTGTGTCTACTGTTATCCAATTCTATCAGTCAATAAACATTCATTAATTATCTACTGTGTTAAGGCAACTAACTGGGGCAGGTAATGGAGATATGAAGACAAAAATGAAAGAGATTCTGCCGTCAGGGAGCTTACATTTTATTGGTGGTATACAATGTTCTGTATGAATAAACATACACAGAATACATAGAAGATAAATATGGGTAATTTGGGGAGAGAAGTCAATAGGAATTGCAAAGCTAAACAAAAAATAAAACAATAAATAGCATTATATTGTACCTACTATGTGCCAGGCACTAAGCATTTTACAAATATGATTTCATATTTGTAATATTTTGGGAATTGGTAAGGTTATTACACCCATTTTGCAGCTGAGGAAATTAAGGCAAACAGAGGGTAATTGACTTGCCCAAGGTAAAAACATCCAGTAAGTGTGTAAGGCTAGATTTGAACTCAGGTATTCCTGACTCTCGGTCCAGCACTCTATCCATTATACCACTTGAATGTCTCAGGAGATCAGGAGAGGTTTCATGTACAAAGTAGTGATTGAGCTCCATCTTAAAGAAAATAAGGGATTCTATAAGGTAGAAGGGAGGAAGAAGTATATTCCATGTATGCATTTTGCATTGGCCAGGACAAAGCCAAAAGGAAATGAAGTGATTTTGGAAACAAAGCAGGATGTGGAGTATTGCATGTGAAGAACAGAAAAAAAGGAAGTTTTTGCTAGAATGTAGACCTTGAGAAGTGGAGTCATTTGTAATTGGATAGACTAACAGGATGGGATCAGGTCATTAAGTATTTTAAAAGCCAAATAGAGAAATTTTAAAAGATTCTTCTCAGCTCTAGTCTTATATGAATACTTAAAAACTATCTGTTATATTAAATGTATATCCCCTCCCCACCACACCTGCAGTAATAGGATCATAGGTTTAAACTAGCATTTTTGAAGTAAATCATTCTTGGTTTTAAACCATTTTCTTTTGCCTTTTGTTTTGCCATAGTCAAAGGTTTCCTCTTCTTTATGGTAGTTGGCACATAGTCTTTTGTGATAATACTGACTGTTATTGGGACTCTTTCTGGATGTTTGTAGTATTTTGTCTTTTATCATTAAGTTCAACTTTATTTTACTTTATTTTTTAAAAATCAGCTTTAAAAAAACTGATATACTTAGTTTTGATATCACCTACATTTCTTGTGGCATCCTTTCCTTTACTACCATCCCTTATAATAAATGATAAAAAGAGCAAAAGATTCAGAAAAGTTAATAAACATATTGAAAAAGTCTATTTTATATGTAGTGTTATATACTTATGGACCTCTGCTTCTGCAAAGCATACAGAGAAGATATCATCTCATGTACCTTCTTTGAAATTAGATATGCCAATTAGAATTTTGCTACATTCAATTTCTATAGTTTTTTCTTTCCATTTACTTTATTGTAATCAATATCTATCTATCTATCTATCTATCTGTCTGTCTGTCTATCTATCTATCTATCTAACTATCTATCTATCTATCTAGATATAGTTTCCTGATTATATTTACTTAACTTTGTATCAGTTCATATAACTCTTTTCATGTATGAGAAAAATCTACATGTAAAACATTTTCCATTATGGTTTCTTAATGTTCATCATTTCTTATAACACAGTAGTATTTCATTATGTTTCTGCCATCATTTGTTCAATTATTCCCCCAACTGATGCACATCTATTTTGTTTCCAGTTCTTTGCTACCACAAAACATGATTACTTGCAGTAATTTTATTTGATTTAGGAGCTATAATTTTTGATTACAAAAATTCTGAGTGTTTTCAATTTGAGATTTATATCATTATAATGGGTGATTTCTTTCATTTTTACTTTGTCCTTTGATTCTAATAGATTTTATCAGTTTCATATGACAATTCTTTGAAATGTGGTTTATGTGGGGTTTTTTTTCAGCCATGGTTTTCAGGTAATCTTGTGATTCTTAAATGATGTCTCCTTAAAATATCAGTCTCTGTTTATGACATAATGTTATACTTAAAGATCTCTATAGAATCAGCTAAAAAATTAGTTGAAACAATTAACAACTTTAGCAAAGTTGCAGGATATAAAATAAAGCCACACAAATAATCAGCATTTCTATACCCTACAAACAAAAGCCAGTAGGAAAAGATAGAAAGAGAAATTCTATTTAAAATAACTGCAGACAACATAAAATATTTGGGAGTTTACTTATCAACATAAGCTATAGAATATATGAACACAATTCCAAAACACTTTTCACACAAATACAGATCTAAACAATTGGAGAAATATTAATTGTTCAAGGGTAGGTCAAGCCAATATAATAAAAATGACAATTCTACCTAACCTAATTTAATTACTAATTGCCATACCAATGAAATTACCAAAGGATTATTTTATACTAGAAAAAATAGTAAAAGAAATTCATCTGGAAGAAAAAAAGGTAAAAAATATCAAGGGCATCAATGAAAAAAAATGTTAAGGAAGGCACCCTACCTAGTCATTCCAGATTTCAAACTATATTAAAAAGTGGTAATCATCAAAACAATCTGGTACTGGTCAAAAAATAGACTGGTAGATCAGTGGAATAGATTAGGTACACAATACACAACAGTAAATTGCCATGGTAATCTAGTGGTTGATAAACTCAAAGATCTAAGTTTGGGGGATAAGAACTCAACATTTGACAGCCAAAGGGCTTTAAAACTGCATACTCTTTGACCCAGCAATATCACTACTAGGTCTGTATCCCAAAGAGATCAAAGAAAAGGGAAAATAATCTATTTTAGTAAAGAATATTCAAAGCAGCAGAGAATTGGAAATTGAGGGGCTACCCCTTAATTGGGGAATATCTGAACAAATTGTGATGTATGATTATGATACAATACCACTGTGCTACAAGAAATGGTGAGCAGGATGATTTCAGAAAAACCTGGGAAAACTTACATGTACTTATGCAAAGTGAAGTGAGAAGAACCAGGAGAACACTGTATATAATAACAGTAATATTGTAAGGAGGATTAACTGTAAATGGCAATGATCCAAAACAATTCCAAAGGACCTATGATGAAAAACGCTATCAATCTCCAGAGATAGAACTGATGAACTGAATACAGATTGAAGCACACTTTTAAAATTTTTCCTTATTTTTATTGTTTTATTTTGTGTTTTTCAATGTAGCTAATATGGAAATATGCTTTGCATGACTTCACATGTAGAATGATGGCTAATTGTTTACCTTCTCAAGGAGGTGGGAGGGGCAGGAGGGAGAATTTGGAACTCAAAATTTAAAAAGATTGCTAAAAAATCTATGTAATTGGGAACAATTATAAAAATATATAATTGGGAAAGATTTAACAAAATAAATAAAAATAATTTAAAAATTACCTCTCCTTGACTTAATTGCTAGATCAGTTGTTTTTTTGACAGATATCTCAAATATTTTTATGGATAATTTCAAATATAATTTTTAGTCTTTTAACTTTGGTCTAATAGTCCTTGTTTTCTTATTTCTTGTTTTAATTAATTCACTCCATTCTATATTTCAGGGAGTCCACTATTTGTGCAACATTTTAAACCTTGTGTTCTAAGGTATTTGCTCTCCTTTAATTTTTTAAGGGCTCTAATTTTGTGTCTTATCTCTTTATTCATTTCTTCCAGGCATTCTTGGAGCTCTTGTAGCCAAGGCATTATTTTCTCTGAGGCTCTACTTGTTTACCTAGATTTAACCTCTTTAGCATCTCTTAACGCATAATGTTTTTTTCATTATATAAAGATTCTTCTTTTCCAGTTCACATTTTTGGATTGGGACTTTGTGCCAGGGTTAGGCTCTATTCCCTCTTTACTCTTGGATGTGGTAGGCAGGTCCTATTTGGTAATTGTCCCCTCTGCAATCCGGATGCCACTGTTGTTATAATTCTGGATGAGGTGGTTGAGACTAAGCCTATGCCCTTCTATGATACTTGGCTTCTGCCTCTATCATTTGGTTTCCTAATATAGTCCTGTCCCAGGTCTCCTTTCTTTACAAAATACTCAATTTGGAGTTGGCCCCATCCCTTGCTATAGACTCAAGAGAACCTAAATGAATATTAGCAATTGTACTGATCTCAGAACTTCCATTACCTCCCCCCCTCCACTCCCTTGTCCCTTTTCCCATGGTGGGCTGTGGTGAGGTGTCACTTTCATTGAGCCTTTATTGCCTTCAGGGGTCATGGAGGGTCCCCAGGCACGCAGTAATTATTGCTTGCCTGGCCCCTGTATTCCTGCATAATGACCTACCAGAGGGTTGTCTTAGTCCCTTGATGTGGTCCTGATAGACACTGACTGAGTACTGAAGGTAATTTTGGTCCCAGACCTCTTAGAGAGTCACTCAATATAAGACCTTTTGGGTACTACACTTGGCTACTGCTGCAGTTATGATATGAAAGCTAGTTTCAGGCCTCTCAGAGGTGTCTAAAGCATGCATGCAATTCCCAGACTATCTATTTGGGATGACTTCCACCCCTCTTTTGACTCTGACAGGTTAGTCCTGAGGTTCTGCTGGTTTCAGGTCTTGTTTACTGTTGCTTGTGCTGGCTTATGTCTGCTCCTCCTTGGTGTGTCCTGAGTACTCACAGGCTTCTGTCTTGCTTCTTGCATAGGACTGGCCTTAATACAGGAACTAATTTGGGTACCTTTTTTATCTTAATCATTGCTTCATCTGGTAACCTTTTAGATCTTTGTTTAAGTGTTTGTTAGGAGAAGTGGACTCAAACTTTTACATTTCCATCCATAGTCCACAAAAGTTTAAACCACTATCAGGTTGTTCAGTACAAGGTACAAGAAGAGGGAATTCCTATAGACAGTAAGGTGATCCATTAGCTCCTTTTTAACGGAAAATATTATACTGATTGTTTCCAGTTGCAGAGCATAATGAGATTTCTTCAGTAAGCTCCATGATTACTAAACAACAATACTTTTTTTTTTAGTATTTTAAAGCTTGAGAAGAAATTTGTGTATTCTATTTCCTTTGAGCCTCACAAGAACCCTATGATGCAGGTAGTGCAGGTATTACCATCCCCTCCTAAAGATGAAAAACCTGAAGATCAGAAAAGTCATATAAGACACCTCTGTACTCACATGACAACCCTCCTAGATCAGGCTCTGTGATAGTAATGGCAATTAAAGATTCCCCTGTATTGGCTTGGTTTTCAAATTGATTGTGTTAAAACCCAGAGTTTGTTAATCCCACCTGTGGGATGGGCTTGTTGATGTGAAAAGAAAGTCCTGAATTGGGAGGAGCTGGTGATGTAGATTTGGAGAGACACTAGAGAGAGGCGGAAGATCTTTTTTTTGGAAGCAGCACCTCGTGGAGAGAGAGAGACTAAGAGAATTGCTGGTGGCTGCTTTGAATTGCCCTGGACTTTTGAGACCTGCCCCCTGAGCTGCCAAGGACTGAGGAGACATGGCTGTTTTGCTGGTACTTTGTCTGTCTGTTTTGATGTTGTTTTGCCAGATTTGTCCACTGGTGAAAGACAGTCCTTTTGTTGAAGAAGTCCTGGAACCTGGCTGTTCGCTAAGAAGGCCTGCGACTGTCCTGCAGACAGAGAGTGAATACTGTCCACTGGTGAGGGACAGTACTGTTGTTGCAGGGGTCTGGAGACTGTCCTGCAGACAGAATGAATACTGTCCACTGGTGAGGGACAGTACTGTTGTTGCAGGGGTCTGGGAGCCTTTCTGTTGGTTCAGAAGCCCTGAAGAAGGATTTTCTTGTTGTATGTTTACAGAAATCCTGGGAGAGGGCTTTGCTAATGTGTTCAGGGGTTCTAGGACTGTTCTACAGACAGAGGATAAATTCATGAAGGGACTGGCAATGTATCTTATGGCCTTGCTAAGCCTTGTCTCCCCAGGAACTAAGATTGCTGAGAACTTGCCTCGTGTCAAGATGAAGAAAAGACCTCCATTTGGGTATTAAGTGCTGTGTTTAAACTTGATGTAACTCTGGGGTAGATTCAATTGTGATCCAGGAGGTGGGGAACTTTTGACCTTATTGTGCTCTGTGATTGACAAATGAAGGTACTTTACCTATGTTTGGAAACTAATCTCCATTTGAGAAGAGGGGTTTTGTGGTGGACTTAATTAAGGTATAGCCTAGGGGTGGAGTAGTATTTAGAACTGGGACTTTGTAATTGATTGAATGATTGGAAGATCCTGGGGTGGGGTAGTACTTGGAGATTATTTAATCACACTTAGTAAATGCTGTATTTTGAATGATGTCATGTTTTGATCTTCTCTGTTCTGGGTTTGTTACTGAATAAAATAGAGAGCACCTATGCTGGTATTTTGAACCTGGGAAGTTGCCTTCTTTTGGTATTACATTACAGGCTCTCATCATCTCTGGATTGGACTGTTACAATAGCCTCTTGATTGGTCTTCATCCTCCATTTATTTGTCAAAGCAATTTTCTTAAAGCACAGAACTGTCCATGCCATCTCTCTATTTAATAAACTTCAATGGCTCCCTATTACATTTATGATAAAATAGAAATTCTTCTGTTTGACATTCTTCACAACCTGACTTTTCCTTCTTATACTTTACTGTACTCCTTATACTTTATGGTCCAGCCATCCTGGACTTTTCTATATAATACACATCTCCTGTTTTTGTGTTTTTCTATTAGTTGTTCCCCATTCCCTCTTCACTTGCATTTCTTTGACTCCTTGGTTTCCTTTAAGACTTAGCCCAAGATCCACCTGGCATGAAATCATTCTTGATCCTCCTAGTTACTGATGCCCTTCTTCCCCAGACTGCTCTTTTCAAGGTTTTTCATGGGAAAGGTGGGGAAGGGAAGAATGACAACATAGATTATAAATGTACTCATAAAGAAATGCAGGAACCAGAAAGAAAAACAAGCTAGAAGATATAAAGGTGAAATTCAAGTAAAGGGGAAATAGAAACAATATTGTGATCAGAGTTTTTTTATAGACTACCTCAACAGAAGAAGAAAAATACAAGGAGTTCAAGAAACAAATTAAAATTTGTCATGAAGAAAGAATACAGTAGTGATAAGGAACTTCAATGATCAAAATATCTGCTAGAGCTCTTTCTTTTGTGCTTTTTGAGTAATTCATGAGCCCTATTACACCAAATCTCAGTGACATCTATGAAATTGAATTTGCTTCCTATTTTGATGACATGGCCTTTCCCCCATAACCAGAAATTCAAGTAATTCAGTAATTCAAGAAAGTAAATTCAAGAAATTCAGTAATATTACCACAGGAGAGTATAAAGCATGTGTCTTTATGCTTCCTATAATCCTATCAAATTGGACTAATTAACATGGAATAAGAACAAAATTGTCTCCTGTCTCCATTCCTGGCAATGCCTGAAATAGCATCATGCCTGAAGTAAACTCCTTCCTCAACTCTACTTCTTAGAATCCTTCCTTAAGGATCAGTTCAGGCTCAACTTTCTGTATGAATCATTCCGGATAGCCCCAGGTGTTAGAGATTTTCCTCTAAAATTATATTTTATCAATTTTATGTATAGAGGAAGTTGTAAAGTAGTAGATAGAGAGCTGGCTTTGGAGCCAGGAAGGCAGAAATTCAAATTTCTCCTCTGATATATGCTGACTGTATTGCCCAAGCAAGTCACTTAGCCTCTCAGTGCTTCAGAAAACTTTCTAAGACTATACATTGCAGAGAAGGTGTTGATTTATATTGGTAGGAGTTCCTTCATCATTGGTAAAGGGAGTTTCCTCTGCCAATGAAATCACAAGTAGTATCCCTGTCTTATTTTGTACATTCCTACACATTTACATGTTGATGTGTAGCTCAGCTACATAATAGCTAGATGGTAAACTCCTTGAAGGTAGTTGCTATTATTCTTTTTCATGTAGGGCTCAGCATAGTGCCTGGTAACCAACTTAAGTTGTAGTAGTTGCTTAACTAATATATGTTGTTTGCTTCCTTGCTTCTATAGTAACCCCAAAACTATATTTGGTAGATGTTTAGTACTGAGTGAATAAGTGGATTACTAAAGAATAAATCTCAAGTACAATGCACCAAACCTCCATCATATGGGAGGGATTGCTTCTCTCTCTCTCTCTCTCTCTCTCTCTCTCTCTCTCTCTCTCTCTCTCTCTGTCTCTGTCTCTCTCTGTCTCTGTCTCTGTCTCTGTCTCTCTCTCTGTCTCTCTCTGTCTCTCTCTGTCTCTCTCTGTCTCTGTCTCTCTCTGTCTCTCTCTCTCTCTGTCTCTCTCTGTCTCTCTCTCTCTCTCTCTCTCTCTCTCTCTCTCTCTCTCTCTCTCTCTCTCTCTCTCTCTCTCTCTCTCTCTCTCTCTCTCTCTGTCTCTCTCACTTCCTCTCTCTCTCCCTCTCTCTCTCCTCTCACTTTTCAGGTCACTCGATTTAGAGGTCTCACTCTACTGGTTTTCCCCCTCCTATTTATTTTCATAGGACTCTAAAACAAAGTCAGAGATGAGAAAACCAGGGTCCCTAACACCCAGATTACTTTTGGGAGGTTATTGGAAGGGTAGATGTTAAAATGATGCTGAATGACTGCAGTTTGGCAGTTAGACAATAAGCACCTTGAGATAGTTTCCATCGACAGAAACTACCTATAGTGAGTAGGAGGTTGGGGTTAAGAATAGACTTAATGCCTGCAGGTGTCCCTTAGCTGACTGGCTATTTTGTGTCCTAAAGAACTTGGGCTTGGGGGTCAGCACACTTTATTTTTGTACGGGAAAAGTTTATCATAATATCATTGTTATGATCACCAGTTCTAGTGCTGATGAAGTGTAGAAATGTCAGTTAACAGGGATTTCTAATTGTTCGAATGGCAGGAAAACCACTTTATATTATATTGCCTTTTTATTTTGTGAAAACATTAAAAGGAAAATAACATTGTAGTATATAGCTCTACTAGAAAAGGCTAAAGCAAATCTAGAAACTGAGGAATATCAAGATGAAGCAAATTTTCTTGGCAATTGAAATAGTTTCTTGTTTAGTTTTTGAACATCTGGCAGAACTAGGAATTTATCATGTTTTAGAAACAGTTTCAAAGTTGTTGCTTTTTCAGGCATTTGCTGTGTCACCGGATTATTTACATAACAATAATAGCTGACATTTGTATAGCCCTTTAAAGTTTGCAAAGCTTATTGCATTTGATGCTGGCAACAATCCTGTAAGGCAGGCACTAATAATAACAGCTGATGTTTATGTAGCATTTTTAAGATTGGTGATATACTTTGTATATCCATCTTATTTAGCCTTGCAGAATCCCTGTGAAGTAGTAGGTGCTATTATATTATTATTATTAAGCAAGCAGAAGCATATATTTCCTTAATAAGTTAATGAGAGGCTAAGTTAATAAGTTTACTAATACGTTAATGTAAAGTTAATACGCTAATTGACATAAGTTTTTCTGAGGATAAGTGATTTGACTATAGTGACTAAGGAGCATTAGGATTAGGAGTCAAATCTGGGTGTTTAGTATTCTACTTCAATGCTTTATTCACAAAATGTATTGAACGAAGGATATTGTTATCTCCATTTACAGATAACAAGACTGAGGCTCAGAGATGTTAAAAAACTTGCTTATTTAGGAGTCAAACACACATTTCTTTGACTCAAAGTTCAGTCCCCTTCCTACTATATAATGCTGATTCTTGCAATAACAACAGATTAATGGAATGCCTTTAGGTAGTAAGATTGGTACTTTGGGGAGTTTATGTCAGGTCCTTCTTGAAATTAGAAAGAATGATAGGACATTAGAAGTAATTATAACATGTATAATATACTATCTTTCATCTCTAATACACATTAACATAGATTTGGATTCAAACTCACACTCAGTTTTCTATAAAGAAATGCAAGGGTGGCATTTTGGCTATTCAGCTAGATTTGAAGTCAGGAAGATTTGGGTTTACTTCCCACCTCTGGCACTAGCTTTATGACCATGGACAAGCAACAATTTCCTCAATTAGGAAATGAGGGTAATAATACTAGAGAAACACCAACATCATCAGGCTGTTATAAGGCTCAAATGATACCAGGTATGTAAAATGCTTTTCAAACTTTAAAGATAATGTTACAGATTATTATGAAAGGATCAACACACCTGACTAAAATGAATGAATGAAATCTAGTGGATTTTGAAAACATTTGGTCTATGGACCTGTGGTTTCATTCTCCCAGGAAGCTTCTTGTTGAAGACCCCTCTACAAATGAAGATCTGTAACTATTGTGCAATTTGTAGCCTTAAAAAATTGTCTGTGTGCTCTGACTTTTTCAGGGCCCCACAACCAAACCAGAAATAGGATTTAAATCATTCCTTCCTCTGAGAACAGCCTTCTATTGTTCAGTCATTTCAGTTGTGTCTGACTTATCATGACCCCATTTGGGGTTTTCTTGGCAAAGATATTGGAATGGTTTATCATTTTCTTCTCTACCTTATTTTACAGATGAGGAAATTGAGGCAAAGAGGATTAAGTGACTTGCCCAAGGTCACACAGCTAGTAAAGAGTCTGGTTTGAACTCAGGTTTTCCTGACTCCAGGTCTGGCATTATTCTATCTACTATGTCACCTAGCTGCCCAGCCTTCTAATCCAATATTAAAAATAATCATTAGCATTCATGTAGCACCTTAGGTTTTATAAGCTTTATAAAGATTAGCTCATTTTATCCTAATAATCCTGGGAGGGAGGTATTATTATTATCCCCACTTGACAGATGAGGAAATTGAGGCAGACAGAGGCTAAGTGACTTAGCTAGGGTCACACAGCTACTAAGTATTTGAGGTTATATTTAAATTTATGCCTTCCTGACTCCGGGCCCAGTGTTCTATCCACCATGCCATTATGTAGCTGACTCCAATATTCTCTCTTGTTTTTTGACAACATAATCTTGTAAAATAATAAAATAAAATGGTTTGGGGAAAGGTGGGATACTAAAGCTTTTTATAAGGATCAAGCTTACTTGAGCCTTTTACTTATACTTGTTTTGCTCAGTAATTATAAAGAATTTTTACTAACATTTGATTATCTTCTGTGCAATTAGGCTCATAGGTCAAACTCATTCTATCCAGTTAATTATTTTCTCTGTAAAACCAGTTGATACCTGTAATTAAGTACCTATAATAGGAGCAGCTAAGTGGCACAGTGAATAAAATGCCAGCTCTGGAGTCAGGAAGACTCATCTTCCTGAGTTTCACCCTGCCCTCAGACACTTAGTAGCTGTGTGGACCTGGGGAAGTCACTTAGCCCTGTTTACTTAAATTCCTTATTTATAAAATGGGCTGGAAAAAGAAACACCAAACCACTCCAATATCTTTGCAAATAAAATCCCAAAAGGGGTCATAAAGAGTCGGACATAACCGAACAACACATGTAGTCAAATTGTTCATTGCCCATGAGTGGGACCAGGAGCAATACGGAAAGAAGGGAGAAAGTTTAGTAAAGTTGGATCTCAAAACAACTAGATGGTGCTGCTCTGCTTTGAAACACTGAAGCAGAGCAAGGTAAAGGAAGCAGAAGGAAGATTTCCTTCACAAAATTACTGTCTCAGCAGCACCTTTTCTAGCAAAATATATGCCAGATAGTTACTTTCCAACTGTTTCTGGGTTATAGTTGGGAGTATTATTTTGGAAAGAGTAACTCAGTTGGAAGTTTTGAAAAAAAAAAGTTCAGTCTTTTGGTTAGTTGTTTGGGAAATTTGTTGCAGGAGATATTTAGCCCTTATGACCTGTGCTGTTATCTGTAAAAATAACTTCAGTGATACAAAGACCAGTTTTTATTTTAAGGACACAAATTCTGCTTGCTGAAAATATCACATGTTAAACATCGCCCCCCCCTCCCCTCAGTTTATTAGCCTCTTCCATTCTGATTTGTGGTATCTGCCTGTTTTCTAATTGAATATTTCTTACTAAGGTTTTCTTTTACATTATAGGTCTAAAATTAATAGAATGAAATGTTGCTTGATTTTCCCTGAACTACAATAACATAGAACTTGGAGCTCAACCTTTTCTCTTTTTAGGAAATCTCAAAGGAGAAAAGTTTATCACAATATAGGTACCCTCTCATTAACAGTCTCAGGAGGGGATACCAGGTCCTGAAGGGTGAAGAAAAACAGGGACAAAAGTCAAGATAGCTATTTGTGCTAGGGAAATGTTTTTGTGATTCATCTTGATTTTTATAGTGACTGCTTCTACCTGCACCCAGGGGAACTGCAGAAGTCTCCTTGGGATGAGGTAGATTAAAGACCCATCCTCTTTCTTAATCTCCCCTTTTCATATTCTAATAGAGTCACAAAAGGCTTAGAGCTTAAAGGTACCTCTGATATCATTCATTCCAACCTCAGATCTTGAATTATTTTATCATTATCACAATACCAGTATTGCTTTCTAATAATACTTTCTCTTAGGCTCTTCAATCAATCTTTTTTTTCTTTTTTTAGAGGGGGGGAGGTAGGGCAATTGGGGTTAAGTGACTTACCCAAGGTCACAAGGCTAGTTTTTGTATTAAGTGTCTGAAGCCAGATTTGAACTCCAGTCCTCCTGACTTCAGGGCCAGTGCTCTATTTACTGCACCACCTAGCCACCCCCAATCAATCTTTTTTAAAAAAAATCTTTCCAGAGTTTGGGAAATCCCTGTTTGTCATTCTCCCTGTTTTGACTCATTTTTCATTCCTAAGCTTTGCATCTCAGTTTCTACATGCTCATCCAAAAGTCCAATGGAATTAATTATAGAAAAAAAAGTTAAAACATCATACAAAATCAAGCACAAGGCCCTCATTATAGACATAACTTTTTAAATCAGGCTTGTTAAGTGAAGATTCCTATAAATGCATCTATTAAAAGATTTGTAAACACTCTATTTTTCTACAATAGTTTGGGTATAATCCAGGTTGGAGATGCTCAGCACCTGGTCTAATTGACTTGTCTGAGTTCTTTTTTTTTCTGATAAGAAAGATAGAATTTTACTTTCCCCATTAAGGCTGGGGAGTAAATGTTTTGTGGTCATGTGTGGGCAAAACACTTCCTCTGCCCATGTCCTAAATTCTCCTTTTCATCCCACAATTAGTTATTTTCCAGATATAGCATGTTGTATTGAGTACTGAAACTAGAAGATTTGGATTTTCATCCCAGTTTTGCCACTTTGTAAGTCATTTCACCTGTCCGAAACCCATCTGTTTCCCATTTGCAAAATGGGGGTGATAATATTCATTCTAATCTCCCTCAGAGGGTTGGGAGGAAAGTACTTTGTAAACAGCTATATAAATGGAGCTGGCACACACTCCGGCTGTTCAGCACCTTGTTTATGAAAGACAGCACCTGGTTTGGTTTATCTGCTGCATTAGCTTTTAAGAAGACTTGGTTCAGAATTTCTGAGCAGTCAGCAAAAGTTGGACCATGTGCCACTGGAGAATATACAGAGGTGCCTTCCCGACAGCTCTACCTTGTTCCCTAAGTACTGGGGATGATGTGTCTATGTGAAACAAGAGGTTGCCCCTGATCCTCTTCTACCCTCTTTTCCCTCACCTGTGCAAGATCTGTAGGGATCAGGACATTTTATACTAGGGTTTTTTCTGGGTGATTTCTATGGTACTCTTGTGCTCTGCCTGATGTAAATAGGGATTCTATGAAAATGTTGATAGTAGGTCATTTTCTCCTTTTTAAAAAGAATCATAGATTTATAGTTGGAAGGGACCTGAGTCATAATCTAGTTTAATCTTCCTTTTTTATAGATAAAGGAAGGAAAAAAAACCAAGCATTAATTAGGTGCCTATTATGTGCCAGGCATGGTGCTAAACCCTTTACCAATATTATTTCATTTGATCCTCACAACACTCCTGCTAGGTAGATCCTATTATTATCCCCATTTTATAATTGAGGAAACAGGTAAATAGAGGTCAAGTGACTTACCCAGGGCCACACAGCTGGTAAATGTCTGATACTGAATATGAACTCAGGTCTTCCTGACTTTAGGCCCAATGCTCTATCCACTATACTACCAAGATGCCTTTAAGGTGAAGAAACTGAGTCTGAGAGAGGTTAAGTGACTTGGCCAAGGCTAAACATGTAGTAAGTTTCAGAACTTGGATTCAATCTTTTTCACTTCAAATGCAGCATTCTTTCCATTACTTTGCACCTGAGACAGTCAGATAGCATAGTGGAGAGTTCTCTGGACCCAGAGTTAGGAAGACCAGAAGTTTAAATTCTGTCTTAGGCAATTGTTGGCTATGTAACTCTAGGAAAATCACAACCTCTCTCAATCTCATCTTTCTTATTTGTAAATGGGAATAATAGCATCTGCTTCCCAGGGCTATTTTGAGGATCAAATGATATATTATATGCAAATTATTTTTCAAATCTTAAAGTACTATATTAATGTCAGCTATCAATATTGCACCATGACCTCAAAGGAATTTAATTATGAAAAATGGATATTACATGTAGGAATTTTTTTTTAGCATAAAATAGGTTCAATTTTCTCTATTTTATCCCCAACATTTTTCCTCTTCCCTTGTCCAATTCAACATTCACCACAGAGTCAGAGTTGTATAATAGAAAGAAACCTGGAATTATGTTTGCTAGACACTTCCCAACTGATATATCCAGCCCTATTCTTTCTTTTGAGCCCTGGTCACCTATATGCTAGACACTTTCGTTTAGATGTCCTGTTGGCATTTCAAAATCAACATTCACAAAACTGAACTCACTATCTTATGTATTTCACTCCCCTTTCCCAAATTTTTTACCCTCTAAACTTCCCTATTTCTGTTAAGGGCACAACTATTTTAAAAAACAATTTAGCTTTATAACTTTGGAATTTTCCTTTGGCTCTTTGTTCTCATTCACCACACCTCAGTGTCCATTCAGAGGTGATAGCCTCTTTTCAATGTTCCCCTTCTCTCTGTGGTCACCACCCTAGTTTAGGTACTCATAACTTTTTTGCCTGGAAATGTTTCAACAGCCTCTTAATTGGGCTCCCTGCTTTCAATCTCTTACTTCTCTAATTCACTCACACAGCTGTCACAATAATGCCCCTAAAGTAATGATATAACCATATTACTGCCTTGATTGAAAATAATACCCCCAAAGCAATGGCATGGCCAAGTTACTATCCTCCTCAAGAAATTTAAAAGGTTCCCCGCTTCTTCAAGGATAAAATACAAACTCACTTTTTGTACCCTGTGGAGCCTATGCTCTATTGTTGAGAAATTCTCAAAGATCACTGATATTGGGATCAGTGGATATGGATTCAAACCAAACTGCCTCCTTGCTTTCCATCCCCCCTCAGACACATGATATCTCCCAAAGGTTTCTTCCACATCTCCATCTGCTAGAGGCTCAGCTCATATGTCATCTCCTTTGGAAGTCTTTCCTGATCCCCCTAGTTTTAAGTGTTCTTTTCCCCTTCAAATCATCATGCATTTACTCATTGTGTGCATGTTTTCTCTACTACCTCTCCCACTCTCAAGTAGAATGTAAGCTTCTTTTTAAAATTGTATTTTTATTTCATTACATATTTCCCAATTAGAAATAGAACAATTTTAACATTCATTTAAAAAAACTTTAAGTTCCAAATACTCTTCCTCTTTTCCTTCTCTTTCCTCTCCTTGAGAAGGCAAGTAGCTTGATACTGAGCATAAATGAAGTAATTACAAAACATAGTTCCATCTTACCCATGTTAAAAAAAAAGATATCACAGACAAAAAATCCCCCAACAAAAATAAAGTAAAAAAGATGTATGCTTCAGACTGCATTCAGAGTTCATCAGTTCTCTCTCTGAAGGTGAATATAATTTTTATCATACAGCCTTTGGAACCATTTTGGATCATTGTCTTTATTAGAGTAGCTAGGTCTTTTACAGTTGATAATTCTTACAATAGTGCTGTTGTCTTGTGTACAATATTGTCTTGGTTCTCATCACTTTACTTTCCATGAATTCATATAAGTCTTCCCTGGCTTTTCTGAAACTATCCTCTTGTCATTAGAGCACAATATGCCATCACAATCACATACCACAACTTGTTCAGCCAATTCTCAATTGATGAGCATTTTCTCAATTTCCAGTTCTTTGTTACCACAAAATAAACTGCTATAAATATTTTTTTGTATGAATAGATCCTTTCCCCTTTACTTTGATCTCTCTGGGATACAGAACTAGCGGTGGTATTATAGAATGTAATCTTCTTGAGTGAATGAATAATTTTATTGTTTTGTCATGTGTAGTCCTGATCACAGTGCGTTGCATATTGTAGGTGCTCAATAAATACTTATAGAATTGAATGGAATTGGAATAAGAGGATTTGGGCTAGAATGCTTACTAGTTCTAGTAATCATTACCTGTTATACCTTGGTGCACTCTGGAGTCTATGTTTTATTGTTAAATTTTAAAAAAATCAGTGCTTTTAGAATCAGAGGACCTGAGTTCAAATCCTATTTCTTCCAGATAATATTTGGATAAGTCACTTAACTTTAAAGGCTCAATTTATATTCTTTAAAAAGAGGGATTTGGGTTAAATGGCCCTTAAGTTCCCTTTTAGCTCTATATTCCTTCATTCTAAATTTCTTCATTTTACATACTTTGGACTTCAGTTTTGTGTTCTCTAAAATGAGGAGTATAAATGATCTTTAAGCTTCCTTCTAGATCTTCACCTTGTGATCTTGTAGGTTTTATAAATATATTTCATATTCCAAAGTATTCTGTGGCCAAATTAGTTTGGGAAACATTGTTTTGTAGCACCTTTGTATACAAAGGAAACAATTATACCCCCTCTGGCTGTGAAACTATTTTGCTATGGTCATTACACTCCTTACAGTAAAGGTATATATAAAAAATCAAGCTCTCTCTCTCTCTCTCTCTCTCTCTCTCTCTCTCTCTCTCTCTCTCTCTCTCTCTCCCCCCACCAACCCTGCTCTCAAATAACCTTAAATGATTGTGCTTTCAGATTTTATAAATGGGACTGAGTTAGTCATCACAGTATAGTAGAAAGGGCACTGGATTTGAGTCAGAGAACTGTGACCTAGGGCAAGTTACTTCCCTTGTTGGGACCTTGGATTTTTCATCTGAAAAGAGGGGGTTGGACTAGGGGAATCTCTAATATATTTCCAAGTTCTAAATCCTGTGACCCTAAGATTTATGAATTATTTTAAATTTTCTCTTATCTATCTTTTATTTATTTGTTATTTCCTATATCTAGCTGTCATTTTTTTATCATCTATTTATATCATCTGTCTACCATCTCTTTCTATTATCTATCTATCTATCTATCTACCTATCTATCTATCTATCTATCTATCTATCTATCTATCTATCTATCTATCTATCTATCTATCTATCTATGTTCCTTGAAAAGAGTATAAACCTCATTTGGCATGCAGTGCTGTTGCCCTTTTTTGTACCTAACACTTCTAGCTCGTCAATATTCTTTATGTAACATGATGCTTAAATCACTCTTGTAACCTGGGAAGAAGAGACAAACATGGAACACGGCAGATCCCTGGAGAGCACCGAACCAGATTCTGTTCTGTGGTAAAGAAAGCAGCTTTTCATAAACTCACCAAAGGAAAAAAGCCATTTTGGGATTTGAGTGACTTGGGAGTAGCTCTCACCTTCATCCTTGCTTTTTCCTTCATACTTCCCAGTTATTTACTAGGATACTGTAGAGTGACTGTACACAAATAATCCCTCCCCATCCCACCACACCTTCTCACAATATTCACAGCCTACATTCACATAGTCTGTCATAATTCAAAAGCACTTTTATTGACATCCTCTTGATTCTAAAACAAATCTGGGATGTTGTTAATGCATGGATTACTTCTCCTTCACTTATCTCCTGACTTCATTCTGTATTCTCTTGACTTGTCCTCCATGTCTTAGCATCCTTCTCACCCTGTTAGATGCCTCTTACCCAATGATTTTCTCACCCTGGACCAGGGGTAAGGATCTTGCCTAGAACTGGTCACATGTGGCCTTCTAGGACCTTGGGTACAGCCTTTTATTAAAGAGATTTGTTCTCTGAAGTTTGGATTTAATCAAGGAGACACACTTGTGGCTTCAAGGCCACAGGTTCCCCACACCTGGGGACAGTCTCTCTGCCACTGAGAACCCTTTCTCCAGTTGGTGGATTCCTCTCATACCCTCCATTTTGAGGAAATGTCCAAGATAGTCATATTTACATCTTCATTTTTCTCCTGGCTCTACTCCTAACTCTCCAGACTTTTCCACTGTTCCTTGGACTGGGTACCTTCCCATTCCCTGCAGCTTTTCACAAAGTTCCCCTTTATTTGTTATCTTCCCCAGGTAGAATGTAAACTCCTTGAGGGAAAGGACTGCCTTTCTTTTTACATATTTTGTATTCACAGCAATTTAGCACTGTGCCTAGTATGAGGTAAGCACTTAATACATGTTTTTTGACTTGACTTTTGTTGTCCAGGTCTTTTTAGTGGTGTCTGATACTTTGTGACCCCATTTGGGGTTTTCTTGGCAAAGATACTGGACTAGTTTGCCATTTCCTGCTCCAGCTTATTTTATAGATGAGGACAAGTTAAGTGACTTGCCTGGGGTCACACAGCTACCAGTGACAAAATTGGGTACTAAACAAGTGACCTGCCTGAGGTCACACAGTTGGAGAATGAAAGAGCTGTGAACCAAATGCTGAGGTGCAAAATCATTTCTCTCTTCTGCTTCTCAGAAAATGTGTATTCTTATCCAGCTTAGTCCTGCCTCTCCATCACCCTTGTCCTCCTTAGCCCCCCCCACCATTTCATTTTCCCCTGTGGAGCCCTTTAACAAATCTGGGGGCTGCTATTGGTCTCAGAGTGCCTGGGTTCAAATCCTGCCTCTGTTTTTTACTACCTGTGTGACCTTGGGCAAAGTCATTTAATCTTTCTAGGTTCCAGTTTCATAATCTAAAAAAAAAAAAGAAAGGATTGAATTATATGATATCTATGGTCCCTACCTATTCTAGAGCTATGATACTCTTATGCTAGATCTCTTTTTCTTATGCTCTTTCCATCTTCCATTGCTCATGAAACCTGACTTTCCTCAGAGAACGCTGCATTTCAGGTCATTTTTCCCCCCAGAGGATGTTCCATTTGGAGCAAGGAGAGGAGACTAAGCCATGATTTGAAGTATAAAGCTTACATTTTGCCATCTGCTACTACTATGAGTTATTTAGTGGAGGATAATATACTTGGAGTTTCTAGAGAGTTTTCCCTCTTTTCATATGTGGAAGTCCAGACCTTTACTTATTGGGTCATCACTATAAGGCTGGAGTTCTCTGAGGTAGAAGGTGGGTCCTACTAGAAAGAGAAAAAAATTGTACTGACTTTTTATGTGTTACTGTGAGTCCTTTCTGTTGCTTTACATTTTTCTTAGCTGTCTGAGTCTGATATGTACTGTTACTTTGAATGCCTAAATAGGAATGGGAAATCCTTTAACCTATATATCAAAGGAAACTTAGACATGAACTATATTCTGATGTTCCTGGAGGAAATGAATCACAGAAATATGGCTTCAGGGGTAGTCTTAAACCTGCTCCAGGTAAATCTTGAATTTTGGATTCTGGGCTATGAGTTACACTCCTTTCTCAGATGTTTAGCACCCAACTCATGGTCTTCCTCTCTACCCCTACCCATGCTCTCATATCTGGGATTACAATAAACATGTTGTTTTCTCAAATTCTCTGTCAGATTTCTTAATTCTCATAATTTGAATCTTCATTATATCTATATAGAGAAATGATGTGTGGTACAGAGGAAAGAATACTGTCTTTGGAGTCAGAAGATCTGAGTTTAAATCTTGCCTCTGAAGTTTATTACATGTGTGACCTTGGTCAAGTCACAACTTCTCTGGGGTTCAATTTCCTCATATATAAAATAAGAGAGTTGGACTAGATCACTGCTGAGGCCCTTTCCAACTCTAAACTAATACTCCTATGACAACACCCTCTGCCACCCTTCAAAGAACTAATTATTTTGATTGTTCTGTGGAGGGTAGACCAGATAGAGGAGTGTTTGAAAACAGGGAAATAAATAAGGGAACTATCAAGATCATTTGGGCAAGAATTGATGAAGACCTGAGTTAGTGGAGGAAAGGAAATGAATGCAAAAGAGATTAAGATAGTCTCTTAAGATTTACCAAGATTGTCAGGGTATGGTTAAGGAGAGGGCAGAAATAAGAATATCTTTGAGGCTATAAACCTCAATAACTAAAAAGATGTTTATACCTTCAACTAAAATTGGGAAATTTGGATAAGAAGATAGCATAAGAAGAAAGATGAGAGGTTCTGTTGTAGACACATTGAGTTTGATATGCTGTGGGAACATTTAGATGGAATTATCCATCCGTCAGGTGTTGATGTGAGCATAGAATTCAAGAGAGATATCAAGGCTCTATCTATACATACATGTACATAATTTATGTGTGTATGTGTGTGTGTATTGGATCTGGGTACCGTGGCCCTAGAAGAGGCAGCTAGGTAGCTTAGTGGATAGAGTACTGGACCTAGAGTCAGGAAGACCTCAGCTCAAATCTGGCTTCAGATACTTATTAGGTGTGTGACCCTGAGCAAGCTACTTAACCTGTTTGCCTTAATCCATTGGAGAAGGAAATGGTAGACCATTCTGGTATTTTTTCCAACACCCCCCCCCAAAAAAAACCCCCAACAACCCATTAACAGCACAGTATCATAAGAGTCTTATGATACATGGAGTCACAAAGTGTTGGGAACCACTGAATGACTGAACAACAACCTTATTTGGCACCTCATTAGTTGCCATTGTTGAGTTGGTTGGAGCCATTCTGGTAACTGGTTTCTGTTTACTGCTCCTCCTAAGGATTCCAAGGTCCTGACAAGGTCCTTCAGGGGAGCCTTCTATTTTTATTGCCATTGAAAAGAACTTTGCATCCTACATGTGTACTGTCTCTGGTCATGCTGGCACTCACTTTGCTGGAGCGGTCCTATTTCCTATTTTGTTTGGGCTTCTGACTTTTTATATTCTGGAGAGGAAAAAAGTAACTTGTGGTTTTTTGAAAATTATTTGGTCTGGTGAGAACTTAAGGGTTTTGATGAGATAGGCATGTGGGAGCTAGTTGGTCTGTCTCCTGTTAAGGCAATCATCTTGGTAGGAAGTCCATTCTGTTCTTATCTCACATTATTTGCCTTTACAAACTCTGCCAAATCGCTCTCCTAGTTGTCTCACATAAACAACATTTCATCTCCTGCTGTAGTGTATTTTCCCAAACTGTTCCCAGTGCCTGGAACATATTCTCTCCCCATTTCTGCCTCTTATAATCCTTATCTTCTTTTAAGTTTCAGCTCAGGCTTTATCTCCTCTTAAAGCTGCCCCTTGTGTCCCACTTGTTAATATTCTTTCCTTCCTCAAATGGCCATATATTTGATTACCTATGTACACCACATGAGCTTTTCAAGGAAGCAGACAATTTCAATTTTGTCTATAATTTCAATCTAGTGAATGGCCCTAGGGATCTGCCCTTGGTTCTGTGTTACTCTACATTTTTAATCAATGTCTTGAATGAAGCCATAGATGGCATATTTATCAAATTTGTAGGTTACATTAAGTTGGGACAGATAGCTAATATGTTAGGCGACAAGATCCAAAATTATCTTGATTGACTGGAATAATAGGATGAATCTAGTAAGATTAATTTTTAATAATGAGAAATGTGAAGTGTTACTTGGGCAGAAAAAAAATTACCTTTACAAGTACAAAATGCAGCAAGGTAAGGCTAGACAGTAGAGTTATTGTGAAGAACTATGGGTTTTGGTTTACAGCGAGCTCAATATAAATCCAGAGAAAGAAGGCAGTCTACAAAAGCTAATGCAAACACAGGCCACATTAAGAGGGACATGGTGTCCCAGGCACAAAACCTAATAGTCCCTTCATGCTCTACTTTGGTCAGACAATATCTAGACTATTGTATTAAGTTCTAGGTGCCATGTTTTATAAGGATCATTGACATGCTGGAGAGTATCCATTGGAGGGCAGCCAGAATGATGAGGGACTGTGAAGTCATAATAATAACAATCATAGCTATTCTTGATTTGATTTTTGGATGTTTAACAGATGTTTTGTAAATGTGTTTTGTAAACATCTCGTGTCACTTTTACAACAGTATTATGAAGTAGGTACCACAGATAGTATTACTCTCATTTTATATAATGGAGAAAATGGAGGTTCAGAGGCATTAGGGAACCAGGCAATGATGACATAGCTGGTAAATGTTGGAAGTGACATTTAAATTCATATCTTTCATGCTTCGAAGTCTAACATTTTTTAAAAAGTCTGTTATATCAGTTCTTTGCTGCACTGCCTCCCTATGACCATGCAGGGCAAGAATTAGGTGTCTCTTTTCTGTAGATTTTCATGACACTTTTTACTCCTGCTTCTCCTATTACCTGTCTGTTTCTTCTCAGTCCCCTTTATTGGATCTTCATTCATGTCATGCCTATTAACTATGGGTGTCTCCCAAGGCTTTCTTCTGAGAACTCTTGTCTCTACACTATTTAGTAATCTCATCAAATGCACGGGTTCAATTATTTTCTCTATGCTGATGATTCCCAGATCCATCCCTAGACTTTCCTGAAGTCTAATCCCTCATCACCAAATGCATATTTGACATTTTGCACTGGTAGACATCTCAAATTCAACATGTTCAAAATAGAACTCATCATCTTTCCTCCTAAACCCAGTCCTCTTCAGAACTTTCCTATTACTGTGGTGGGTACTGCCATTTTCTTAGTCACCTACGTTCACAACATTGGTGTCAATGTTGACTCTTCACACTGGATTGTTACTTCTACCTCTGCTACTTTCAAATGTAGTCCTCTTCTCTCCACTCACAGAGACACCTTCCTATTTGAGGCCCTCATTACTTTTCATCTATTATGCTTCTAATTTGCCTTCTTGCCTTTACAATCTTTCCCCATTCCTATCCAGCCTCTAGTCAGCTGCATAAGTGATTTTCCAAAAACTCAGGTCACTTCACACCCAATCTTCTCACCTCCCTTCCCTTGGCCCCACCATTCAGTAAACTATTCTGATTCACTATTACCTCTAGAAACATGGTTAGCATTTAAAGCTCTCCATAATCTGACTCATTACCAAATTTCTAGTCTTTTTACTCTCTTTTATGCATTCTACAGTCTGGTCACATTGCTATACTTGTTGTTCCTCATACATTTAGCTACATTTCCCAAATCCATGTCTTTTGACTGGCTATCCCACGTCTACAATGTTCTTGACTTTCCCTCTCAGACCCCCTCACTTGCTTCAATATGGTACTTGAGTGCCACCTTGTACTGGCGACCTTTCCCAGTCTGTTCAGCTGCTAGTGTCCCCCTAAAGTTGCCTCGCACGTACTCACTATACATTTTTAATGTATCTATTTACCTATATGTTTTCACTCCCATTAGACTATAAGCTCTTTGAGAGCAAGTATATCCTTTTACGTTGTACTATATTCCCAGAGCTCAATGAAATACCTTGCATGCAATAAGAGCTTAATAAATGCTTAATAATAATAATAATAATAATTTTCATTTATATAGTGCTTACTATTTTCCAGGCACTATCCTAAGCAATTTACAAATATTATCTCATCTGATTCTCACAACCTTGGGAGGTAGATGCTATTATTATCCCAGTGTTATGGTTGAGGAAACTGAAGCAAACAGAGGTTAAGATCACACACCTAGCAAGTGTATGAGGCCGGATTTGAATTCAGGTCTTCCTGACTCCAGGCCCAGCACTCTGTCCAGTGTCAGCTGCCTACTACATGCTTGTAGATTGCCTACTAGAAGTCTGCTAAATGTTTGTAGATCCAAATGGTTTTAGATTAGCTAAATAACAATAAATAGCATTTATGATGCTTTAGATTTCAAAACACTTTAAAATAACTCATTTTATCTGCACAACAATTCTGGCATGTAAGTGCTATTATTATACCTATCTTATGTATGAGGAAACAGAGGCAGGCCAGCGTTAAGTGCCTGAGCCATCAAATAGCTCGTAAATACATGAGGTCAGATTTTCTTACAGATATTCCTGACTCCAGGTCTGGTAATCTATCCACTATGTCACTTAACCACCTCTTGAATCTTACTCCTATGTATGGCAGTATTACTGACTTCTTTGTTAATGGTAATGAATTATGGACTAATTGTATATATAGATAAACAGTTTAATTTAGTGTGTGGCACTAATATGAGTGAAGGGAGACCTTTCCCCTCCATTCTCAGGAAAGTACATTGCTTGTATGTCTATGAGTTTAAAAAGGAACTCAGGGACTTTGTCCACATGTGTACTACAGGAACCCACTGGCCATCATTAGACTTTTCTTTCCTTTTGCAAGTTCAAGGATGAAACTAATTTTCACTGCACCAAAGGCTGTGTTTTTGATGTGCTAGAGTTTGTATCCCTCAATGATTTAACCAAAGGAGCTAACAAAAATGAACCCTGAAAAAGATGTCCTCCTTTAAATCCCAAGCATAATATTTTATTTCATTGAGTAGATACAAAGGGACCATTTGCTCCTGAATTTGTTTTGAAGGCTCCATGTACAGGAGGCAGCAACTGTGCAGACACTCTCAAAGTTTATTGTTATTTGATTTACGTGTAATTTTTTATTTGACCATCTGTCCACACCATCTCATCTGACTTTATTTTTTTCCCTTTCTTTTGATTATGTCTCATCAAGGCCTTTCTCTTCTGATAACAAAGAAATGTAACTGGAAAATGCTTTTCAAGCAAGACTAAAGTAAGTCTATTACCCAAATATTGTTTTTTCCCCAATACAGATGAGGAAATGTTCCTTCTTCCAGTTTTAGCCTTTTATATATTCAAGGTCACTACAGGGAGGTAAGAGCTTATACAAGCACCAGATTTTGCCTTTGGATTTTTTGCTAAAAGACTTTCAAAGTCATCTGAACTGTTTCTAAATAATGCCGAATAATATACTCTTTACTCACAGAGGGAATTGAAATTTTATTTTATTTTTCTAACTCTATGATCACTCGGTTTTGGAAAAGAACCAGTCTGTAAGAGAGAAAAATGCATAAAATTTGAAGTCAGAAGTTCAAATCTTTCTTCTTTCACAACATGCCTGAGGAAATACAGTTAACATGATTGTACATGTATGACCCATATCAGATTGCTTGCTGTCTTGGGAAGGGGGAGGGAAAGGAGGGAAATCTGGAACTCACAATCTTATAAAAATGAATGTTGAAAACTAAAAAATAAGTAATTGGGAAATATTTATAAAATAAATAAAATTACAGTACAACAGAAAAAAAAAGTTCAAATCTGGGCTGTGCTCTTCACTAGTGGTGAAATTTTTTTTCTCTCTGGTCTTATTTCCTCATTTGTTGAATGATGGCAGGTATTGGACTAACTGACCACTAACATTCTTTTAAATTCTGGCTCTGTGATCCTGAGCTCCAATGAGTACTTTGCATTTTAGAAGGAATCTAACGTGTTTTCAGAGACACATCAGAGCAGGATTGTTCTTGGGTGGATCAAAGGGAAATGCGGGTATGTATAATATGTGGGATGCGTGTGTGTGTGTGTGTGTGTGTGTGTGTGTTTCAGCCTCATTCCCCAATAGGTTGTCAGGTTTAAGTAAACATTCAAGAGAGCCTAGAAGAGAAAAAAGAAGGGTGGATGGAAGTGTGTATGGGCAAGGAGGTCTAGGATAATGGAAAGAGTATCCGATTTGAGAATAGCCGACATTTATATAGCACCTCAAGGTTACTTTAGAAAGGTTAAGTGACTTGTTTGTTGTTAAATAGCTAATAAGTAGCTGAAGTAGGATGTGAACTGAGGTCTCTGCTGACTTCATTCCTCTCCAGGCTTCACTGCTGAGATATGTCCGCAGAGCTTTCTTTAATATGAGCCATGCACTGGGTATTTCCCCTCCTTTTATTTGATATCTTCCCCAATTAGAATGTAAGGTTTTTGAGGACAGGAAGTGTCTTTCTTTCTGCTTATATTTCTGTCCCCAGCACTTTCCCCCTTCACTCCTCTGACACTGACACCACTCTAGTGCACACCTTCATCACTTCACTTCTAGATTATTGCATTAGCCTGCTGGTAGGTTTGCCTGCCTCAAGTCTCCCTACCCCAATTCATTCTCCATTTAGCCACTAAAGTGATTTTCCTAAAGTGCAAATCCAACCATGTCATTCCTCTACTCAATAAAACTCCATGGGCTCCCTATTGCCTCCAGGAGCAAATACAAAATGCTTTGTTTGTCACTCAAAGCATATATATGTAGGCCATATAACCTAGCTTCTTCCTACCTTTCCAGTCTTGGTCTTCTTATACCTTACTCCCCAACATGTATTCTTTGATCCAGTGACACTGGTATCCTGGCTGTTCCACAAACAAGACACTCCAACTCTCAGTTCTGGGTTATCTTTTCTGCTTATCCTCCATGCTTGAAATGCTCCTCCTCCTCTGCTCTACCTCTTGACCTCCCTGGCTTCTTTTTAAATGACAACTAAAATTCTATCTTTTACTGGAAGCTTTCCCCAATCCCTCTTAATTCTAGTGCCTTCCCTCTGTTAATTATTTCCTATTTATCCTATACATAGGTAGTTTTGTATATATTTGCTTACATACTGTTTCCCCTATTAGATTGTTAGCTCCTTGAAGGCAGGGTCTGTTTTGCCTCCTTTTGCATCTCCAGTACTTAGCATGAAACATAGTCATTTAATAAAGTTGATTGAATGATGGACTTAACATAGTGCTGGTGCATGGTAAGCATTTGATAAATGCTTGTTCACTTGACTTTAGGTCCCGCAGTCTTTCCCATCATATTCTGTTGAAGAAGAAAACCATACCTCTGTTTTCTCTCAAATTGTCATTCCTGCAAGTATCCTATGTAGTTCTCAGAATAATAGTTGTTTTTTTTTAAACACCACTACTTCAGAAGTGATGGAAAGATGTTAGAGATCAAAAGGGAAGCTATAGGCAGGACCAGTATTGTCTCTACATGGAGGAGGCAGATGCCCATTTGGTGGGAATTTGAGAGGTGCCAGGAAAGCCCTCATCCCCCCAAAGCATCTGTTAATGATCCTGAGATAGGGCATAAAATTTCTACATTTTTCAGTTCTTTCAATTAAGGAATTTTAAAAGGAAGACAGTAACTTGGAGGATTAAGAGATGACAACTCAAGGCTTTCCATCCTCAATCTCTCTCTGTGGAGATTCAGGCAGATGAAGTCTAAGTGATTTGCTCAGTCACACAACTAAGTGTCTAAAGTAGGATTCAAATTCAGATCTTCCTGACTCTAATATATTCTTCACTGTACCACCTAGCTGTCTCCATCAACTTGTCCAAAGCTAAATTCCTAATCTTCTATCTCCCTTAACTCAACTTCTCAGACTATCATTCATTTGCATTCCCCCATCTTCTCTAATGCTACTGGTGGTACTAACATTTGTCTAATCATCCAAGCTTAAAACTTCATCATTTTATAACTCCAATGACCAATTCCTACTATTTCAACCTCTGCAATAATATACCCTGAATCCACCTTCTGTTTTCCTCTACCACTGTGACTCCCTTAGTTGTGGTCCATATTTCTTCTTACCAAGTTATCATAATTGCATCCTAACTAATTCTTCATGCTTCAGATGTGAAGAAGTTAATCAATCAACAAGCATTTATTGTGGGGCAGCCAGTTGGTGCAGCGAGTAAGAGCGCCGGCCGCTGAGTTGGGAGACCTGGGATAAGTTCCGGCCTCAGATACTTAGCACCCACACAAAATATAACTGGCCACATAACCTTGAGCAAGTTACTTAAACCCAGTTGCTTAGAAAAACAAGCATTTATTGTGTATATTATGTACCAGGCACTATTCTAGGTATTGGGAATATTTTATTTTTTAAAGATGAGATAGTCTTTTTGCTTAAGGAGCTCACATTCTATTGGAGGAGGCAACAAACACATATATAGGTATATACAAAATATAAAAGTAACTTTTTGGGGCAGGCACTAGTAATTAGGGGGAATCAGGAAATATTTCTTGGAGGTGGTGGTAGAAGGAGTCTCATCAGCCATCTCATTTACCTACCTGAATAAGAATCTTCTCTCCAATAACCCTAACAAGTGGTGAGAACAGCCTGATTCTTGGGATAGCAAGTCCCTTGTCTCTGATGTTTTAAATGAATGAATTTATGTTAGGGATGGGGTAGGGGAAATTTGTGCTTTGGACAGGGGACTTGCTTCGATGCTAGGGAAATCTTACAACTATGAGATCCAAGGATTCATCTCCTTTGCCTTTTTAATCCTACTTCTTGTGTATTTGCTCTGGATTATTCCAAGATCTTAATTGCTTCTTTCTTTTGTATGAGTTTAGAAGTCAGTGTTTCCTCTCTTCAGATCCTGCTCAGGGGGATACTCATGTTTTCTGTTGAAATGATTTCCACTGTGGGCTAGATAGCAAAGCCTGATTCTCTGCCTCATCCATGCATTGTTTAAATCCCTTTTTTTGTTGAGCATGTTAAAAAATGGATATGTTGAAGGCCAGCGGGATCACAGACCACCTGGCATGGCTTTCAAAATGTAGAGAAAAATAGAATCTGCCTTGTAACTTAAGGGTACCTAGAAAGCTAGGATAAATTAACTAGGAAATAAAAAGTAAACAAAACAAAAACATAGGCAATATTCCTTACAAGTGCCACATTAATGACTTGTAGTCTCCCAAAGCATTAACGAGTTGTGCTAAAAGTTCTGGGATAGATATAAGGAGCCGTTATTCTTACTTATTTGTTCTGAACACAATTCTTCAAGTCCCCTCCTCGTAGGTGGAAATTGGCACTCTCTAATAAAACTTGGAAGGTAACTACATTTGAATGAGATATAACAGCATGTTACATAGTAAGAAAATTTTTAACAATCACCTGACTTTTATTAGCATAGCTCTCAGAGCAATTGTCCAAGAGACTACATCTGGAAGAGAATGCATGACTTAACAAGAAGAAGCAGGCCATAGTGCTGTTATGCCTCCACTTCTATGTACTATTTTTATTTTTATTCTTAGCTTGGTGAAACATCAGCTAGTTCTTTTCTTGTATTTCATCTTTGTGGATAGAATATTCCCTGATTCTCATCCATGCTTTAATTTTTATATTCTTCAAAGGCAGAGGTGCTAGAACAGCTGCTGTCTTTGTGTGATGTGATTTTCTTTAAGCAGGCAAAAGGTGATTCATAGCATTATAGAATCTTGGAGTTAAAAATTATCTCAGAGGCCCTCTAGTCTAGCCCATGCTCAAAAAAGAATGCCCTCTGTGTATACCCAACAAGTGATAATCCATCCTTTGCTCAGAGACCTCCAGTAAGAGTGAATTTACTACTGCCTGAGATATCCCATTTTACTCCTTAAATCTAGCCTCAATATACTTCTCTGTAATTTTTAGCTGTTGCTTTTTGCTGTCTTTGGAGACAAACTAAAAAAATCAAGTCTCTCCTCTGCAGGCTAGCTCTTCAAATTCTCGAAGACAATGATCATATTTTTTATGAATCATGTTTTTGTTTTTTGAAGGGGATGAGGCAATTGGGGTTAAGTGACTTGCCCAGGGACATATGGCTAGTAAATGTCAAGTGTCTTAGGCCACATTTGAACCCAGGTCTTCCTGACTCTAGAGCTGGTGCTCTATCCACTGTGCCACCAAATTACCCTAAATTCTCTCTTCTGTATGCTAACCCAGAGGTGGGGAACCTCAAGTATACATGTGGCCTTCTAGGTCCTTGGGTGCAGCCTTTTTTGACGGAGTCCAAGTTGTACTTTTGAAATTTTATTTTACCAAGTTTTTTCCCTTTTATTAAGGGGATTTGTTCTGTGAAGTTTGGATTCAAATGACTGCACTTGAGGACTTATAGGGCCACAATTTTTCCATCCCTGTGCTAAACATTTCTAGCTCTTTTAACCTATCCTCATGTAACATAGATTCATGGTCCCTGACAATTCTACTCATCATCTTCTGGATATTCTATAGGTAACCTATGTCCTTGATAAAATGTGGTATTTACAGCTGCACATAATACATCCCATGTGGACCATGTCAGAGTACAGTAGTACTATCATTTTCCTAATCTTGGATATTATATCTCTCGGGACAGATAAGTGTTCAATAAATGCTTCAACTTAGCACACATTTATTAAATGTTTACTATGTGCCAGACACAGTGTTAGGCTGTGAGGATCCAAAAATAAAAACCAAAAAGTCCTGACCTCAAGGAGGGCCAGCCTTGGCAAAAGACATCGAGACAGAAGATACAATGTTGAGTATGGCGGACAGCAAGTCCAAGCTGTTTGGCTAAAAGTAAATGATGATTTTCTCTTAGTAAATCAAACAAGAAGTGTTGTTTGGCTAAAATGTGAAAAACTACATGAAGAAGCGTAATATACAACAGGCATGGTAAGATATGTTAGAACAAGATTGGGAAAGGTTTTGAAGTCTTTGTATTTCATCATTGAGGCAGGAGAGAACTACTATAGTTTCTTGAGCAGGTGAGTTACATGGTCAGACTTACTTTTTTAACATCAATTTGAAAGGTGTATGAATTGAAGTGGAAGAAAAGTGTAGGCAGAAAAACCATTTAGGAAGATATTGAAATATAGTTATTCCTTCCACACTTTGACTTTCCCTATCAAGGTTTTGATATATTGCTGGTTGTCATAAGAAATGAAATGTGAATTTTTGGGGAGCTTTGTGTAAGTTGCAGACAATACACAAAGGCCAGCAAACAACACAGAAAAAGTTTAGAAACTCAGAAATGCATAAAATATGTGTGTAGTTTTGTATAATAGCAACATACATTATCTTTGAATATATTAATTCAGACTTCTCTGGTATGAAGGGAGGGCCAAAAATTTTTACGTGGATTTTCCAGATTTCAGGGACACCATGCCTCTAACCCCCCAGATGTGAAAGGAATAACTGTAGCACTGGGGAGACATGATGAGAGCCTTAGCTAGGGTGGTGGTTGTGTGAGTGGAGAGAAAGGCACAGGTATGAGATACGTTGTAGAAATAGAGCTACAAGATTTGGCAATTGATTGGATGTGAGGGGTAAGGAAAAGTGAAGAGTCAATGATGACTTGAAGATTATAAACCTGAATCAACAGAAAGATGGCAGCTTCCATGACAAAAACATAGATATTTGGAAAAATTTTTGGGAAAAGATAATGAATTTTCCTTTGGACATATTAATTTTGAAATGCTCTTATGGGACATCCAGTCAGATATATAGATTAGGAAGTTGGTGGTGAAGGAATGAAATTCCTGAGAGAGACTAGGGCTGGATATATACAACTGGGAGTCATCTATATAGAAGTTATAGTTGACCCAATGGAAGTTTGAAATGACAATAATAATGGTGTTAATTTTTGGCTATTGTTTCACATTGTGCATTCAAATTGAGCTTGTAGCTTGCTTAAATTAAAAATCTTTCTTAGATGACCTGAAATCTCATCATACCTTGCTAATTTTATGCTTGTGAAGTTGATGTTTTTAGACTCAAATTAAAAACTACACACACAAATATTCATATACATATTGTATGTATATTTCTTTTTTTTCTTTCTTTCTTTCTTTTCTAAGAGAGACAGAGGGAGGAGAATCCTGGCCAGGAGTTGGAGGGCAAGGTCTGGGCTCTATCTTTATTAATTTCATTTGATTAGATTTTGCACAAATGTTTAGCCTTTTGAACTCTTTCTGGATCTGGACTCTGTTAATTCTCCTAATTTCATGTCAGTCATCTATAAATTTGAAAGTATGCCATCACTGCCTTTATCCAATTAATTGATAAAACTGTAAAGTAGCACATGCCCAAGCATAAATTCCTAGGGACCACTCCACTAGAAACTTCCTGCCAAATCAACATTGAACTATTCATTCTTTACTTCTTTATTCACCATCAGTGAAGTAAAGCAAATATGGATACTGAATGGACACATCTTTTTAAAAACTAATATTTACAATAAAAATAATGACCAAGAATCTTTTTGCCTCTTTAGAAGTAAAATTAAATAAGAATTAGGATAGAGACAGGGTGTCTTAAAGCCAAGAAAAGAGGGTTGTGGTAATGAGGTCTGGGTTGACTGTTTGCAACTGTGGATAGATGACCCATTTTTGCCTAAAAATAGCTGACTTACAAGGGAGAAAGAGAAGGAATAAAGAAAAAGTCCAAACAAAATGCTATGAGATACCTAGATAAAGTATTAATCATTTGTCATCTATGTTGTATAGAGGATTAGTGGTTCAGTTGTAAAGGTAAATGAAAAGAAAGTAGAATTCTAGGGTCCTGAAATGTGAGCAAAAAGTGAAGTGAACTTTAGCCTAGGAAGTGGTGAATCAATTAATACTGGGGAAAAATAATCCTAAAAAAATACTTAATGGGAGAAAAATACTTGAAAGTAAAAAAAAGTGAATCCTGTTAGCCTAATTTCAGCTCTACCCCAGTCTAATTATTACCTCTGAATAATTACTACAATTCAAATTTCAAACAAGGGAGATTTCTAAACTAGATGGATTCTAAATTGCCATTTTCTAAATTCTGAATGAGTTCCACTAGGCTTTTAGTGCCAAAGAAAGTTATTGATATTGCAGTTTGCTCTATGTGATATTCCCACAAACTGTAGCATCTTTTACCTGGAACTGACATTGAGAGAGATTCAGGATTCTATAATGCCCCATTTGGAATTGTACATAGGATCTATTACCAATACTGATAGCCCTATCCATTAGCATCATCACTGCCTACTATATTCTTCTTTTAACCCATTGTAATATATAGCAGGTCTTTCTTTAAGTGAATCATAGGGCCATCTCTGATGAATTCAGAGCCTCAGGGAAAAAAATCACAAATTCTTTTTCACATTAGCATTTTAAAAGCAGGTTGAAATAAAAACTAAGCTTTGTTCTGCCTTTCTCTAATGAACTTATAGTAATGTTGTGTATATCTAAATACAGGTTTATACATATATACACACCTATGTACATATGCATACTTATACATGTGTATATATATACATATGCACATGTATCAGCAATGCCATATTCACAATGCCTATAGAGATTGCAAATATGCTGATATAATTATCCATTACGAAATACGTCATGTTTGCCATATGAGGAAATAAACTAGAAAATTTATTAAGATACCAAAAGACTGAATCCCAAAACCAGAAAGTGAAAGCCATCAGAGTAGTTATGATATTGGCACAGGTAGATAAAGTAGAAAGCACCCACATTTTCAAGCCTTTAAAACAGAACAGGCTACCTCAGGCAAAGGTCCTCCTCTCCCCACGCACAGCAACCACCCAGCGTCCTGGAAGTGCGCTCCCAGCAGCTCCGGCCCCTGGCAGTCCTCAGCAGGAGTCCTTAGCAGTCCTAACTCAAAAAGGGCTTCGCGCTGCCACTGCCTCTGCAGCTGCCGCCGTCACCACCACCGCCAGCCAACGCAGGAACGCTAGCTTGGCTTCCGCTTCCTCTTGCTCCGCCCCTTCCTGCTACGTCAGCAAGTCCAACGGGGCATGGAAGATCTTTAAATCCCATAACCCTTACAGCACACAAACATCCATATGTGTGTCTATGCATGCTTGCAAGCACACACACATATTTTCTGGTTTGACATCTTATCCCCATACTAGACAGTAAGTTCTTTGAGAGCAATGATCCTCTCCTTTTGTAGCAGCAAGCACCCCAGCGTTCCCAGGCTGGCTGCTAGCAATACAGGTTCTTGGATCTGCTTTGTTAAAGAAAAGCAACTCAAAATGGGTTAACAAGCTTACTTTAATCAGTCAGACATATATCGCTTACCTTGTTCAGGGGAAAAGGTCAGCACCCCGAACTTCAAAGTATACAGGCAGAATTATCAAGACAGAATACAGATCAAATCACAGAACACTTCTCAAAGTGAGCCCCCAAAACAAAGCCTCACATCAGGGCTTATATAGCCTTCTCCTGGCTCAGAGAATGTAACAACCTTTTTGACCCACTGGCCAATCAAAAAGTATCTACTGAAAAACAAGCCTCCCACCCCAGGCTCCAGATGCACTTTAGTCTAGGGGCAGGGAAGATCTTTAAATTTGCATTTCCATTACACCTTTTTAATGAATCTTCCCTCTAATCCCTAGGATAGTGCTCTGGATACAGTAGGTGCTTAAAATGTTTGCTGAATGAATTAATAGGGAGTAGTATCTGCAGAGTGGGGGATTTGCTTTGGTTGTGGTGAGTGAAATCAGGTTACAGCTTTAAAGGGGTTGAACCGGATTATCTTTAAGGTATCATCTAGTAATGAAATCCCATGTTTCTATCAATCATATTATTTGGACCCTTTTAAACTCCACCTAATTAGCATCTCTTCCTTCTTCCCATATGGATACCTTCCTGAATATCAGTAACTCTATTTGCTGCAAGATTCAGGTACCTGGGTAATCACTTTATTGATTAAACCCTACCAAGGTATAGCTCTCATCTACACCTTACAAATAAGGAATTAAAGCACAGGAAAAAAAATAATTAACTGCCTATGAAGATAATACAGTAGGGATAGAGGGGCAGGAAGGGAACAGTTCTAATAGTTCTAGGGAGGGCACCTGAATTACTTTTGTGTTGGAGCTAACTTTAGTGCATTCACATAAGTAGAGAGGAGTAGGTTTTCACTCCTAGTGTTTATAATTAACTCTTCACCAGTAATAGTAGAGTAATTACATGTGCTAACTTTTAGATGGGGGAGGAAACAATAGGTAGCGCTTAGGTTGTGGAAGGGAAGCTTGACTACAGTGATACAAGATCTTTCTATAGATAATAGTCCCTTTTATAGTAGATGTAAGTCCCTTTTATAGATAGGGAGATAGTAAAATGTTGCATTGGCTAGAATACTGGGCAAAGCTTTGTCACTGAAACACTCACACTCACACACACACACAATAAAGATGAGAATCTAGGCCAAGAGTTAACAGCAATGTCTTTGTCTTATAAATTTCAGGGAGTGTGACCTCTCATGCTGGATAGAAGTCTTGGTTATAGAGGCAAGAAAGGGATGTATCCAACTAATCCAGTTGAATAGCCAATCTAGCAAAGATAAGTACCCCAGGGGAGCTATAAGAAAATTCTATGAAGAGAGAAGGGGCATCTATTGCCAGGAGATGTCATCCTTTGCCACGTGTGTTCCCTACATATGTGCCTCATTACAACTGAACTCAAAATTTGAGCTTGCTTTTGCCATGAACCTGTATATATTTGGAGGAGAGTATGTTCTAGTTTTTTGGAGCAATGTTTTGTGCCAACAGTTCTTAATATAACCTTTGTTAAAAGCTGATTCTAATCTACTTGCTTCTTATTAATGGGAAGCACACTGGTGGAGGCTCAGGAAATAAAATGTTAGAAGTATAGTTCCATGGAGTTACCCCTAGGTCCCTGAGAGTAATAATCTGCTGCCTTCTGGGTAACCTTTAGTGAGACTTGTAGTATGGGAAGTATTCCAGAGAGGGGTTATGCCATTTATAAACTACTCATAGAAGATCTTGGCACCAAAGTGGATTTTACTACCTTGCAATGGTAAAGGATGATGCATGTATTTTTTCTCATGGTGTCTTATAGTAAGACTGAGATGCTATTTAGTAATTTGAGCACAAAGAGCAACACTTGGTGGTTGACTGTTATTCAAGGTTTAGCACCAAAGGGGAAAACAACACCAATTAAGTCATAGAAAGTTAAAGCTGAAAGAGACCTCAGAATGTGTTAGATCCAAGCCTTTCGTTTTCAGATGAAGAAACAGAACCATGAAGAGTAACAACTTAAAGGTGTAGCAAGGTTTAGCAACTACGTACCTTCTAATCCCTGCTTTGGACAATTCAACATTAGTGCATAGCCAGTAGGGATCTAGTGCTTGCCAAAACTTTTTGCAACTATTCCCTGCTAACCAACCATAAAGTTTTATTTTCTTCTGTTCTTTGAAAAGCTATAGAGACTACTGACTATGCTTTTTTTCCTCCTTAAATCTCACCAATGAATGCAATTGGTGAGAAATATGAGTAACACTAGAAATTCTTTTATTTACTACAGACACACAATCTCTTCAGAAAATGTTTAGTAAGGTCAACCTGTACTGTGTTGCTCCAAGCATAGAGTAAAACAAACCCTAAGTCAGATATGATTATGGGACACAAATCAGTTTTGGAAATAGAATGAATTTTGGAGTTCTAATAATGATATGATCGAGGGTAGGACTTTTACAAGCACTTATGCTAAGGTTTTGTGAAATTTTCAAGGCAAGATCCAAACACAGCAGGGAATTCAAAGCCTACATTTGCCGACATCCACCACAGGGGAAAACAACAAAACCAATTAAGTTGTAGAAAGTTAAAGGTGAAAGAGACCTCAGAATGTGTTAGATCCAAGCCTTTCATTTTCAGATAAAGAAACAAAACCATGAAGAGTAACAACTTAAATACAACAGTGGAACAGTCTCTGCCTCCAAACATCTTTCATTCTCCATGTTCATGCATAATTAAATATGAAAGTCAAATGGTGATAAGGTAATCTGAAGACAGGAGACAGATTACTCAGTGGATAGAGTGCTGGATCTGGAGTCAGGAAGACCTGAGTTCAAATTTGATCTCAGATACTTATTAGTTGTGTGAAAGTAGGCAAGTCCCTTAACTTCTGTTTGCCTCAATCAAGGAGAACGAAATGGCAAAACTCTCCAGTATTTTGCTAAGAAAACCTCATGGACGGTGTTGGTGTGCTCTGGTTCATGGGGTCACAACTAAATGATTGAACAACAATCTGAAGACAGCATAGCAATCTCTGGGTAACCAACTGGTAGAAATGTTTACCAGGAAAGAAACTTACTACATTGAGTAATTAAGAGAACAATAGAAGTAAAGAATTCAAAACAAGAAAAGGAAAGCACATGATAAATATCATAAAACATTTTCTACTGGGAGATTGTATTGTGGAAATTATTGGGAAGGCTTTTATTTGATTTTTTTTTTGGTCTCAAATCTGATGTTTAGTTGAGAGCTTACAGTATAATGTAATTCTATATAATGAATCATCTTAACTTTCCAGTGATTATCTGTTCTTTATCTTACCTATGGAAATTGTTCTACCCAAACATTACATATAATTTTCCTCTTTGAGCTTGTCATAGCATAGTGGAAACAGCACTAAGTTTGAATTCAAGACATCTAGGTTTCAATATTGTGTCCCTCTCCGAGCTTTAGTTTTTTTATCTGCAAAACAGGAATAATAGTAATACCAGGTCTACATTTATCACAGTGCTGTGGTGAGAAATGAACTTTGAAAACTCCAAAGCACCATATACATGTAAGCTAGTTTATTATTATTATTATTATTTTTACTTGATGCCTCGCAGTTCCTGAGGGGAGAAGGAAGCTGCCACAACTGTACTTTTAGTTTCATATACTGGAAAGATTTAGTTGCCCACCACTGGAAGATTTGTTCTTTGTTGCAAGTATACCATTCTCGTAGTGCCAGAAGAGTGCCGTCTACTTTAATATCATAGGACTTTTTTAAAAATTGAAGATGTGGTTGTGAGTTAAAGACTCCACACTCACCATTCGGTTGAACAAAGCTGTTTATTGGCAAGAATTCTAGATAGGAACATCTGCATTTTGCCAGTAGTTGCCTCTTGCTCCCAAATTCCTGCATACACTGGGGTATGTTTTGAGATCTGCTTCAGATAATAATAAATAATATTAGATAACATTTATATGATAGTTTAAGGTTTGAAAAATACATATACTATCTCATTTGATCCTCACATTTGAGACTTAGAGAGGGTCATTGACTTGCTTAGGGTTACAAATAGAACTTGTCTGAGAAGGGACTCAAAGTCAGCTTTTTCTGAATCTTAAATGGCAACTACTGGTTTTATAAGAGGAGAACCAATGGTTGCCTTGGATGAGGGCTTGCTTTTAACACTAATTTACACCATGTGGCTAGAGGTCTCAGTCTTGATAACTCTAAGCAACATTCTATTTTGGGAACCTTTTAGTTTTCAGAAGTGTCAGAGCTCTTGGTGGAGTCCTAATGTCTCTGAAGATTCTTCCCTTGCTTTGATCTAGCTCTTAAACTCTTGAACACCTCTGTCCAAGGAGTGGTGATCCTTTGGCTTAGTGGAGTATAACAATTTTTATCCTATTTCCAATACCAATAGTCAGCAAAAATTAATTCTGAATCAACCGGCCTTTCGCATCACAATCCTTTTGCTATAAGTATCATTATGGAGTTTTGTTTTTCAAGCAAGCATTATAGAATTCTCCAAAGGGTTTTCTCAGATGAGGGCATGCTCTTGCCATCACATTATATACACAAATCAATTTGGCTATAAAATATTTGAGGGTAGGTTGCCTTGGGATGGGTGTTATTTGCTAGGATGGATGGGGGGTGAAAATCCAAAAAAGCAACAATTCTGAGGAAGATGTCATAAAACAGAGCGATATTTTGAACATGTATTGCAGAAGTTTGCAATGGCCAGGTCCAGCTAGACTTTTGCTGTAGGGCTTCAAGAAGCAGTTGACACAATAACTTCCAGACCTCTTTCAACCTCCAAGTGAAGTGGAAGTTAAGCCAGTTTCAGGGTTAGACCCAAGGTCAGTTCATCTGTCATGATGCCTCACTTTGGTGTTACTGTTCGTTGTGCTGTTTTCAGTTCCCCAGGCAGCCTCTTGCTGCATATGAAGTGGGCACTATGAGGGCTTCAAAAAGCCTTTTAGTATCAGTGTATTTTGTATATATTTTTGCTTATGATTATTTATGTATGTGTAAGCTCTTTAAGGATAAGGACTATTTCATTTTGATCTCTATGACCCTAGAACCTAACAGTGCCTTGTACATAGTAGGTACTTAATTAATGCTTGTTTGTTGATTTATTGTTATATTCTAAGAGATATTAATAGCCTTTTCATTTTACTTCATGCCCTACTGGTGTACACTGTATAGCAGGGACACTAGCAACTGGGTTACTACTCTAGTCCATTAGAGTCTTTCTTCCACCCACATTCTATGAACAGCTGGGGTTTTTAAGTTCTATACTGACCCTGGAAATCACTGACTCCCTTTCCCTTTTAAACTCACACAATCAACCTTTGAAACTACTTTTATCTTGTCTGTCTTCTAATCTCATTCTCCAAATTTACTGTAACATATAACCAGAACATTCTCTCCACAACCACTAACCCTCCTTACATTTTTCTTCTCTGTTGCTATTAGCCAATGAATGGACAACTTTTATTGAGTGCTTACTATATACTAGGCACTATGTTAAGCATTAAGGATATAAATAAAAAATTTTGTTCCTGCCTTTAACATCCTTATATGTTAAGGGAAGAGACATCACATAAATAGATATATGCCAACTACATACAAAGTTGATGGAAGGTAACCTGTGAGGAGAAGACATTAGCAGTTGGAGGGACCAAGAAAAGGTCTTCCTTAGAAGGTACAACTTAAGATGAATTTTAAAGGAAGTCAGGTACTCCCAGAGGCAGTGATGAGAAGCATTCAAGGAAGAAGACTTGGGAGATAGTCATGTGTAAAGGCATGGAAAAGGGAGATGAGGTGTTGTAGGTAAAGAACAGCAAATAGGACAGTATGGCTAACCTTTAGAGTGTGTGGAGGGGAGTAATGCATAATGTAGCCTCTCATTGGTAAAGACAGGCTGAAGAGTCATGGGAGGCAGACAGGGTAGTCCAAGAACTTTAACACTTGCAGGAGAGGGGATAGTTGGATGGCCAACAGACACCAATAAGGAACTGATGATAAAGAAGGAAGCTACTACCCTGAACTAAATATAATCATAAGTAGTTGTAGCCTTGCTTGGGCTTATTGACCTACTTAAGGAATGACCTACCTGCACAGGATTTGCTGTTTGCCTGGTTGTTACTTACTTGTCACAGTATGGGATATGATGAACTTGTCCCTTAATCTCTTTATCTTGTCTCATTGCTGCCTAACCAGTTGGTGTCATTAACCTTAGAGGTTTCCTATTGTATTTCATTTTATCTTTTTCTGGAAACAAAACTTATAAGTGTTTTGATTCCAGAAAAAGATAAGATGAATTTTATGTGTTCTGGGTGAATGTTTGCTTTGAAGGAGAGGACCATGCAAGAGAGGAAGATCCAAAGATAAGCTGAAACCATCTGCCTTAACCTTTACTGTGAGAATGTATGAAGTTCTCTTGTTGACTGAACAAAGAAGGGCTTTAATAAGAAGACTGGAAAGATAGGAAGGGGCCGGATTGTGAAGAGTTTTCAATGCCAAACCAAGGACTTTATATTTGAACCTACAGGTAATAGGGATCCATTGGAGTTTACTTGGACTGGTCGAGTCTATACTCTACCCCTACCACCACCCTGCTTCTGGCTCTTTGTAGTTCTACCATTGATTTTATGTATAGGCACTTCCTTCAACCCACAAAGATTCCCTTCCTTAGCTTCCCTCCATACTACCAATATTTTTCTACAGGAAAAGGAAGTGGGTTTCTGTTTGTTTAGGATTCCCCTAATTTCTGGACTTGGAGGAAGAAATAACTCTAACTATATATACTAATTGCTTTTATTCCAAGGATAAAGGAAAACCAAGTTCACTTTAAGCATCTAAACAAACCAAAAGATGAAACTTGAAATTGGAAATCACTGGAAATTCTACTTTTATCTAGTCAAAACAAAGAGATGGGGAACACTAAGGAAAAGTAAAAAAAATAACACTAGGAAAACATGGTTTCTCTCCTCAATTTTGCTCATTTCTCTTTCTATCTTCAGCTTCTTTCATCTTGTTCATGTTTTTATTTCCTCTATAGTGCAACTTAACACAGATTTGAATATATAGAAGAAACAATAAATATTGGTTCCATTGACTGAAAAGTGCAGTGAGGTCAAGCTGGAAATCCCTTTTCCAAGCTGGAAGTGTTTTTGGATTTGGGGGCTATTATTAACATTATCATTACCATGTTCCTACTCTATATATGAGGCATTCACTATAGATCATTTTATCACTACCTCTGCACTGCTGAGCATGAGTTAATGATAAGGGGAAACTTTAAAGCAGCCCAGACAATTCAATCCAAAGGCTTATTATATTTGCCATGCACTGTCTCCATTGGGTTGGGGGAGGGCAGAGTAGGGAGGAAGGGAAAACTACACTTCACGGACAATATCATATATAATAATAATGAAAAATGGCTTCTTGGAGCAGCTTAAATTTTTAGAAAGCTTTTATCTATATTCAACTAAATTCAGCCTCCCTGTAATTTCTACCCATATCCCATAGTCCTAGTTTATTCCCAATGATAGAAACTATAGGAAGGTAGATTCTACATCAATACAGGAAAAAACATTTAAAGGTCTAATTCAAATGTCATTTCTTCATGAAACTGTTTTTGATTCTCCTAATTAGTGAATTCTTCTCCTTCCTTTATTCCAAGTTATGTGGCACTGTATAGATAGTACTCTATAGCTATGAACTGTTATTAATGTAGTTGAAGAAAGGGTGCCAAAATGGAGGTAGGAAGGTCCTTATGATAGTTTTTACCTAGTTTGAGTTCATTTCTTGGTTATAAGACTGAAAAAACCCCTCTAAATCTGAACAGGAGTCACAAGTACCCAATTGCCTTTCCACAGGCACAGATGGCCTCCATTTTTTTTATGTTAAGCCATAGACCACTTGGGTGTTATGCAGTAGGGCATTAATTCAGGGGCATATACTGATCTTACCTCTTTTCATTGTCTTTCCCCTGTAAGCCTCTGAGTTTTTGCACAGATTGACTTATTTTCTTCCTGTAAAATTCCTGTAAATCATTTTTCTGTCCTATGTTTTTGTCTTTGTTTGATTGTCCCCCCCGATGCTTCCTTCTGAAATCCTTCAAAGTCTCCATAAAAGTGTATGTGTTTATGTATAGTGAATAATGCACGAATCAATCCATTTCTCCCTATGTGTGATACTGGGCCCTTCATAATGTCATTCATTAATCTATATGGCAAAAACAGCAGGAGGAGGTCGATATGGGTAAAAGATAATTAGCAATTGATTAGCACCTGAGAAACCGAATGAAAAGACACATTTTCCCCCAATGACTTGAGTTGTTGAAGTAATTGATAGAAACAAGAATTCTCATTTGAGATAAAGCTGTTGTTTCAGCTTATGATGGAGAAAAATCTTTGTATTAGTATTAAGCATGAATTCAGGTAAAAATTCAGTGGAGAGAAAGGAGGAGGGTAATTTTCAAGGCCCTATCTGAAGCAAAAATCCCCCCATGCATGCTGGTGAATGTGAGCCAGCCTGGTAAGCCACATAAAAGGCTTTCAATGTCTTAGGGAACCTTAGAGAAGATGCTTAATAAAAATTTGTTCTATATATGATCCCTTCACCAAACCATCTCCTCTCAAATAGAAGTTAGCTTTGTAATGACAAATAGACCATAAAAGCTTACAGGCTGTATGCCTGGACAAAAGTTTTTTTTTTTTTAAACCAGTTATATGTCCTTAAGCTTTAAAATAGTTTTCCTTCTGTTTTTCCCTCTCTTCTGTCTCTCTCTGTATTCTGGAGTTAAATTTCACTTGATAAACTTGTGGTGGATTAGAGGTTGTACCAGCCACTTTCAGTTTCAGTACTGTCTTGCTACTAATTAGTTTTGTAAATGTAAGCATGAATAAGCCACAGGATAATAAATCTAGTCAGTCAATAAATATTTATTACTCACCTACTGTAGGCCAGGTATGTAAGTAGTGTACACAGAAAGGAATGGAAGCCAGTGTTTGCTCTCAAGGAGTTCATCATCAGATTGGGAAGAAATCATGCAAAAAAACAAGCTATATACAGGAAAAAAAACTGGAGATAATTAACAGAGGGAAGGTGCTGGAATTAAGGAGGATCAGGACAAACTTCCCATGGAAAGTAGGATTTTGGTTGGGACTTGAAAGAAACTAAAGGTTGTGGGAGATGGATATGAGGAGAAAATTCTAGGCAAGGAGGACACAGCCACTGAAAATATTTCAGAGTGGGGAGATTGCGTGTCTTGTGTGGATGTTGAGGGGAGTTTGTAAGGGGTAAGAAGACTGGAAAGATAGTGGGAGTGGGGTGGGGGTGGGGTTGAGGTTATGAAGAGTTTTGAATGCCAAAAAATAATATTTTGTGGCTGATCCTGAGGGTGATAGGGAGCCACTAGAGTTTGCTGAGTAAAAGTAGAAGTGACATGATCAGAACTGTCCTTTAGGAAGATCTCTTTGTGGAGGATGGGCAGGAGTAGGAAGAGATTTGCGGCAGGGAGGCCAATAGTATTAAATTTATATCCTTCACCAATTGATAATCAACTTTTTTTTATTTATGAAAAAGTACAGTTTCAGCACCAAACCATTCACCTATGAAAAGGATATATCTTACAAAGATATCAAGTAATGATGTGGAGATGGCATTAGCAGCTCACATAATCAAGAAAGAATTCTTAGAGAGGTGCTTTTCATCAGAGCCTTGAAGGAAATTCTAGCTTCTAAGAATGGGTGAGGAGGAAGTGAATTCTAGATTTGTGGTACAGCCACAAGATTTTGAGTTATGATTTTTTTTCTCCCCATCTTTCCCCTACTCCCACCCCAAAATAGCAAGCCTACTGAATACTCCTTTCCCCAATCTGTTCTCTCTTATATCCTCCCCCATCACCTCTCTAACTTTCTAGTAGGGTAAGAGGGGTTTCTATACCCAAGTACCTGTATATCTTATTTCCCAGTTGCATGTAAAAAACAAATTTTTAAACACTTGTTTTTAAAACTTCGAGTTCCAGATTTTTTCCCTTCTTCCCTCCTCACCCACCCCCACTGGAAAGATAAGCAATTCAATATAGGTTGTAAATGTGTAGTTACCCAAATAATTTCCATAGTAGTTATATTGTGAAAAACTAGCTATATTTCCCTCCATCCTATCCTGCCCCCACTTATTCTATTTTCTCCATTGATCCTATTCCTTTTCAAAAATGTTTGCTTCTAACTACACTCTCCTCCAATCTGCTCTCCCTTCTATCACCCTCCCCCTCTTATCCTTTATCCCTCTATTTTCCTGTAGGGTAAGATACCCAATTAAGTGTGTGTTATTCCCTCTTTAAGCCCAATTGAATGAGAATAAGATTGTCCCATTCCCTTTCACCTTCCTGCTCTTCCCCTCCTTTGTAACAGTTTTCTCTTGCCTCTTTTATATGAGACAATTTACCCTAATCTATCTTTCCCTTCCTCCTTTTCCCAATAAATTCCTCTCTCACCTCTTAATTTTATATTTTGGATATCATCCCTTCATATTCAACTCATCCTGTACTCTATGTCTATGTATACATGAACATACATATGACCACATTCACACATATTTATATACACATACACCCTCCTATACATACATATACATGTATACATATATTTACACATATATTCCCTTAAACTATCCTCATACTGAGAAAAGTCTCATGAGTTATAATTATCATTTTCTGTGTAGGAATGTAAATAGTTCAACTTTAATAAGTTCCTTATGATTTCTTTTTCCTGTTTACCTTCTCATGCTTCTCTTACTTCTTGTATCTGAAAATCAAATTTTCTGTTCAGCTCTGGTTTTTGCATCAAGAATCCTTCAATATCCTCTATTTCATTGAATGACCATATTTTTCCCTGTAGCATTATACTCAGTTTTGCTGGGTAGGTGATTCTTGGTTTTAGTCCTAGCTCTTTTGACTTCTGGAATATCATACATATACCAAGCCCTTTGATCCCTTAATATAGAAGCTGCTAGGTCTTGTGTTATACTGATTGTGTTTCCACAATACTTAAATTGTTTCTTCCTGACTGCTTGCAGTATTTTCTCCTTGACCTGGGAACTCTGGAATTTGGCTATAATATTCCTAGGAGTTTTCTTTTTGGGATGTTTTTCAAGAGGTCATTGGTGAATTCTTTCAATTTTTATCTTGCCCTCTGGTTATAGAATATCAGGTAGTCCAATAATTTTTACATTATCTCTCCTGGATCTATTTTCTGGGTCCATAGTTTTTCCAATGAGATATTTCACATTGCCTTCTATTCTTTCATTTGTTTGGATCTGTTTTATAGTATCTTGATTTCTTATAAAGTTATTAGCTTCCATTTGCTTCAATTTAATTTTGAAGGAGTTATTTTCTTCAGTGAGTTTTGAAATTCTTTTTCCATCTGGCAAATTTGGCTTTTTAAGGTGTTCTTCTCCTCATTGACTTTTTGGGCTTCCTTTGCCATTTGAGTTAGTCTATTTTTCTAGGTGTTATTTTTTTCAGTGTATTTTTGGGTCTTCTTTAGCAGGCTGTTGACTTGCTTTTCTTGATTTTCTTGCATCATTCTTGATTTTCTTTTTCTTTTTGGAGGGCAATTGGGGTTAAGTAACTTGTCCAAGGTCACATGGCTAGTTTTTGTGTTAAGTGTCTAAGGCCGGATTTGAACTCAGGTTCCCCTGACGCCAGGGCTGGTGCTCTACTCACTGTCTCACATAGCTGCCCCTCATCATTCTTGATTTTCAAAATTGTTCTTGAGCTCCTCCATGGTCTGTAACCAATTCACATTTTTCTTGGAGGCTTTTTTTTTTTTGCTTTTTGGAGGACAATTGGGGTTAAGTAACTTGCCCAAGGTCACACGGATAGTGTGTGTGTGTGTGTGTGTGTGTGTGTGTGTTAAGTGTCTGAGGCTGGATCCGAACTCAGGTCCTCCTGACTCCCTGGCTGGCACTCTACTCACTGCACCACCTAGCTTCCCCCTCTTGGAGGCTTTTGATGCTGGAGTTCTGACTTCGCTGTCTTCCTCCTGCTCCATGCCTTGATCCTTTTTTCCCTAAAAAGGGATTCTGTGGTCTATTTGTGCTTCCATTGCTTGCTCATACTGCCAGCCAATTACTTGACTTTTGAGCTCTTTGCCATGGTAGAACTCTGCTCCCAGAATGGAGAGAGCTATGTCCCAAATTGCTAGGGTTTTCACAGCTGCCAGAGCTATTAGTTGAGTGCCCTCTCTACAGCCCCCATAAGCTCTGGCTCCCTGATCACACACCCCAGGACCACCACCCAAGACCATGATCCAGATCCAAGCATGTTAAAGCAAGAAGAATTACCCTCTGCTTGGTCCCCCTATAATCTGCAGTTCGGGAGCTCCTGAGGCAGCCAGGCTGTGACCGTTGGAGCCATTGCACCTCCACCACTTCTTGCCCTGGGGGCAGGGGCTGGACCATGCTCTTCAGTCTGCCCCTGTTCCAACAGAGTTCTGCACTGACCTTTTACTTTGTCTTTGGTGTTTATGTGTTGATAAGTCTGGAAACCTCCACAGCTGCTGTGATTCACTCTCCTGAAGTCTGATTTGTGGTTGCTGGTCAGGGCCGCTCTGGGGTTGGAATTGCATGGCTCATGCCAGACTGTGATGGGCTCACAGCTCAGTGTGATAGGACCTTCCTCTCCACCTGCTGGGCTTCCTTCAGCAGGAGATTTTTTTTCTCTGTGTCACTTTGTGGGTTTTGTAGCTCTAAAGTTTGTTAAGAGTAATTTTTTACATGTATTGGAAGTGATTGGAGTGGGAGCCCAAGCCAAGTTTGTGCTTCTACTCTGCCATTTCGGCTCTGCCCCCCACTCTCCCTATTTCTACTGCTCTGTTTTTTTAGGCATCGCTTTTGCCTTTGGTCATGAAGCAGGTCTCTCCTCTGGCACTGTGACTGTCATCATCTCCTTAGGATTTGTGTTATAAGGACAGGGAGGGAAAACTCCTTCAGTTGGTATCTTTTGAAGCTGTCCATGTAGGGGGATATAATGATAAAACTTCTATTTATTCCCTCCCATTTAAGTATCTTACTTGCCAGCAGGAGAATAGACTGTTGCTTTTCCAGTCATGTCTGACTAGATTAGATTTCTAGAAAAATAGAGAATGTGGAGGATCCTTTCTTTAAGAGAGTGAATGGAAAGAGTACCAACAATCTACAAATCTTTCGCAATGTCCCCTTTCTGTATCATAAGTTCTGATATAGTGCTGACCAAGGCACTTTATTGTTTCCATAAACTTTATGAAACCACCCAAGAGCTTCCCACTCCTCTGTATTTGTGGGGAACATGTTCCCATGGTTACTGTTATGTGATTTGCCTTTTTTGATGCATTTTGAAGTAATGATGTAGGTCCCAAGGGGCAGGTAAGATGTTTTCTACAATTTCAGAGACTCAATTAAATGGAAGTCATCTAAGCTGGCCAAACAAAAATAATGATCTAGGCAGTTCTACTTGTACTCTTCCAGTCATTTATGGGAAAACTCTGCCCAGCAAGACAAACTCTGAGTCCGAGGGGGGAGAGACTCATGCTGTATAGAAAGTTGGGCAGATTTTTGGAGATATTTGTGTAGGTATTGTATGATTGTGGTGATTTTCCTTCAGTGTCATTTTATGGAATTGTGACCTGTCCCAGCCAGTACTGGTCTTCCTCCTGAGGACCATTCATGACTTGAGGCCTTGGCTTCATAAGAGGATGCTGCTCACTGAAAGTGACATGGTAGGGTTGTGTTTCTGTCACTAAGGCTACACTATGGCCTGGTAGCTCTGCATGAGACACTGGCAAATAAACTTTTCCAAAGCCTTCTGGGCTATAATTAGCATTCTCCCATCATCCCTCCTGTCAATATTTGTTTTGGAAAAAATCATAATAATTTCTCTAGGTATATATGTTCCCTAGAGGATTGGGTTTTGTATTCTTGTGTCAATGATGGTATTCTAAGACTGCCCTCTGTAGATTTTTGTTTCTACCAGATCTGTGGTTAGCTAAAGGGTTAGCTAGACTCATTGAGATGAATAAGAACAAAGACATTTCCATCCCCAGCTTCCATAGGGATGAAATGTTTGTATGATATCTTGATACCAAACTCACATACAGCTTTATCAGCAGGAAAATTAATTCCCTTAATTATTTATGCTATTTGTTGACTCATTAAAATAAGTAAAAATAGAGGATTTTTTTCCAGTTTCTTTACTGATTGGTCAGTGTCTATAGTTAGTGGAATTAACAGTATAGCTTCACCTTGCCAGTCATGCTCCAATACTCCTATGAACTGGTGACCTCACTGATGTTCAGAGCAACAATTCAGATCACAGCCTATCCATGTCTGCTTATCCCACGTAACTATTGTTTATGTTCTTCCATAAATTTTACCAGGGGTACTTCTTGTTCTCTGGCCATTGAGTGTATTCTAATAGAGTGCAAAGCCTGTCCATTGGTTATGCCTTGCTTTAAATACATGACAAGCCCATCTTTTTTTCCCCTAGTCACACATTTTTCTTCTTTTACACTCTTTCTCCTGAAAAATAGCCAGCAGCATGCAAAGTTATTTAATATTCTTGTTAAATTTTATCTACCACATGACTGTGATAGGCCTTTCTGTTGTGTTCTTTGGAACTACCATTCTCATAACAAATTGCTTTTCACATTAAAGCTATGCCTCCTTCCCCAAATTACTTTGTATGTATTTTTATTTAACTTTCTAAGAACATGTTATTCTCACCTCTTATAATGGAAGCTCCTTTAGGGCAGGGACGATTTTTGTTTTTGTCTTTGTGTCCCCAGCGTCAAGCATGGTACCTGAATGCTTTATAAATATTTGTTGAATTATTATAGTAGAATCAGTGCTGATTTTGGGGTTAGAGCTCCTGTGTTCAAATTCTGCCTATGTCACTTGCTCCTTGTGTTGACATTGAGTAAGTCACTTATCCTCCCTGGACCTCAATTTCCTTACCTGTAAAATGAAGGAGTTGGACTAGATAGCCTTTGAAGTTTCTTCCATCTCTATAGCTATGATCCATTGATTCCACCCTCTATGGTTTTTTGGAAATTGAGATGGCAATTTCTCATTTCCATTTCTGGAGCTCCTTTCCTCTTCTCAAGTGTGTTCAAAAGGTCTCCTAGAGTGACATAGCAATCATAGCTGAGTTCTTTCAATATCTTGGGATGTAGTTTATCTAGGCCTGTTAACTTGAACACACAAAGAGTAGATTGACAACATGACATAGGTAATATATGGCCATGGCTCCGCCTATCACTGGTATTACTGGGTTTTGAATTACTTTTCTGACTAGTTTTTACAAAGCTCAATTCTCTATTGCCAGGACTTGCTATTTCTTGAGTTCATGGCTAGCTCTCCTTTTTACTGACAAAGCCCACTCTAAGAAACTGCTTCTGGAATCAAATGATTGCTTTTCTTTATCTGTCTAAAATACATTTTTCTTCTCCCTTAACTATTCCTTGAAATCTTTCAAATGGACTTTTCAACTATGAGATAGGGTGTCTTCTGTGGAACTTTCCTGATAAGTGTCATGGCTGATGGAGGAGGGGAAAGGAGGAGACATATTCCCCTCTTCTTTCAAGAGATGAAGAGCTAAGTTCTTTCCAACCCTTGCTGCAACCAGGACTTCACTATTTTGAGTCTCCAGAGGCTTGGGAAGTTTTTAGTCCAGTCATTCACTATGCCTCTTCTCTCAATTAGAGGGAGAGGAAGAGAGACGATGATTATATGTAATCACCAGGTTATCATCAACATGTTAATACATCAATATCTCTTCATTTTGATAATATCCTGTGATTATATCGACTGAACTGAGAATGGGAAACCAAATCTTTCCTCCACTACATTAGTATTGTGAGCTAGCTAACTGTCAAATAATGTCAGTAGATCTAGTAAGATTTATAGAGACTTCATCTTATGAAAAAAACCTGAACTTTGTTCACATCTTTGCCTCCTAAGATGTTTGATACTGTAGACATTGAATTAAAAAAAAATCTATGCAGGGAAGATGCTGTGATCATATGGCTTCCTATTACTATTAGTAATATTCTCAAATTCCCTGGCCATTTAGGTAGTATCTAGATATCCCTTTAATTCTAATGATCATTGTTTAGAGTGGAGGTAGGAAGGAAGTTAGGCTCTTGGGTTTGCTGAGCAGTGAATGAAGAATGGAGTATGGATGGAGAGGTGGTGTTCTGGTGGAAGTTTTGATGAGAGTATAGATTTAGAGAGCAATGAGACCATGTGGAAATTCAGAGTCTGTGAGTCAATATGAATGGCACTAGGGAAGTGTATTGTTAATGTATTTTTTGCTTAATGGGAAGATCTTTCCCATCCATTAATAGGCTTGTGAGACCTGCTTAAGTCACATGGAAGCCTAAGTCACATGAGTTTGAGTCACATGAGCCTGAGTCACGAGGGTTGTGATACCCTCTAACCTTACCCCCATGCTTTGAAAACCCAGATGCTGGTGCTTCTCTCTCTGGTAACTATGTATGCATAATGGTCAGGCAGTTGGATCTGTCTGTTGATCTGTGATGTATGTATTATTTGGTCAGACAGTTAAAAGTCCTGTCAGTCTTTATGCTATATTTCTGTTTTTAATTTCCGTTTGCATTTTCTCTGAAGTTCAGGATGCTGAATTTTCCCCCTGAACTAAGTAAATTTTATATATATGTTTGATTGAAGTAAGATTGGCAACCTCTTTTGAGTTGCTTTCCTTTAGAAGAGCAGATCAAAGAACCTGTGCTAGCAGCCCTCCTATGTGCTGGTGTTCTTGGTCTTACACTCCCACAACAGCTGCAAGTAGCATTGCTGTTCCAGGACTTTCATCTGGATATGGATCACTAATAGTTTGTAGGTGATGCATGTATATATCTATATATCTTAAACTATACACATGCGTATATATATACACACATATATACATATACATACATATCATATTATATATGTATGTGTGTGTATATATATATATGTGTGTGTGTGTGTATATATATATATATTCCTGTGAGAGTTTTATTTGTTTCTACTGTGCTTGATTTGAGCATGGATGAAGTGGGTGCTAGGGCAAAGTGGACCCTAATAACCTCTGCTGATGCTTTGAAATCTGAGGTGGCATATAGGTTTGGGTCCCTGTTTCTCCTACACATTATTCATGCATTTAGGGAAATAGTGAGGAGCAAACTCTTACAGATGTTATAGCTGATGGCACAATTCTGAACCTCCAATAATCTCTGAACTGGAAAAGATAAAGATGCTAGTGAGTGGAAACAGTGGGGGAGAAAAGCAGGGAATAAAAAGGAACTTCTCTTGGAGAATGAAAGCAGTGAGTAAGCTTATACAAGGAGAAACTGTAAAACAGCTCCCTCTAATCTACCTTTCATAAACCATTATTATGCTATCACCTTAATGGCAGTGATGACCTCTCAGCACCAAGGGGGTTTTGCTAATGTCATACAATTAGATCTATAAGAGCTCTTCAAGGTTATTGAGTTTTTAACCCTATATAAAAATGATATCTAAAAGGTAATTAATAAAGAAAGAGAATTGCAATTTAGAACAACCACTGTCTTATTCAGATAGTGAAGTTCAGTAAGGAGAGTTACAGATAGAGGTTATATACACCCAGAATGGGCAGCAAGGTAAGTAGATGGAACAGCAGGTGGATCACAAGCTATTTACTGCAGTATGATAGCACATTCCTGGAAAAACCACAGGATCAGTTTTAGACTGCTTCTAGTCAATGAAGGCAGGCTGCTGACCTCTTCCATAACCAGGTTCACCTGTAGGGTCACCAGAATAGCTGAATTGCAGGAGGAAGGGGTTGTGGAAGTGTCCTTGGTACTATCTCTGTCTGGGAACAGGGACAGTTAGAAACTGCTTACCACAGCAGAGATTCCCAGGAGATTACCTTGGGGATAAGGGATGATTAGAAATTGCTAGTTAGAATAGGGCACGGGTCTTAGAGTTTCCTAGGGAGTGACAGAGTCAAACACTCTCATTTTATAAGGGAGGGAATTGAGACCTAGAGAAGTTGTGACTTGCCTGGGGTCATTCAGCTAGTAAAGTGTCCTGTAACTTCCTCTTTTAGCTCATCAGTTCTTCAATTTTTTGCATGCCCTGGGAAATTTAGGACACATTTTTTCCTCTTTATTCTTAATTGGTAGCCATTTTGTCTCATTTTGATGGAACAATTCAATATCTGATTGTTCTCTTTTCCCAAAGGAGTTGAAAGATACTCTGTTCAGAGAAATTGTGGGTTTTTTCTTAATATCATATTTTGACCCAATGACTTCTTTGTTGACATGGGCATATTTGCAAAAATCTTGGAGAACACAAAGCCATATACACAGGTATTAGAAATTCAGATATGGAAGCTTCATTAAATTAATTTGGTACAAAACCATGATGTGACTTCTAATAATACTTCCTCTAATCCAAATATCATGCTACCTGAATGCTCCTACTTAATTTTTCATTGTGCTGTAAATTTCTTTTGTGATTAGGTCTCTCTTTTTTGTTGTTGTTGTTTTGAACCCGTGATTTCATCATCATACAGGCAACTCCCAGTGAGGAAATTCTCTCTGACTCTAGCTAATAAAATTGCTACATATAATTGGAAGCAGACTAATCAGTACCAATGCAGATCATAGCTTCTCAGCACTATACAGTTTTTTTTTTTGCCTTTTTTGGAGGGCGATTGGGGTTAAGTAACTTGCCCAAGGTTACACAGCTAGTTTGCTTTTTTTTTGTTTTTTTTGTGGGTGTTAAGTGTCTGAGGCTGGAACCGAACTCAGTTCCTCCTGACTCTGGGGCTGGTGACACTATACAGTCTTAAAGAGCTGCTTGAGGGGACTGAAAAGTTATCCCCAGGGTCATGAGAGCCAGTGGCAACTATATGTCAGAAGCTGGACTTGAATGCTAGTCTTCTTGATTCTATCTATCCATTGGCCCAAGATGTGTCTCCTGTGAGTTTAATTCAGAATAAAAATTTCAAGTGTGACACACACATAGCACCAAACATATATTTGATGACTATTATACCAGTGTTCTAAATAGAGAATGTAAAATAATACACTAGCCCCAGCTATACAATTAACTTATTCTATCTATTGAATGGTTTCATAATCTCAATGTCACAAAAGCCCCAAGTCATTCCCTTTCCTCCCCAAATAAAATTGATCATGGTCCCACTAGTATTTATTCCTTAATAACTAAGCCTTCACTTTCTTGACATCATCTGCAGATAATCTTATTTATGTTCACTTACATTTAGAAGCTTAGTGGCAGTCCCAGAAATATCAGATGAATGTGAAATTAGATAACAACGGAACAATAAAGAACAATCTTTTCCATTGTCAAATCATCTGGATAGTTGAAAAAAAGTTTTAGCTAAAGCTTGTCAGTGAAGTGTCCTGAGAATATACGGCATCCTCTCTTAATTTTTTTTAAGATTTTTATATTTGTCTCTATAGCAAAATATGACACTTACAATGCCAAGACACAATAGGGTATCTTAGAACTCTGTCTCTAGCTGACATAATTGCTTCATTTCCAAAAGAAACTTTTGATTTCTTTTCTATTTAGAAGCCAAATTTCCTAGACACAGTATGGATTGCAATTAAAAACTAATTTATAATGTTAAATTCAACCCAGATTATTTGATTTAAATATATGGCAGACATAAAACAGAAATGGGACCATAATGGAAACAAGGAAGCATTTATTCACTGGAGGTTAGGAACTTATTCTATTCATATTTTCTCTAACCTTGAAAAATCATTTCAGGGATCTGGTTAAGAACATACTGTTTCGGGGAGGCCAGGTAGCACAGCGAGTAAGAGCACCGGCTCCAGTGTTGAAAAGACCTGGAGATCGAATCCCGGGCTCAGATACTTAGCACCCACCCAGAAACACCTGGCCGTGTAACCTTGAGCAAGTTACTTAACCCCAATTGCTTTAAAAAAAAAAGAACCTACTGTTTCTTTGGTGTAATATAATAGTTGTCCAAAGAAGTTACCCATATCTCTCATAAATGGAAAATGTCTTAAAAATGCAGGTTTTGAAGTGTTCAAAGCTCTCTTTAAATGAAAGGACAAATTTCTCTACACAGGCAGTCCCCAACATACCATTTGGTTTTCTTCCAAAAGTTTATGACTCATGTATTTGGAACATAGAACACTTTTTGCAAAATAACTGTTAAATATGATAATGTTGTTTTCAGATCAACTCCTAGAAACCAACTTAGCATGTGATATTTAAACTATAGTGCTATTTTAGTTTTATTAGCTAATAATCAAAATAATAATTGTAATCAAGAACCATGGCACCCAGGGGCGTGCTAGAGCTATCTTTAACTGGTTTGCCTGAGCCTATTATTAAATTTTCAATGTGGGCATTTTATTCATTCTAGATGGGTTCTTATGTATAGAAGGTTGTTGGAGGAATCTAGGGGTAGTCCAGAGGAGGAGTTTGGGGAGGGTCTTCAGGAGAAGTCAGATGAGGTCAATGAGTGATTAAGGGTGGGAAGTTCCTGGAGGCTACCCAGAGCCAACAGACAATGGTGGGCTAGGCCAGTTCAAGGGTGGATTGATATTTTGATAGGCTCAAGGGTGGGGAAGTAGATGGACAATGGAGGGCTAGGCTAGTGACAGAGGCCTGGGCCCAGCCACAATGAAAGGCTCATGGCTTCATGCAAATTCATCATATGGGATGATTTAATCAGAATTCAAGGGGGTTCCCAGAGCCTGTACCTCAAGGACTCAAGGAGAGCTCAAGGGGGCTCCCAGAGCCTGCACCTCATCAGTTGATCAGTCCAAGGTAAGCTGTGGAGGGCTCTACCACAGATCAGGTACAAATAGTCTGTATGAATATTTGGGATGGAGATGTCTTAAATCTGGTGTTTCTTTTGAACTACTGTAATTCTGCTTTGCAGAGTGAGCAAAGTGTCTTCTTTGATGTGGATAGGGTCTTGTGTCTCCCATGTCTCCCAATCGAATATTCGCATTTGTATTTCAGAAACCAGTAGCTGCTACAAATCAGGTCTTGATTTATTGTTTTATTTATTTTCTAGATTTTAAAAAGTATTAACAATACAGATTAAATTTAAAAGTGTACATATATACTCCACCCTTTCCAGTTGTTAAATGCTTATTAGCTATTCCTGAATTCATCCACAGTTAATTAAGTTGACTATGTCATTTGGAACCCGTGTTAGTATGGTTCTGAATCTCCAGAAAAATAAACTAGGCCATATACACTTTTAATCTAGCTAACAATGTCTGATAGTATCAGAACTGCTAGTGGAATATTCACTGCTATGAAAAGGATACAAAGAAACATGTCCCTCAATCTTACTACCACTCTTGGGTCCTAGTCTCAGTCAAGTTCAGGGAAATTAAATCACATACATAGGCAAATGGCTCTATTTAAACTAAAGTCTGATTCAGAGTAGCCTGAGGATGATTTCCTCTTCAAAATCCTGTGCTCCAGGCAGAATGCCATCTCTTGATTTTTCTCCTGGTGTTTTTTGCCTCCATCACTTGCTGTCCACCATGCTTACAATACCCTCCTTCCTCATTGCCGCTGGTTGAAATCTTTCTCTTCCTTTAAAGCCCACCCTCTCTACAACTCTCCACTGTATCTAAAAGTGATGTTTTCCTCCTCAGGTTTTCTGAAGGCATTTTGTCTGAATTTCTCCTTTGTCCTTTTACGTAGAATCTGGTATAACATGTATTTGCATAGATGGCATATTTATCCCCATTAATTTGTAAGCTCCTTGAGGGTAATGACTGTGTTTTATTTCATCTCTGTATCACTAGGACCTACAATAGTGTCTGGCATATAATTTATGCTTAGTAAATGTTTACTGAATTGAATTTAATGGTACTTTTTCTTTATATCATTGTATCTCCATGGATTAGTATAGTAGAGACTCAATAAATATTTATTGAATTGAATTAGGCAGTTTCAAAAGCCATATCATATTAAATATTAGTGATATAAAATAGTCAGTTTAGCTTCCCAAGGTTTCTAACTTGTCTTGCCATGAGCAATTTTCAGCATTAGGATTTCAGGTCAATATATTTGTCATAGTCACTGAAACTTAAGAGTAGGAAGGCACCTTAGGAGGCCATCTTGTCCAATCTTTTCCCCATGGATAGATCCCTTTTCCAACATTCTGGATAAGCATTCTCTATATTTTATGATAATTCTTAGAGAAACTGTATCTGTGGCTTTTCATTTATAATAATTATGTGACTGTCATTCTGTGCTGTCTACTAAGGGACACAACTAGAATAATGCATCACCAATGAATGGATACCAGAGGATAACTTGTGCTTCACTGATAATAGTATTGTAGAAGTAGATTTAAAAATGACAATTGTCCTCTTTACTTATTCAGAAAAGATTAAGAAATTGATTAACAGAGAGGAGACCTATTTAGGTTTGAAGGGATTTATTGAGGAAGGGATTTATTGATTATATTATATTAATAATATCAATTATTAATTTATAGAATTGAATAGTTCTAGGTGAAGATGAAGGAAGAAGAAATGGAAAACATTTATTAAGTTCCAGCTATATACTAGGCACTATGCTAAGTGCTTTTGCAAGTGTTATCTTATTTGATAATATTTGTGACTGTTATCCTGCAATGCATATTGTTAGCATATTATAACCTTTTCCTTGTTTAAGATTCCTATGAATGTTACCTCAGTTTTTCTTGGGTTGTAAAGAGATGTCCAAGTGCATGGGAGGGGAGGGACTATTACAGTATGGACATTTTTCTTTCTAAATTAGAAAAATTTTGGATTTAGGACAATAATAAATTAATAAAAAATCTTTCTTATATTCTTGTGCCTAAAATTCAGAACACAGTAAAATACATGCATATATATAGATAGATATAGAGATATAGATTATTTTTTTGCCAGTACAATGCCAAGAGAACTAAAGGAAGGCTCCTAGTTTGTGAAAAATTTGTGGGAAGTCATAGTCAAGAGTCGCATGGTATGGTCAGACATGGATAGATTACAGCTTGCATAAGCAGAAGAAGTTACCACATTGATGAGATCAAAGAACCACTGAAGTACAGAATTATAACTAATATGGTTCTTAAAAGGATAGATTTTGATTGGTTCAGATGATCAGCATTGAATTACTATCCACATATTTAATTGCCTTTTTATGAGTTTGTTTGATCTTATTTAAACTAAAGAAGGGAAGAAACCAAACCTTCATTTTATTAGTCCGATATTTTTATGGCCAGATGGCTCCAGGTACCTCCCAGCTGAATTCCTACTGCCTAACTCCCATCATACTGGCAAATATGATTAAAGATTCTCCTGTGTGGTATGAAGTTATGCTTAATGTCTCAAAGAGTTGTCTTCTAGAAATGAAACATCTGCTGATAAATGTGATTTTGAACAGCAATAGGAAAGTTATATCTGTACAGTAAAAGCTTAATCTAATTTCACATTAATTTTATACTTGTGTTATCATACAGCCCCTAAAGGTAAAATCATTCTCTCCCCTCAAAACCATATTACCTTATAAAGAAATGTACCCTTAGGAAGCCAAAATAGTGACAAAGGTTGATTAGGGTTTGGTCAGTTCTGTTTGGATGGATAGACTGGGAGGTCTATATCCATTAGCATCTGTCTCACAAGTTTGACATTATGCTGGTGCTGCCAGTGAAGGGCTCATCCTTTGTCACTCTTCAAGATTTAGATGGTTTCAGGAGTGCCAGCCAGAAATACAGGTGGGAGGAAAGTTGTGAAAACAAAGCTAATCTAAAATAAAAACTAATTCAAACATTGGATTGAATGGTGTCTTTTTTTTTTTTTTTTGCCTTTTTTGGAGGGCAGTTGGGGTAAAGTAACTTGCCCATGGTTACACGGATATTTTTTTTTTTTTGTGTAGGTGTTAAGTGTCTGAGGCTGGAACCGAACTCAGGTCCTCCTGACTCCAGGTCTGGCGCTGAATGGCATCTTAGAGAACTTTATCTGGCAATATGACCACCAGTTTAATCAAGGTCTTTGCCAAAGTTTCCAGAAATGATGTATATTTTGTGCATAGTTCCCTCTCAATCACTTATCCCACAACCTCAAGCACTATATAATCCTACAGCATAGACTTCATTCATGGGCTACATATGCAGTTCTTCCAATGGACATATCACACCATCCATTAAGTGAATAATTTCAAATAACAATTTTAGGACCTGATGGGTCCGATCTCTTTAACAGCTCTGTGAGATGGCTTACATCATAATAGTGAAGTATGTAACTTTGACCCTCTGCTGTTATGAATTCTTTGAATAATGGGGCCAGAATCAGAATAAATTTCACAGCTTAGCATCAAAGTGAAGAAGGTAGAGTCATTAGTAGCAAAGCAGGATGCAAGTGGTAATACTGCATCTTTCCCATGGAGGTCAGTTAACTTTTATTCTACATCAAATGTGAAACTTACTAGTTCCAGAAATATTCCTAGTACTTCCTGCACCAGTACCTTGTTATTTTAATGTTTCCATGACTACCCCCACATACTCGAGGATGGTGACTTTTCCCTGGGTAGTTGCTACACAAACCTGCTGTTTGTTAGCCAATGTAATGTTTATGGAATAAGATCTTCCTCATTCATTAATAGGCCCATGTGACCATGTGTTCAATCACAGATATCTTACTGCTTTGAGCTCCACCCAGCTATGATACATCCTGAGTCACATACAGCCCATTGGGGGAAGAACTTGCCTAAAGTGAAGTTTGCTTAGGGGAGGCTTGCTTGTAGGAAGGCTTTCACATCTTTTGGCACTAAGCTAATTAGGCACTGTCATGAGGGTTGTGATGCCTTCTGGCTCTGACCCTATTAATTGAAACTATATATACTGGGAAGTTGGTATTTTGCTTTGGGGGTTCGCTTATGAGAAGGACCTTTTGATTCCTTGGGTGGGACTTTGAGTAGCCATTTGTTAAGAGTCCCTCGACTACTCAGAGGTTTGTGCTCTCTTGCTCCAGGGTATATGTAGGTGGTTGTATTACCTTGTTCAGACAGTAGGAGCCCTGTCTGTTGAATCTCTGCTAATTTCTCTACTTGTATTTTCTACTTATCTGTAATTAAACTAAGATTGTTGACCCCTTTAAAAGTTGTCTTTCCTTTAGCAAAGCAGATTAAAGAGTCTGTGCTAGTAAGTCATCCTGGGTGTGCTAGGGTGTTTGCAAATAAAGCAAGAGAGTCTGTGTAGTCATCTGCCATTAGGAATATGTGTTCCCTTTGGCTTATGGTTTTAAAGACTCAATAAGTTCGATCACTTTTTTCCTATCAATTTTCTTTCCTCAAAGAAACAATCATACTGGAATGTAGAAACAGATTTTGGCAAATTGTCCAGAAGGAGATGAGACATCCTTTCTGGTCTTTGCTTTAGCATGGGATCCTGAAATTTTTTTTGCAAATATTCCTAGTCTCCTCAGCCAATCTTGAGATTAATTATAGTGGGATTAACTGGATTTTGAGCAGTGTCTTTATTTATAGACTGCATTTCTTGTAATCTGCTTGAAGTTTCTTATGGAAAACATTGCTGTTCTTTGGTTCATCTGATCTGCCAGGGAGGAGTACTTTCTGGCAGTTCACTGGTTCATGATAGAGGATGAATGGTCAGAGAGAAGTTGGGATTCATCAGTATTTTACTGAGAATCATCAGCATGCTGGGCCCTGTTTTTGGAAATTTTGTCCTTCTCATTGGCTGGAGGTGATTCTTTTACTTTTTCTGGAAGAGAGGTGGTGAAGTTGCCATAGCCTGAGAAGCAGGTTTGGATACAACTTTTGGGGGGCAATTCTGGGCATAAAAGAACAAATATTTGCCATTGTTTTGGAGTACTCTTGACAAGAATGGATAGCATCAAACTATGGTCTCCATTTAGGGGAGAAGGAAAGGATTTTGAGCAGTATTTGAGGAGTCAATGACAGTGGGTCTGGGACTCCTGGCCAGAGGAACTCTAGTTTCTGATTTGAGAAACCTTTCCCCCTCCTTCTACATATTATCTAGGTGCTCAGTGTCTTCATGTTGCCCTCATGTGTTTGAGTTTCAAATCTAGGATAGAGCCCTGAGACTGTTACCTTTTCAAATTCTTCCTATTTAGTATGCACCTGAAGGTCATGTTTCAATTTCTACTCCAGGAATGAAAATTTCATACACATGGCTTGCCAGTGCATATTTGAAATAGGTTAGGTCTTGTGGTGTCCTTTAGAAACCTTGATCACGTGGCTACCTGCTTATTTGTGTGGCATCAGCCAAAGGGCAACAAAGAAGTACATGGTGGGCATGAGTAGGCTGCGAGTTATTACTGTGAAGAATTGTGCAAGAGAAAGTTGTGTGAAGCATTTCATTAGAGAGAAAGGTGACAATAAAAGAAAGCAGGCTGGTCATGTGACAAAATCAAGGGATTCCAGGGGATGGCCTCCACTGGTATCCATGTAATGTCAGGACATTTAGAAGAAGTCCCCTCCCCTGGAAGGTGAGCAGGAGTCCCTTAAGAAGAGAAGGCATGGGAAGATCAATCAATCACCTAACACATCTATTAAGTACTTATGTGGGGCTGTATGGGGAGTTCAAGGAGGACTAGAACCTCTGATGTAAGGACTTGTTGGGACCTTTTCAGGGCTGCTTAATCCATCTTTGCTGTCTCCTATCAACCAACTTTCATTTGTGGCTTCAAGAAGCTGTGTAGTGGTCAAACCCCAGTAAAATCATCTTGGCAGATGGGTTAAACCAGGTTGAAGGTAACCGACAGACCTCAAACCTGGATGAGAACAATTTGCTCTGTGGCTATGAAGGCATCTGAAGCAGGCACTATGGAGCTCTTAGAGCTTGGTTAGACATTAAAGACACCAAAGTCATTTACTGCATCCCAGGCCATCTTGACTTTTGTCTTACCACTAGACTTCAGTAACTCGAAGACAGAGTGAGGCTGATGACTACTTGCAGCTCTGCTTCACTTAAATCCAATTCATGCACAAGTCAAGACATGACCTTGTGATATCATTGACGCTGTTCAAAACTAAAGGATGAGGAACAACTTATTATGTTCCAGGCATTGTACTAAGCATTAAGGATACCTCAAAATGGTAAAAAAAAAAAAACAGCAAAAAACCAAAACAAGAAAGCACCAGTCCTGTCCTCAATGAGGTGCCATTCTAGAGGGAGAGACAAAAATGAAAATAACTATATCTCTACAAGATATATAGAGTGTATGAAAAGGAGAAGACACTGGGATATAGGGGAATAAGAAAAGTCCTGGATCAAGTGGAATTTGCTCTGATTCTTAAAGGAATCTCAGGAAAGTAAGAGGCAGAGATGAAGAGAGAGAGCATTCCAGATATGAGGCACAGTCAATGAAAAATCACAGATACAGGAGATAGAATGTAGTGAGTGAGGAAAAGCAAGTAGGGTTGCATTCTGTATTGGTGAAGAGAATGTCCTCATCAATAAGGTCATAGCTCCATCCAAGTATTACTTGGGGAGCATAGAAAAGGCCCAGCTTTGGCTTAGTTCAGGAATTCTTAACCTTTGGTGCATAAACTTCTTTCTTAAAAATACTTTGGTAGCCTTATTTCACTACAATAGATTTTCTTTGTAACCCTTTGAATTTTATTTTATGCATTTAAAAACATTATTCTGAGAAGCAGTCCATAGGATTCACCAGACTGCCAAAGTGGGCCAAGACACAAAGAAGGTTAAGAACTCCTGGCTTAGACTAATAAACTATCTTTAGTATATAAAGTACAGACACTTTACTGGATAGCTATAGAAAGAACAATAACAGGAATTTATAAAGATCTTTATATTAAAAAGATGATGCTCTGAGGAGATAGGTAGATCAGGTGGTTTTATTCTCATTTTTACAGATGAGGAAATTGCATCTCAGAAAGGTAATCATGGGAGGTGGCTAGGTGGCACAGTGAGTAAAACACCGGCCCCAGAGTCAGGAGGACCTGGGTTCGTATCCGGCCTCAGACACTTAACACGCACACACACAAAAAAACTAGTTGTGTAACCTTGGGCAAGTTACTTAACCCCAATTGCCCTCCAAAAGGCAAAAAAAGGTAGTCATGGTCAGATGGCTAGTAAGTGGTAGAGTCAACACTTGGAACCAGACTCCAATTGTCTATCCATTAAATTTCACACTTTCCTCATATAATGGAAATAGATGCATAGAGCAGATATTTCATTCTTTGTATCTGTGTTTCACATAGTGCTTGGCACATAGTAAGAGTTTAAGAAATGTTGATTTATCAACTCACATACCACTTCCTTTTTGAAGCCTTTCCAGAACAGACAACACTATAAAATAACACAGCTAAAATGTAGTGTCATCGGTCACAATTTTTAATTGACATGATTGTGAATAGTTTAGGCAAGAACTTTATATTTTTCATGTAATTCACATTCAGGTTTATGATAATAGTGGTCATTTGTCATTTTGATTTTGAGTAGCAGAAGAACACATTCTTTTTGTAGTGGAGCTGATCCAGCTGTTTAACATCTGCTGAAATTCAATGTCAATATTTCCTTTAGATTCTTAAATGAATTTTTCTACTCAGGAAACACATCTAGCTTTGCAGTGATCTGTCTGTGAATTAACAAAAAGAATGAGAACCATCTTAGGGGAGGCACAAGACAACAATTCCTGTCACTTGCCTTATTTGTCTTATAACTTTTGGCTAGGAGTAAAAAAAGGGACAAATGCCAAGCTTAACAGACAAGGGAAACCAGAAGCCAACATGAAACAAACATTTTGTTTGATGACATGACTGGTGGATTTGACTGGAAAATAATTACAATCCTTCTATCCTTTAAGGAACTGTTATAGGAGCATCATGCATAACAAATATGGTTGATGTGCACATTAGAGAGATCAAGGTATAGTCTACTGTTCTAATAGTGCTTTGTTATAATAAAACCAGAGCCACTCATCTCTTTGGAGTAGTTTATGGTTTACCAAGATTTTCTTTACAGCAATCCTATGAGGTAGAGGGCATAATGATATGATTGTCTTCATTTTATGAGTGACAAAACTGAGGATCAGTGAGTCACTGATCAGTGACTTGCTCAGGGTCACAGAGTTAAAGACTGATGGAGTTAGGACCTGAGTTCTAATCCTCCATCTCCAGTGGCATCACTCTTTCTTCTACTACTCACTTGGCATTGACTGAATGTCTTGTTCACTCTCATGTCTCTCTTCCTAAAGTAAATTCTTTGGTATGTTAAGGACAATGATGCAGATCTCCAGTTTTTTATTATTACTTATCAGTTGTCTGCTGCCATGAGCATAAGATGGATGCATATTGAAAGAGATATAAAATAATCTGATGGAGCCTACTTATTTCAGATAGTGTAATAGAGAGAGAACAGTGAAGATACAGATATTTTCCTATTTATAGTTGCTAGAGATGGTGGGACTTACTTTTTAAAAAGTAATTTACTATAATATTACATTAATTATAAAATTTCTCTACTGAAGTCTTACTTTGATGCTTCATTGTGGTGGGGATACCCTGGGTTCTCAAGGGCTGTGTCCCCAGAACTTAACTTCTGGCAGATTTTTCCTATCTGTTTGCAATTGAGTATGAGTTGAGGTGAGTTCAAAGAACCCTGTCATTAGGTTACCATTAGGCAGTTTATCTTTATTTTTATTTTTGAATACTGCACTCCTCAAGATCATTTGCTAAATTGGAGAAAGGGTGTGATTTACCAAGTTGCAGAATGGGATAGAAAGAACAGTCATATCAATGAAAGATGAATCTTTGTAGTATTTTAATTCAGTTCCTATGCCTTGTCATGGCCTCTAGGGGATTCAGGATTCTTGAAGGTTGTACTAGTATAGTGTCTTCCCTGGTATCTTCCTCCAAACTAAAAAAAAAAGGTTTGCATATGAGCTCAGAAATTGGTTTTATATTTATTGCTTGAAGACCGAATTTGGAATGATTTGGTCACAATGTCTCTTGAAAACCATTTGCCAACTCCTAGAGAGATTGCCATTATTGTTGGATAAAGGAATTCCCATACTGATGAAATCAAATGTCCTAAATCATTTGAGATTTTCTTTTACCAGACCTGTTATTTCATTGGAATAGGAAACAGGAAATGCAGATTGCCACCTTCTGTGAAAATTTTAGTCTTAGAGAGTTGCCTGGGGATACTGAGAGGTTAAATAATTTGCTCAGGGGCACACAGACAATATGTGTCAGATGTAGGTCTCAGATCTTCTTGATTATGAGGCAGGCTCCCTACCCACTACCATGCCTTCTTTCTAAATGTACTGCACAAAATTATCTGAAACTAGTAATACAGAGTAGTATAAGACCAGATGCTTTGTCTGTATGTGTTTGTTAGGTTTCAGTATATTAAATTACAAACAAATATATGACCCAAATTAAGTCCTACTTTTTTCCCCAGGAAACTTTCCTTGATTCTTTAGCTGAAATTGATCTCTTACCTCCTCTTAGTACCTTATTATGTCTTCAGTCTCTTACTAGATATGAGCTTCTTGAGGACAAAAGGCCATGTCTTATCTAGAGAGAAAATGTGATATAGTGGTAAGAACCCAGAAAGAGTTGGGTGTCAGCCTTAACTTTGCCACTGAAATTGATTCACATCTCTGTCTTTCAGTTTTCTCATTCTTCCAAGGACAATGCTTTTAAGACTGGGAAATAATAAGAGGTTGAACTCCAAAATGAAAGAAAAGATAGTAAGAGAGTACTTAGTCTCAATTAGTTCAAGTCATCAGGTCCAGATGAACTATACACCCCATGGACCTGAGAGAATGGGCAGAAGTGATTACTGATTAAAAAATCATGCAGAATAGAAGAGCCACAAGATGGGCAGATATCCCAGTTTTTAAATAAAGAAAAGACAATAGAGTTTTCAGATTACAGATTGACACATGACGTTAGTTCTTGGCAAAATTCTAGAATTACGTTTTGAAAGGGATGGCTTGTGAACTGTTAGGAAAACAGAGATCACTGGGAGCCAGGATGGCTTCATCGTCAATATTCCACTCCGTTTCTTTTTGTTTTTTTCTGTGTAGATTTGATAGGTAGAGCTAAGGCAATGTTGTAGACATTATATACTTCAAATTCAGTAAAGCATTTATTAAGTCCCTTATGTTATTCTTGTGCACAAGATTGAGAGATGAGGGCTATGTGATAGTAAAAGTAGATTTTGACCTTGTCAATAGTTTCTGTAGGAGAGATAGTGGAGGGGATGCAATGAATCGAAAAAGAATTAAAAGATTGCCATGAAGTAGTGAAGGCCCAGTTGAGAGTAGATAACATAAATTTGAAGTGAGTTCAGCTAGATGTGTGATTTTCTTCAGTAGCTTCCAGAAACAGAGAGGAAAGAAGGCAGATGGCAGGGGTAACCTAGGTTTGGGTTTCGGAAAGGGCTTAGCAACAATGAATAAAGATGAAAAGGATTCAAAGGTAGAGAACAGTATAAATACTTATTTCCTCTAGCAACATGATTTCAAAGGGAGGAAAGTGATGCCAGAGGGGGAAAGGAGGGATGTAAATAATAGCTTTCGGTAGAAATGAGGATGAAGAGTGGGATTAGACTCCTATTTGTCACAGAGGGTAGAATTCAGAAATATGGATAGAGCATTCAAAAGGTCAGACTTCTGTTTGATATAAAGAAGACCTCTAACATTAAGAGCTATATCAAAGTAGGGTGGGTTGTGTCAGGAGGCAGTAAATTTCTTGGTTCAGGTCTTTTTACATTTTACATTTAGTTGAGACCACGATGCTTCTCAAATGATGTGGTCTCCAAGCCTGCACTGTGTTAGTTGATTGAATAAATGTATTAATGAGTGAGTTGACAGTGTTCTCCTGTTTTGTGGGTTTTCCAAGCCCCAAATAGTGCCTAATTTGGCTTTGGGACAGAATCCTACAAGGGGCAAATCAGGGAAACATTTGCTAGTGAGATGTATGCTGTAATGAAGACCTGGCTTACAAGCTCAGACTCAGCCTGTTTTTTCCTGAGCTATGCAAAGAAGAAAAACCAAACTGATCACCAACTAACAGGGAGCAGATGCCAATACAGTAACTACTGCTCATAGTTTCTTGTTGCCGATATAGTGGTGCCTGGATTTCTGTTTTTCTGGCAGGCATTTGAGCATTCAGTAAGTGAAATTCCAATGAGCTGGAGCTTTTTGCTTCGACAGATATTTTAGCAAATTGTTTTCCTGCTACTGCTTCACAAAGATTTTCCCCACTCAATAGAACAACTTATTTACCCATAGGGCTAACATGCTTCCTCATCTCTCTCTCTCAACTAACACTATCTTTGCTATGAAAGGGTTTTCCTATCATACCTTTGTAATGGGAATAAGCAAAGGAAACTAGGCTTTCCTCAACAATCAATTGGCATTTATTAAGAAAGCCAGGTACTGTGCTAGATGTTGGAGATACAAGTACAAAGCACAATCCTTACACTCATAAATGCTGGCTGATTTGACTAATAGAGAGGCAACAAATATATAAAAATACAAACAGCATAAATATGAAACAAATACAAATACATACAAAACAGTTAAATGAAGGTAGTTTGGGGGGAAGGACAGGAAATGGAGTCAGAAGACAGGGCATAATAAAGAAGAGGGCTCATTACAGCCATGGTAATGAGAGAAATGATTATTAATAACCAATGATTCCGGTGATTCAGAGTTCTCCCCTTTTCTAAGGTTCTAATTTTAAAAATTCAGCCTCTTGAAGGACATTGCTTATAATGAGACTAGACACCACCCTATTGGGACCATTGTCTCCTGCTCAGGCTTGGGTGGGACATATATTCTTTGAATAGATGGTGAGGGTAGTCTGGGTTTAGAGATAGTTTCTGTGTGCAAGGGTGACATGATGTTACTCTCAGCCCCCCATTTACATATAGACCACTTCCTTGTTGTATTAACCAATCAGAGTTGATTGCAATTCCTCTTCCAAAAGAACGTATAAACCCTGAGCTCACCGTGATTATCTTTGGTGTAAGAGAGATAGTGAAATGATCATCCTTTTATTAATAACATGCTGGCCTTACTAATAAAATGATTAAATTACCCAGAAACTATGTCTCTTGAATTTTTTTAATGATCACAGTAATCAGCCCATACATAAAGGCAGGCATAGAGACACATCATCTTTTTGTTTACTCTAGGAAGGAGAAAGCCTGCAAGCCTCAACTGTGTGGTAGGCAATGAATTGCTATTTCAGGGTTTTAAAAATGGGCTGGCCTGGGGCAGCTAGGTGTCACAGTGAATAGAGCATCAACCCTGGAGTTAGGAGAACCTGAGTTCAAATCTGGCCTCAGACACTTAACACTTACTGGCCATGTGACCTTGTGCAAGTCACTTAACCCCAATTACCGTGCCCCACTCCAAAAAAAATGGGTTGGCTTTGAGCTGTATTGTGAGCTGCATTATCACAATGTCTTGGGCAACTAGGTGGCATAGTGGATGGAGTGCTGGGCCTGGCGTCAGGAAGACCTGAATTCAAATCAAGCCTTACATACTTACTAGCTGTATGACCTTGGTCAAGTCACTTAACTTTGCCTCAGTTCTTCATCTATAAAATGAGTTGCAGAAGGAAATGGCAAACCCTCTGTTGAGGTTTGGGGGCTTAAGGGTGCTTGAGATCCCCAAATACCTACACATGGGGTCCTGCCAAATGAATTCGACTCAAACCTTCAGCCAGTCACAGAAAAGCAAAGTTTATAAAAGATTTGCCATAATGGTCTTCTTGGGGGTGGAGTCAAGATGGCGGGGCAGAAACAGGACTTCCTCGGAACTCCGGCTTCCACCTCCCCCAATTCATGTAAAAGGGGACTCTGAACAAACTTTGAAACTACAGAACCCACAAAATGACCCAGAGAAGCTAACTTCTCACTAAGGACAGCACAACAGGCCTTCAGCAAGCAGCTGAAGCACTCTGGGAGCAGAGCACAGCCCTGGGTGAGCCAGAGGTTTTAGCCTCAGGGCAGGCCTGACTAGCTGCTGGCTGGAGGGAATTCATATCACCTAGAGCTGTGGCTGTTTCCAGAATTGTCAACACATAGATGCTAAGGACAAAGTGAGAGGTCAGTGCAGTGTGGACTTTGGGATCCAGTAGTTGGGAGTGCGGTCAACTCTTGCCTCTGGGGGAAGAAGCTGCTGAGGCGCTGCAGCCAAGCAGCTGCCCCCACATGGCAGCTTCAGCTCCTGGCCTGCAGAGTGTAGGGGGACCAAGTGACCAGTCTGAGGGGTAATTGCTCTTGCTTTAAAATGCTTGGATCTGGATTGAGTTCTAGGGTGGAGGTCCTGGGGTGTGCGACCAGCTGGCAAGAGTGTGTGGAGGCTTCAGAGAGGGCATCCAACTAATGCCTTCAGCAGATGAGAAAACCCCAGTGTTTGGGACAAAGCTGCCCTGTCTGGTGGCAGAGTCCCAATGTGGCAAAAAACCCAGGGGTCAAGTGACTGATTGGCAACATGAACAGGCAAAGGAAGCAAAATAAACAAAGTACCCCAAATTTATCCTCCTATTTTGGCAACAAGAAGGATCAAAGCATGGAACAGGAGGAAGACAGTGAAGTCAGGACTCCTGTACTAAAAGTTTCAAAGAAAAATATGAGTTGGTTACAGGCCATAGAGGACCTTAAGCAAATAAGAGAAGTGGAGGAAAAATTGGGAAGAGAAATGAGAACGATGCAAGAAAATTATGAAATGAGAGTCAACAGCCTGACTGAGGAAAATAACACCTTAAAAATAGACTAACTCAAATGGCAAAAAGAGCCTCAAAAAGGCAATGAGGAGAAGAATGCCTTAAAAAGCTGAATTTGCCACATGGAAAAGGAATCTCAAAAACTCAATGAGGAGAATCATTCCTACAGAATTAGATTGGAGCAAATGGAAGCTAGTGACTTTATGAGAAATCAAGATACTGTTAAACAGATCCAAACAAATGAAAGAATAGAAAGCAATGTGAAATATCTCATGGGAAAAACCACTGACCTGGAAAATAGATCCAGGAGAGATAATTAAAAATTATTGGACTACCTGAAAGCCATGATCAAAGTAAGAACCTAGAAATCATCCTCCAGGAAGTTCTCAAGGAAAACTGCCCTGATGTTTTAGAACCAGAGGGCCAAATAGAGGTTGAAAGAATCCACCAATCACGTCCTGAAAAATGATGCCAAAAAGAAAACTCCTAGGAATAGTATAACCAGGTTCTGTAATTCCCAGATTAAGTAGAGAACATTATAAGCAGTGAGGAAGAAACAATTTGAATATTGTGGAAAAACAATCAGGATAACCCAGGGTCTGGCAGCTTCTACACTGAGGGATCGAAGGGCTTGGAATATGATATTCCAGAGGTCAAAGGAGCTAGGATTAAAATCAAGAATCACCTACCCAGCAAAATTGAGTATCATGTTTCAGGGGAAAATCTTGTGATTCAGTGGAATAGAGGACTTTCAAGCATTCTTTTTTTTTTTTAAGCAATCAGGGTTAAGTAACTTGCTCAAGGTTACACGGCCAGTTATTTCTGGGTGTGGTGCTGAGTGTCTGAGCCTGGGATTCCATCTCCAGGTCATCCCGACACTGGAGCTGGTGCTCTTACTTGCTATGCTACCTGGCCGCCCCACTTTCAAGCATTCTTGATGAAAAAAAAATAACAGAGTTGAATAGAAAATTTGACATTAAGATACAAGAAGCAAGAGAAGGTAAGCAGGGAAAAGAAATCGTAAAGAACTTATCAAAGTTGAACTATTAACATTCCTACATGGAAAAACAATAACTGTAACTGATGAAACTTTTCTCAGTATGAAAATAGTTTATGGGAATGTGTATATATATATATATATATATATATATATATATATATATATTTATATATATGTCGGTACATGGGCATATGAATACATATGTGAATGTGTATATATGTTTATAGGCATATGTAGATAGAGGGCACAGAACCAATTTAATAGGAAGGCATGATACTTAAAAGGTGAAATTAAGAGGTGAGAGGAATATAATGAGAGGGTATTGGTAGAGACAGAATGGGGTAAACTATCTCATATAGAAGAGGCAAGGGAAATTGTTACAATGGAGTGGAAGAATAGGAAGGCAAAAGGGAATGGGTCAACATTATTCTAACTGAATTTGGCTTGGGGAGGGAATGAAATACACACTAAACAGGGTATGTCACTCTACAGGAGAGTAGGGGGGGAGGGGATGAGAGGGGGAATGATGGAAGGGAGGGCAGGCTGGGGGGGGAGAGAAGTTGGAAGCACCCACTTTTGAAAAGGGATGGGATCAAAGTAAAGAACAGAACAAGTGGGAGGTGGGATAGTAGGGAGGGAAATACAGTTAGTCTTTTACAATATAACTACTATGTTATTGTTTTGCATTAGCTACACATGTATAACCTGTACTGGACTGCTTTTCTTCCCAGTAAGGGTGGGTGACAAGGGAGGAAGGGAATGTATCTGGAATTCAAAGTTTTTTAAAAGCAAATGTTTAAATATATACTATTATTAATAGTATTTTACATGTAATTGGGAAATAAGATACAGGCACTGGGGCATAGAGATCCACCAAGCCCTACTGTAAAAGTCAAAAGGGGTATGGGAGAAAATATGGGAGAGAGCAGATTGGAGGAGGGGATATCCTGTGGGACCACTATTTTGGGGCAGTGGGTAGGGGAAAAACAGGGAAAAAATTTGTAACTCAAAATTTGGCAGAAATGAATGATGTAAATCAGAAGTAAACAAAACATTTGAAAAATGAAAAAAAAAAGATCCCAAAAATAAAACTCCTAGGAATATTATACCCAGGTTCCAAAATTCCCATATCAAGGAGAGAATATTACAAGAAGCCAGGAAGAAACAGTTTGAATATTGTGGAAACACAATCAGGATAAGTCTGGATCTAGCAGCTTCTACATGGAGGGATCAGAGGTTAAAGGAGCTGGGATTAAACCAAGAATCACCTACCTAGCAAAACCGAGTATCATGTTTCAGGGGAAAATATGGTCATTCAGTGGAATAGAGGACTTTCAAGCATTCTTGATGAAAAAACCAGAGTTGAATAGGAAATTTGACATTCACATACAAGAAGCAAGAGAAGCATGAGAAGGTAAACTGGGAAAAGAAATGATAAGGAACTTATTAAAGTTGAACTATTAACATTCCTACATGGAAAAAACAATAATTGTAAGTGATGAAACTTTTCTCAGTATGAAAATAGTTGAAGGGAATATATATATATATATATATATATATATATAAGGGTATATGGGTATATGAACATATATGTGAATGTGTATATATATGTTTGCAGGTATACATAGATAGAGGGAACAGGACCAATTTAATAAAAACTGATGATACTTAAAAGGTGAAATTAAGAGGTGAGAGAGGAATATAACAAGAGGAGATGGGGAGAGAAGAATGGGGTAAACTATCTCATATAGAAGAGGCAAAGGAAATTGGTTACAATGGAGTGGAAGACTAGGAAGGCAAAAGGTAATGGGTAAACCTTATTCTCATTGAATTTGGCTTGGGGAGGGAATGAAATACACACTAAATAGGGTATGTCACCCTACAGGAGAGTAAGGGGGAAGGGGATGAGAGGGGGGATGATGGAAGGGAGGGCAGGCTTGGGGGGGGGAGTGAAGTTGGAAGCACCCACTTTTGTAAAGGGACAGGATCAAAGTAGAGAATAGAACAAGTTTGAGGTGGGATAGGAGGGAGGGAAATATATTCAGTCTTTTACAATATATCTACTATGGTAATGTTTTGCATAGCTACACATGTACAACCTATACTGAATTACTTATCTTCACACTAAGGCTGGGTGACAAGGGAGGAAGGGAATGAATCTGGAATTCAAAGTTTTAAAATTAAATGTTTAAAAATACATACATACATATATATATACTAATATTAATACTATTTTACATGTCATTGGGAAATATGATATACAGGCACTGCGGCATAGAGATCCTCCATGCCGTACTGGAAAATTCGAAGGGGTTATGGGAGAAGATACAGAAGAGAGCAGATTGGGGGAGGGGATATCCTGTGGGACTGCTATTTTGGGGCAGTGGGTAGGGAAAAACAGGGGAAAAAATTTGTAACTCAAAATCTGGAGGAAATGAATGATGTAAATCAGAAGTTAATAAAGCATTTGAAAAAAAAGGTATGCCATAATGAGTAGACTCTTAAGGAACCTAAATATTTGACACTTATGTTGACAAGTGGGCCAGACTGAATCTCTGCTAGATTGAATCTCAGCCCCTTCATGGAGGGAAGATGGATCTTATACACAGAAAGATTATGAGAGGGATCTAGGGGTGATCTAGAATGGGGTTTAGAGAAGATCTTGAGGAGGGGTCTAAGAAGAATCTTGACTATGGAGGTCAGATTCCAGGAATGGGATTAAAGGTGGGAAATAACTGATGGCTACCTGGAGATGACAGAAAATGGAGGGCTAGGCTAGTTTTAGGGTAACTGGTTTGGGTGCAGATATTTTGATAGGACCAATGGTGGGAAGTAGTTGGACAATGGAGGGCTAGGTTGAGAGTAACAGAGATTTGAGCTTAGCAATAATGAAAGGCTTAAGGCCTCAGGTAAATGCTTCATCAAGTGAGAAGATTCAAGGGGGTTCCCAGAGCTTGTAACTCATCACCTCCAGTATCTTTGCCAAGAAAACCTTCCAAAAAGGGTTCATGAAGTTATACAAAACTGAAACAACTGAACAAGAACAAATCACAATGTCTCAAATGGCTATTCCTCAATAATTCCTACTCTTGACATTCGTAGTTTCCTTTTATAGGGGACAAAGTTGTTCCTTTCTACATTAACCCTTCCTGAGCCCTCCCCAGTTATTAAAATATACTTTTTCTCTCTTGATTTAAAAAAAAGTCAGACTTGTGGTTTCATTGCTTTAGGTAGTAACTCTTTGTGAAGAAAAGTCTCTTCACAGATGCATCTGCTTCTATGTAACTTAATAGAGAATTTCTTGAGGATACCCAGAGGTTAAGTGACTTGCCCAGGGTCTCACATCCACAAGCAGGACTTGAACTCAGATCTTCCTGACCTGGAAAAGGTCTTTTTATTGACTAAGACACTCTATCTTTACTCTTAGAATTTCTTTTCTATGGTTTTATATAAACTTTATATTTACCTATCTTTGTGAATATTGTATTCTCTATAAAATGGAAGTTCCTTGAGGCCAAGGATGGCTCTTTTTCCCCCTTTGTTTACTGGGAACCTAGCCCAGGGCCTTGAAGATAGGAATGCTGAATGTAAGTAAATGGAATAATAAACTCTTTTCCAAGACATTGCATAGATGCTCAAATGCAAAATTACCTTGTATTTTTTATGCTGACACATAATGAATGATGAACTGACAAATTGAAATGCTGGAATTTTCTTTGATTTTAAGAAGACTTCTCTATTATTGCACATTCATTGAGCAACCTGAACAACATTTTTCTTCAGCAACTTAGCAGTTTTGGGTAACTGGATCAAAACGGTAGTGTTCAAGAGAATTTTTATTCTAGAGTTAAAAGATTGCAACAAAGGTTGCAAGGAAGGTTTTATTATTAAATCAATGATGCTTTAAGTATGACTCAGACCTATAACCCATATTTTTGTCTTTTACCCTAAGCTAATTGAATGAGTATCTAAATGTAGCTTCCTTACCATTTCCCTTACAAATGGTCAGATTATAAGCCCTAATTGATACCTGCTTTGATAACTGCAAGGATGGAGAAATGACAATAAAAGAATATTTGAAACATCGTTTTAATGCATTTCTTGTTTTTTAGGCTTTATGGTGACTTCGTGGGAAGTATTATATTCAGTCTGACTGTCTCTGAGTGATTGTTAAGCTAGACAATTTTCAAAAGGCTTCTTGTTTACTATTTTGGAACCAAATATCCATGTCTTTTTGTACAGTTATGTGCTCATGGACAGATTAAACACAAACGGTTGCTGTTCCAAGGTTGTGTGTGTAACTTTTTTAAGGAAAAAAAAAAGCTGGTACAGAGGCCTTAAACTGTGTGTCAGGAATGTTGTATTTGTGATCTTAACACACAATTGACCTTTGATAGGTTCTTTGATTGTTTTATAGATGTAATAACAGAGCAGGCTAAACTAGGGTGAGGATAACCAAGGGACCACGAGCCTATTGGTCAGTTAAGGGGGTGTCTACCCTAAGCACATGAAGACTTTTCCAGTGAAATGGGCTAATGAGAATAATTTGTTCTAATGGCTATGAAGGCAGCAAGAATATATTCTGTGGAATGCTTAGAGCTTGGTCCAAGACACCAGGGTCATCCACTGTATCCCAGGCCATCTCCAGTTTTCCTGACTTTGTCAGGCAACTAAGCAGCACCTCATAGTGATTACATTAAAAAAAGTCAACAGGGGCGGCCAGGTGGCTCAGCAAGTAAGAGCACCAGCTCCAGTGTTGGGATGACCTGGGGATCGAACCCCGGGCCCACACACTTAGCATCCATCCAGAAACACCTGGCGGTGTAACCTTGAGCAAGTTACTTAACCCCTATTGCTTTAAAAAAAAAAAAGAAAAAAATCAACAAAAATTCCAAGTTTTAAAAACTCAAGTCAGTTTATATATAATCAGATTAATGTTAACAAGCCTCCAGTAAGGAAGTATCCAAAGTAGGATTTGAAATTGGCTCTTATTGATTCTGAAGCTGTCCCTCTGTTTACTAAGCCACACTTCTTCTCTCCTTGTACATGGATGTACTTAATAAATATTTGTTGAATTGAATTAACCATGAACCAAGGTAGAGTTTAATTAAGAGTGTGATGAGGCAAATGGGGAGTGGTACTTCAATCTTTCCTGATCTTTTCTCTTTAAGAAACTTCCAGGACACAGTTCTGGAATGGAATGGATCTTCCACTCCTACCTCACAAGAGAAGAGGAATACTGGGTTCTTCTTTGGAGTTAAGTGCTAATCTTGGACAAAACTGGGATTCCTATATAAGAAATTATTCATGGAGAGAATACCTTAAGGATAGTGTTGTGCCAAAATGGAATGAATGAGACCTGGGTATAAATTTAATGTGGATTTATTGAAGTGCGCATCTGTCCAGAGTGTAGACTGTAACTGGACAGCTCCAATCAGGTGTAGAGCCAGAGTATTTAAAGACAAAAACCACAAAGTAATGGTCTGATCTGTGCAAAAGCAGGAACTTATAGAAGCAGAGAAAAGCAATTGGTGAATACATAGTTTAGGACCTTATATGGTATATGGTTAGGTTTCAATTTCCCAGAACAGGGTGGATGACTATTCCTTGGGCAGTTTCCCAGAAATATGCCTTGGGTGGTTATTCTCAGTGCACACGTGGGCTTCTCTTGGTGGGACTTTACTTCCATGAAGAAGGGAGCACAAAGTGGTGGGGATTGAGACAAGATGGAGGATGACTTGGGGTTGGGTATAACATTCCCCACTTTTGTGAAGTGTATCAAACCTTTGACACAACTCCCTAAAAATCAGGGAGTTGGGGTCCACAGGTTGGTAGTAGGGATCTCTAGTAATCATCAGCTTAACAGAATTAATTCGGTGCCTGACAAACTGTGTGAATTTGTTAACAAACAAGGCAGGGTCCTACGATCAAGGCTATAATTAGGAGGAGGAGGGGACAACTGAGGTTGACACCAGCATAGTTAGCCAAGGGGACATTCGGAGCAGGGACTGATACCTAGGTTCCCTTACAAAGGGAAGCTTGAATGCGGGATTGAGAGGTGGTAAAACAAACAAAGGCCTATAGTGGGGGCCAGGACAAGAAGCAGTAAAACTGGATGCTTGGGATACTTCCTCAGGAAGGGCTAGACCGACATAATGGGGTAGCTTCGCATTCATGCAAAGCCAACAGTTAGGGCCATGGTCGGGCCAGGAAGTGTTTTGAACTTGCAATCGAGGTTCCCTACAAGACCTTCCCTTAGGCCACTGATGCAGAGTGGAAAGTGACAATAAAATACACCAGTAGAAAACCAGGGCAGAAGGCAGACTCATCCATGAGCCCTCTTCTTCCTGGAATGTCCAGAGTGCTTGGTTCCCCCTTTCTCTTTTTTTTTTCTTTTTTAAAGCAATTGGGGTTAAGTAACTTGCCCAAGGTTACAAGGCCAATTATTTTGTGTCGGTGTTAAGCATCTAAGGCCGGAATTTCCCCTTTCTAATAATCCAAGTGTTTTTACTCTTAGGAGCATGGGAGTTTGACATGGAGAAAGGGCACAATAGCATTATAAGGCAGGAAAATCTTCACTTGAGAAAATCTGGTCTTGGGTCCACTTTCCATTTGTGGGAAGTGGTGGAGCCAGGCAGGGATAGAGTTCACTTTGACAGGATCTGATGTAGGTACAGGCAAGTGCCTCGAACCGATTTCAGGACCCTTCCTTGTATTTCTTGCAATCCCTCTAGGAACTTAATTAAGGAAGAATTAGTAGCCTTAGCTCATAACTCTTCTGTAATCACTAGGAGGATGGGTGGAGGCTTTCCATACATAATTACAAAGGGACAAAAGCCCAATTTGGTTGGGGGTGCACCTGATTAGGGCTAGGGGAAGAATTAGAAGGGCAAACCGGGGAAGGGGTTAATTCAGAATTTTCTTAACTTCCACTAGCACCTTGTGACAGTACCTAACAGGATATTGGGGAATGAAGTACCTGTCTCTCAGGAGTAAGTTCATTTTTTCTGGTTCCCAAATGAGTGATTTGATGAACCCACTCCCTCCACACTGCTTCTGGAAATTCTCCCATCTGGGAAAGGGAAAGTCCACCAGCCCAACTGGTCCTCCTCTTTTTTTTTTTTTTTTTATAGAAGCAATCATCTGAATATGGAATGGGCTGAGTGGGAGGAGGTGCTGTGAAAAGGCTGGGCAGGGGCTGCTCAATTTCCAACAGCCTCTGGGGATGATGTACAAGATGGGAGGGGAGCTGGGGGCAGCTTCATTAGGATTCCATCATTCCCCTCTCAAAGACATGGGACCCAAATTCATTTGGGAGAAGGGACAAAGGTCTCAGCTTCTGTAGTTTCTTCAGGTTGAAAAGGGGAGTAGAGCTATCCCTGTCTCAGTGGGTCCCGAGGAGGAAGTTGACTGAAACCAAGCATAGATCACATTCAGGGGATGAGGAGTGAGTATAGACTGGTATCCATTGTTTGCTGCCAACTGTAAGTAAATTGGCCTGTAAATTGAAAGAGACAAATCTGACAGACAATTTCAGTAGGCAGGGCCCAAGATATGAGGAGAAAGATTTATCTAGTAACAGGCAGTTGACTAGCCCAAGAACCTTTTTACTAAACTATTTAGGCTGTAGTTTTAGGCTGAATACTTCAGATGTGAAGTACACACTTTAGTAGCTCAGATGTATCCCAACCTCAGTATACGGGATAATGACTAATTTGTGTTTGTACCTTTGTTTCACAAACTTCTTTTCCCTTTGTCTAATAGTTCCCATGTAATTCAGAAAAAAATGTTCTATTCCAAGGATTTAACCTTTTAACCTTTCACTTTACTATGCAGGTAGGCAGATGACAAGCCCATGTATTAATTTATCCAGTTGTCTGGAATATGGAATGACTACACATTCGGATTGAGAACAACAGAATTTAATATACCTGCATTGTGTTTTTACTATCTTTTACTGACTACTTACCCTAATTAGAGAAATTTATCATCAAAGAAAAAGCAGGGACATGCTAGATAAGGCAGGATAAAACATTCCTAGCTCTCTCTGAATTCAGATAAGAGTCACTTTAATTTCACCTCATAGCCAGACTCAGGAAGAGCCAAGTGGAAAACATTCCTTTTCAAAGGAAGACAATGGGGAAACTGAGCCAGGAGGGTCTCATTTTGGAATTGCTGCTAAAATTGTCCTCTCAGCTTTTCCCAAAAGCAAACATTCACCTGTAGCAGGAACACATTCCCTCTGAGTAACTTGTGGCATTTATACTGATTTAATGCAGACCACTATATCTAAATTCAAACTCAAAATAAAACTAGTTGCAGTCCCAATGGCTTTTTACCTCAAGTTCAAGTCTCACCAATCACAGTTTGGGGCTTGATATAATTGCTTTTATTTTACCATGATTTATATACATAAGATATTTCAGTTCTCAGTAAGCTAAGTTCATTGCTTAGGAGCTCCATAACCCAAACAAACTTTTAGCTTTTTCCTGGGGCTGATGCACCTTGCCCACCAGATGGTTCCTAGGGGATCTAGTTTACAAATAAGGAAGAATCAATAAGGATCCCAAAGAAGGGGCTAATCTGCTTGTCCACCTTATGATATTCTTCTTCTGGACTGATGAAAGCCACATACTTTCTGCATGGCAAGTTCTTTATTTTCAATATTTATTTTTCTTTTTCCTTTCCAGCATGTCTTTCAGGGTTCCCATATTTTATTTTGAGGATCCCAGTGTATGGTATCTGGCACATGTAGCCTCTGGTTACTTCCTATAGCCCTACATTGGAGGTGACCTTGGCCCTCTTCCTAAGGGAGGGGAGTAGGGAGTGTCTACCCTGTCTACCCTTAGAGTTGCTGGGGGATCAGTTTTAATTTTTAACATTATAACAATAATCCCAAATAACTTATTTAACAGTCTTACAATTTTCATAAGTAAGAGCCAACTTGTTTTAGCTTTAAGACAGGATTAGCAGGACTTTACAAAATAATATACCTGGTTTTAAACAAAATTTTCCAGTGCCTTTTAGTTTCAACTACATTCAGACCAAAAGTTGCTTTGTCTAACACCATTTCTGGCTCACAATAGTCACTCAAGTTTTACAATATACAGTGTAGAAACACAATAATAATACAAACAGTGAGATGACATAATTGCATTTCTGAATCATATATAAAAATTATTGATTGAAGATTGGGCTTACCAAGTGTAGAAGCTGGTTGACTTCTGACTTTGTTTCCCCCTTCTCCTTTTCTCATCTCCACACAGCTGCAGAACCTGGTTGTGGGATGGTCAATTTGGGCAGGAAGGAGAAAGAAGGCACCACTCCTTGTGTGGGAAATCTCGGCTCTGGGACTAATCTAGAGGAGTGGGCTTCAGGGTGCCCAGGGAACTAGGGCTGTTGCCTGTGGGGCCCTGGTGTAGCTGCTGTGCCTCACTGACTTGTTCCTTTCACCAGGTGGGGGAAGTTAACTCAAATTCCCTACTATTCTTCAAACTTTTCACTGCAGCCTTAGCTTGGTCAGAGCTGGGAAAACAGGGTGAAGGATCTTAATGGTTTTAATCTCTCACTGTATCTTCAGCTCAGTCAGAGCCAAGATGACAGGGGGAGGCCACTGTACCCCTAGCTGGGAAGGATTGGGACCATGAAGAAGAGAATCTTAGCAGGGTTTTTTTCTTTGCTCAAGTAAACTTCACTCAAGTGTTCACTCCTTTAAAAACTTCTCTGAGAATGAGAGCTTTGAACCCTCTAGTCAAGGTGAGTGGGACTCTACAAAAGATCCAGGTGCAGTCCCTATTCCCTGTACTGGAGAATTCAAAGATTCATATCTGAAGCATCTCTTTTTCAGATCTATGCATTTCCCAATTTATCTTAGTGCCTAATAGTAACCAGAATTAATTCAATTACCTGGATCTATATTCCCAACGATATTGCACAGTTCTTTCTATGACCCAGGAAAGGGTTAAGTGCTAGTCTTATTCCAAAGTGCAGCTTTGAAACCTGCTTCTCTTTGATCAGTGAAGTGATCCCTTTTCTCTTAGATAGATCATAGTCGGGAGAAGTTTCCCCTTTCCCCCTTTTTCCATTTGTCTTTCTACCTTTTGAGCTTTGGTGGAGTCCAAAGAGGGTAGAAAGACTTTTTTTTTTCTGCCACCTACCTCTCTTTAAGAGTCTATCAAGGGGAGCAGCTGGAGCCGCAACCGCCTGGGAGCCGGGACTCTCGCGCACAGGGGATTGATCTGGGCAAAGGGGGTATCACCTGCCCTCTAGTGACCCCGGCAGCCAGTTGCGGAAGGCAGCCCAGCACGCCCCAGCCCCGCCCTCATCCCGCCGCCTCCAGCCGTACCCGAAGTGACTCCCCGCAGGGCCAGAGGTGCCCCCACCGCAAGGCTGCCCAGGCGGATCGAACGCTTCATCCAGAACCGGAGCTCGCGTCTTCCAGCCTCCAGTCTCTCGCCCTCAGTCCTTCCCACGCATCCTGGCATGAGAGCCCTCCTCATTCTATGCAAGTAACCTTGACTCAAAGGCAAGACTTCAAGCATGTCGTCAGAATTTTGGCTAATTTCTGCCCCTGGAGATAAGGAGAATTTGCAGGCTCTGGAACGGATGAACACAGTAATGTCCAAGTCTAATCTGTCCCACAACACCAAATTTGCCATTCCTGACTTCAAGGTGGGAACCTTGGATTCTCTTGTTGGTCTCTCAGATGAGTTGGGGAAACTTGATAGCTTTGCTGAAAGCCTTATAAAGAAGATGGCTCAGTGTGTAGTAGAAGTTATGGAAGATGTGAAGGGCGGAGTTCATGAGAACCTGTTGGCCAATGGAGTTGACTTAACTTCTTTTGTGACCCTCTTTGAATAGGACATGGCCAAGTATCCTGCCAAGCAGTCGCTTGTGGCTGTAGTGGACACATTAGCAAAGCAACTGGCACAAATAGAAACAGACCTGAAAGTTCGAACAGCTGCCTACAACACTCTGAAGGGAAACCTGGACAATCTGGAAAAGAAATCCACGGGAAATCTCTTCACTCGGACATTAGCTGATATTGTGAACAAAGAAGATTTTGTGCTGGATTCAGAATATCTCATCACTCTCCTGGTGATAGTTCCAAAGCCAAACTATTCACAGTGGCAAAAAAGATATGAATCTCTCTCAGACATGGTAGTACCTCGATCAACCAAACTGATTGCTGAGGACAACGAGGGAGGCCTTTTTACGGTCACGATGTTTTGAAGGGTGATAAATGATTTCAAAGTCAAAGCCAAAGAAAACAAGTTCATTGTCCGTGAATTTTTCTATGATGAAAAAGAAATTAAAACTGAAAGGGAAGAAATGACTAAATTGCTTTCTGAAAAGAAGCAACAGTATCAAACTTAACGTGTTGCTCTTAAAAAGAGATCATCTACCTTCCCGTATCACATTGTTAAGGTAACCCCGATAGGGAACCCTGGTAGGCCCCAACTACGGGGCAGACGAGAAAGAAAAAGAGAGTGAGGGCGAGGGTGAGGGTCCCCTTTTGTGCTGGCTCAAGGTGAACTTCAGTGAAGCATTTATTGCCTGGATTCATCTAAAGGCTTTGAGAGTATTTGTTGAATCTGTGCTAAGGTATGGACTACCCGTGAATTTTCAGGCAGTGCTTTTACAACCCCACAAGAAAGCCACAAAAGGTTTAAGAGAGGTTCTAAACTCAGTCTTCAAACACCTGGACGAAGTAGCAGCAGCAAGTATACTGGATGCATCTGTGGATATTCCTGGATTACAACTAAATAACCAAGATTATTTTCCTTATGTCTACTTTCACATTGACCTTAGTCTTCTTGACTAGCTTTTTAAGACTCCAGTAACCCTTAATAACTCTAGAAATAGCCTTATTTCATGCCTTTACATAATTAAATTAAGCTGCAGATGCTGTCTTCTCTAAGTTAGAGAATTTTTTACAAATAGTTAAACCTTCAAAATACAAATTACTTTTTAAAAAAATGGCCTAGAATTTAAAATGTTACAGAAACTACTCACAAAAATTAGTTATGGTTGTATTTATTTTTTTGTAAGTTACAATAAGGAAAAGCTCCCATAGTCTTTGGAAAAAAAAAGAGTCTATCAATGTTCCTAGCCCAGGTACAGTGTTTCTTTCTGCCTGGCTGCATTTTAAATCTTACAAGGTGGCAGGCTCAAGGATTTTTTTTTTCATAGACACAGAGCAGAGCAGACAGATACTTGAAAGACAGGCAGACATAGATGAAACAGATACAGAATGCTCAAAGCACCCAGACAAGGAGACATATAACATATACAGAACCCGGGACAGAAACCAGGAACGTGTGGAGACCCAACGTCTCAGGATTGGTGTGTTACCACCCAACACTCAACCGTCTCTGGCCCCCTCCCCCCCATGCTGACCTGCCCTTTTTCAGATACCTGTGGATCCAGACCTCTGGAGGTAAGTCAGGTTTCCTTTTCTGGTTCTGGTGGGGATTCTCTTCTGGTTCAGGTGGGGGACGGGGGGGGACGGGGGGTGGGGTGGGGTTAGTTCTCCTCCGTCTCCAATCCAGGGCCCTGGAATGTCTCAGGGGCAGGCTTCCCTGGAGGTTGGGGCAAGTAGACCCCTGCTGCTGGAGGATGAGACCCTTCCTGGTCCAGGTCTCGGGGAGTGACGGGACACTCCCTAATCTTGCTGGGGCCTCCAGAAATGTTGTGCCAAAATGAAATGAGTGAGACCTGGGTATAAATTTAATGTGGATATATTCAAGAGCACAATTGTCCAGAGTGTAGACTCAAATCAGACAGCTCTGATCAGGGTTAGAGCCAGAGTATTTAAAGATAAAAACCACAAAGTAATGGTCAGAAGAAGAGAAAAGCAATTGGTTAATACTTAGTTTAGGACCTCATATGGAATATGGTTAGGTTTCAATTTCCCAGGACAGGGTGGGTGACTATGCCTTGGGCAGTTTCCCAGAAATATGCCTTGGGCTGTTATTCTCAGTGCACACGTGGGCTTCTCTGTGGTGGGACTTTACTTCCATGAAGAAGGGAGCACAAAGTGGTGGGGGCTGAGACAAGATGGAGAGTGACTTTGGGTTGGGTACAACAATAGCAATTTGGTTTGAGTTACCTGACTCAGAGGAGAGCCACATAATCAATCAAAGTCAAAAGATGCCCTAGGGGGAAAATACAACTAAATTGCATTATTTAGGCTTAATTTTCTTAGATTCTTTCCTGCCTGAGTAGCCCACAGATGTTCCTCATTTGATTAGTGACCATATTATTCCCAGGAATTTTTTTACTTACTTTGTATTTCCTTTAAATTCAAATTATCAGAATTTTGCTTTCATAGTTAGGCCTTCCAAATTAGAGATCAGGAGACCTGTGTCCAAATTTCAACTATGAAACATATACATGATATAAACTTGGTATGATACCTTTTTGACCTCAAGCTGCTCTCCAAAATGGGGAAGATGCTTATATCATCTAATTCATAGGTTTATTGAAGTTTGTAAACTAAAATGTTACACAGATGTGAAGTATTATTGTTTGTCTATGTGTATGATACCTCTACCAAACTGTAAGTTCAACGAAGGCAGGGAATAAGATTTACCTAAACTGTGTTTCTTCCCTTGGGTCTAGAACAGTGCTCAACATACAGTAGACACGTAATGTTTTTTGAATGAATTAATGAATGAGCAAGAATGGTTCAGTAAGAATATTTTTTGGTGTGTTCCTCTTAAGCTCCTTTTAAGACAAATGAGAGCTGGCGGCTTAATAAGCCTTTTGTGTTACAGACAGATGTAATTCAGATGAAGAGACAAAGCTATGGAGCTTGTTGGGAGGTTGGAGGGGAGAAAGAAGCTGGGGCTTGGGCTAATGCCAGTAGCTCTAATGCAAGGCTAGGTGACATAAAGGGAATTTTGTTGTTTGTTTGTTCAGTTGTGTCCAACTTTTTACGACCCCATTTAGGATTTTCTTGGTGAAGATTGCTGCCATGGTTTGTCATTTCCTTCTGTACTAATTTTCCAGATAAGGAAACTGAGGTTAACAGAGTTTAAACAACTTGCCTGGAGTTACATGGCTAGTTAAGTGCCCAAGGCTAGATTTAAACTCTGAAGATGAGTCTTCCTGACTTCAGTCTTGCTGCTCTATCCACTGTACCATCATTGAAAATGAAGGAAACAGGGCCTACTTGAGGGCTTACCAAGAAGATAGTCTGTGCCTCTTTGAGAACCTTTGGGTCTTTCTTCTCTTAATGTATTCCATGTAATGAACATTATTGAGAGGTTTTATTAAACATGACACTGGAAGTTCTTAGACTCAAAAAGTGACTCCTTCTCTAAATTATCATGGGATCAGTGACTCCTAATGCTATTTAAGAACAATCCTAGGATTCCCATTGTAGAAGTACAGTGTAAAGCCACATTTTGTCTACTTCCATTTCTGAATGTCCACCTGACCCTTCCTTTAGGAGGAGTGGAAGGAAACAAGAATTTATTCAGCACCTATTATGTGCAAGGCACTGTCTTAAGTGCTTCATAGATGTCTTATTTAGTAGAAAAGGGTTGATGACCAATCTAAAGATTATATGGTTCTCTTCAGGTGTCTTTCCTATACATGGGCTTGTTAGGCTCTTCACATTATATGTCCATTCTCTTGTAGAAGACACATTTGCACACTTCTCCCCCTCATTCATACTACTGAAGCCCAGAACTCATATTTTCAGTAATACAGGGACCCCAAAAGAAGACCCACAATCCAAATGCCCAAGTGTGAAAAAGACATCCCATTTCATATCCTTCTGAAATGTGTTGCTGGGTACACTACATAGAATACATGATGGTAAGTGAAGAAAGTTGTAACCAATTGAATCTCACAGGGAGTTGCCGGTAGTGAAATTAGATAGAAATAATGTAATTACTGGAGCAAATGGATCTGGACAGAGAAGCCAGCTTCAGCTGTGTGGCTTCTTCCTGCATTTGGTATTTCCCTTGACTTCAATGGAAGTAATAACCTAGCCATGGAACTTTCTTTAGCAATACTATTACTATGTTCCATAAATAACTGCAGAAGTATGATGCTATCATCGGTTAGTATTAGGACTATAGTTATTGATTTTTTGGTTTATAACAAAATTAATAAATTGCTGATGCATAAAATTCATCAAATCATATCAAATGATTTTATATCTTATACATGAAATGTTAATCCTTTAATTGAATTCAAAAGGTAATATACCATAATTGCTTAGCAGAGTGCCTATAATACAGTAAGAGTTTAATAAATGTTTATTGATTAATTAAGTCAAGGTTCTATTTTATATTAGAAATCTCTATAGGGCTGCCAGGTAGCACAGCGAGTAAGAGCACCGGCTCCAGTGTTGAGAAGACCTGGAGATCGAATCCTGGGCTCAGACACTTAGCACTCACCCAGAAACACCTGGCCATGTAACCTTGAGCAAGTTACTTAACCCCAATTGCTTAGGGGCGGCCAGGTGGCTCAGCAAGTAAGAGCACTGGCTCCAGTGTCGGGATGACCTGGATCAAATCCAGGCTCAGATACTCAGCACCACACCCAGAAATAATAACTGGCCATGTAACCTTGAGCAAATTACTTAACCCCAATTGCTTAAAAAAAAAAATCTCTATATACTTTTCCTAGATTTATAAAACCAAGCTCTCTCAATTATTTCCAGAAACTTCTAAATGTTCTTTTTTTATTTGAATTTGATTATTTTCTCCTTCTTGTTCTTACTTTTTCATTGTTGAAATCTGTATTTTTATTGCTGAAGGGAACTCTCAGTGAGGAAACTCCTACTATCAATGCACATTATGAGATTTAGTTATTCTGCCAGCACTTTGACTATCATCTCCATCTTCTTCTTGGGTAACCTAAGACTCTGGGATAGCTGAGCTTTTGCCTAATGTAGGTGACAACCAGGACTCTGCCACTCTTCTCTTATATATTATCTTCTCCCATTAGAATGTAAACTCCTTGAGGGCAGGGGCTTTCTTGCTGGCTAATATTTGTATTCTCAATACTTCAGTGTTTATCATAGTTCCTGGCTCATAGTAATGCTTTATTAATACTCTCTCCCCCTCTTCTGATATCCTCCTTCCTCTCTCCTGCCTTCCTTCCCCCTCTGTCTCCCTTGCTCCTTCCCTTCTTCTCCCCCCAGTTGTCTGGGTTACTGAGGACTCAAGTGATTTGCCCAGGGTTACATAACATATTCAGAGGTAGAACTTGAACTCAGGTCTTCTTGACTCTAGGAGGAAAAATCTATCTTCTCCAGCAAACTGCCTCTCCTTATTCTTGCCTTACTTCTTCAGTATTTCAAAATATTCATGATTTCATTGACTTCCTTTACAATCTCTGAATATAATCTTTCCACACTTTAGTGGATGGCCTCACATGTTGCTGTGTCCAAAAAAGTTAAGCCCTATTGGCCAATCTACTGAAGATGAACTTCTCTGAATTTAACTAGTTTGGTCTTTGTCCAACAAATGTACAGTCCATCACTGAGACGATAATTGTTCTTCCCATCTTGGTAGGACTGGGCAGAGCTTGTACTTTTCTGGCATATGCTTTCTGAAGCAAGGACCACACCACAGTGAGGCATCAAAAAAGCATTTTAATGGAGGATCATTATTATTTTTTTTGGAGGGGGAAAGGCAGGGCAATTGGGGTTAAGTGACTTGCCCAAGGTCACATGGCTAGTAAGTGATAAGTGTCTGAGGCTGTATTTGAAGTCAGGTTCTCTTGACTCCAGGGCTTGTGCTCTATTTACTGTGCCACCTAGCCACCCTGATCGTATTTTATATGTGATTTATATATCCTTTATGTGTGATTCAGA
>NW_027187309.1:9398783-9456612 GCF_028583685.1 Petaurus breviceps papuanus | reverse complement strand
GAACATCTGAGAATTATCAGCATAGGAATCAGCTTAGATTTGTGTCATTTCCAGATCTGAAAAGCATGTCGTCTATGTAGGTAAAGTGATGTATGAATCTTAAGGTAGTATATAAATGTTTATTATTGTTATTGCTACTATAAAATTATTGATAGAAATATTAAACAGCAAAAAGCCAAGGACTTACATCTGAGCCACTTTGTTAGACATGCCCTTGCAAACAAGCATGAGTATCAATCAATAATTACTCTTTGAGTTCAGACATTCTATCATTTTCAAATTCACCTGATGGTGGGTTAAGCCCATGTCTTGCAATTTTATTGATGAAAATAACATGAAAAACTGTCAAATGCTTTGTTAAAATCTAGGCAATTTTTATCTTTAGCCTTCCTCAACTAGTCTAGTCACCCTTTGCCAAAAGGAAATAAAATTAATTTGACCCCAACGTTCAGAGAAGTTAAGTGATTTGCCCAAGCACACAAATAGGAAATGTCAAAGGTAGAACTGCAACCAGATTTCTTGATACTCAAGAATGGAAAATACTATAGAAGTTTAATATAATGTATAACTTTTGGGGGGAAAGGGGGAGAAAAGAATTTATTGAGCTTGCATTGCCAGGAACATATAATAAAATATAAATTCTCCCTAAATAATCTCTTGTAGCAAGTGGTTCCCTGCTCCAGGCCATTGGTAATGGCTTCTGTGACCTGGGATACTGGGCATCACAGGAGAAAAGATGGAGTTTAAGGTAAGGAGTTTAAATAGGAGTAACTCAATGTTGTGGGGTGGACATTTTGGCCTTAGGAGAGGGGTGGGACTTGATAAGGTTCTTTCCATTTGCTCTTCTCTTATTCCTTTTATCCCAATTGATGAATCAGGGGCTAGGACTGGGGAGTCAGTTAAAGGTGAAGGAGTAGAATAGAATTTCCATGATGGAGGGTGGATTATATTTATTTTTACCTCCTCTGACCTAATTTCCCTCTCTAGGGACTAGTGCTTGAGGAGAGTGGTAAAAAGTAGAGGGAGGACTGATCAGAAGCAAAAAAGAGTTTTTTCCCCTTTATTATTATGTTTTTATTTACCATTAATGAGATGAAGTGAGAAGTAAAGATTCCACTGAGAGGCAGGGTGTATAGCAAGAGAAGGGGAAGAAGTAGGAGAGAAATTTTCAAAAGTAGCATGGAGGGAAGGGAGGTTACTTCTACCACCTGGCTTTCTGAGTCATAGATAAGTGAGGATTTGTAAGTCAGGGGTTGACTCTACTTGGAAATAAAGGTTAAGAAGTACAAAATATAAAAGCATGGAAAGCATTGAATTGGGACAAAGTAGATCTAGTTTCTAGTCCCAACTCTTCCATAATTTAGCTGGGTATCCTTGGGAAATCACTTTACTGTTTTGGACCATAATTAAATGAAGATGTTTGGGTTAGATATTAGATACTATAAAATTCCAGAATCTTAGAGGAAAAAAAAGTTTTCATAGGTGGAGGGTGTAATTTGATAATAGGAAATTGTTGCTTTGGCAAATTGTAATGTAGATACATGAAATCTGGAATTTGAAAGCAATGAATGTAAAATTCAGTATGGTTTCAATAAGCTGCAGACAGTCTTATTTACTGTGTCTCTCATAAATAAGGAAACATGCAAATTGAGAGTAGGTGAGCATCAGGAATTAACCAGCAGTCATTTGGACTACAAGGTTGCTACCAATAGGCTTGCCCAAGGAATTATATGCATGCAAAGGTAGCACAGAGTCATAGGGGAAATGAGCTGAAGACAGAAAGAAAAGGCCACCTGTCCTACCATATGGTGACAATCACAAACAGGGGACTCTAAAGTGATGTATGAAGATTGACTTTCATGACTGACGTGTGGAAGAGCTGTGGGACTTAGGTCTCTGTATTTTGAGCTGAATATTTCTTATCCTTTCAAGGACACTTTCACATTCAACAAATAAAATTACAATTATCTAAGATTCCAGTATCCCCTTGGGTAATAGCCCAATTCTTTGACACTACAGGTTGAAGGAAGATAATGCCATTAACCTTTGAGGGAAGCCCTCAGCTCTGCCACTTACAATGTGATTGCAGGGATAATAAAATGGAGATAATAATAATAGCTAGCATTAATATGACACTTTAAGGTTTAAAAGGCAATATATATTATATATTATCATGTATATATAATCTATATCACATGTGCATAATTTTATTTGATTCCCACACCAACCCTTTGAGATAGATACTTCAGTTTTTATTATCTCCATTTTACTGAGGAGGACATTGATCTGAGACAATTTAAGTGACTTTCTTTGTATATCTTGAGCTTAGCACAGTTCCTGGCACATGGTAAACTTAATAAATTCTTGTTGAGTTACTGATGGTCTGAGTGTTAATAAATGTTGGAATTAGGGTTTAATTTTAGAAAAAAAGGTGTGACACTAAAACAATCTGTTCTATTTGACTCCATTTCTCTTTCTTCTTTTTCAACCCTTTGCAATCTGGCTTACAACATAATCACTCAAGTAAAATTGCTTTCTTTAAGGTTTTTAATGTTCTCTTAGTTGCCAAATATGATCTTTTCTCAGCTTTATTCTTCTTGGCTTTTCTGTAGCATTTTATAGTATGGACCATTTCCTCTCTGATGTTCTTTCTTTTCTGGATTTTCATGGCACTACTCTCAGTTCTTTTTTTTTAGTTGGCTGCTCTTTCTTTGCATCTTTTACTTCATCATCATCTTTATTCCTTTCCCTAACTGTTTGTATGCTCCACAGTTCTGTCAAAGGCCCTCCTCTTTTCTCTCTACACTCTTTCATTTGATGAGCTCATCAGTCTCCATGAGTTTAATTATCTTTATAAAGATGTGTAGTCCCACATCACCTTTTGAACCTATTGTGCCTATTGAACATTTCAAACAAGAGTGTCCCATAGACATCTCAAGCTTAGCATGTCCAAAACAAAATTCATCTTTTTTTCTGAGTTTCTTATTTTTTGCAAAAGACACCACTACTCTTCTAGTCTTCCAGGTTTATAACCTTGCCATTATTCTTGAATTCTCTCTCTCTCTCCCTTACCCCACATATCCAATCAGTTGCTAAATCCTGTCATGTCTACTTCTACAACTTTTCTCACATTCATCCCCTTCCTTCTATTCACAAAGCTACCTTCTTAGTTCCAGCTTTTATCATCCCTTTTCTTTACCACTGCAATGGCCTCATAATTGGTCTTGCTTCATGTTTTCTCTACTTTAATTTGTCCTCCACTTATCTACCAAGGTGACTTTTCTTTGACTGCAGGTCTGATGATGTCATTCACCAACTCAAAACTCTTGAATATCTTCTGGTTGCTACTTGAATAAAATGTACACTCCTCTGTATAGCTTTTAGTCCTTTACAACCTGTCTCTAGCCTATGTTTCCAGTCTTTTTACATTATTTCTCCTTCCTGCCCTTTATATTTCAGCTAGACTGGCCTTGCTGTTTTTAAAAAATATTATTTCATCTCCTTCCTCTTTATATTTATGCTGGCTATTTTCATACCTCCTATGTATTTCTTTCTCATGTCTCTTATTGCTGTGCAGTTGTTTGTCTTTTAGTTGTGTCTGACTCTTCATGACCCTATTTGGGGTTTTCTTGGCAAAAGATACTGGAGAGGTTCACCATTTCCTTTTCCAGCTCATTTTACAAATGAGGAAACTGAGGCAAATAGGGGTCAGTGACTTGCTAAGGGTCACATAGCTATTAAATGTCTTAAGTCAGATTTGAACTCAGGAAGATGAGTCTTCCTGACTCTAGGCTCAGCACTCTATCCATGGGACTACCTAATTGCCCTTAGAATTCCTCTCTCTTAGAACTCCTCATTTCTTTCAACATTAAACTCCTCCTCCATTTTTTACTTTGAAGCCTGTTAGGGCTGTGGGTGTGAGAGACACTGCAGCAGTCACAAGATGTCAGAGGGAGTGCACGTGACCTCTGAGGGGCAGGGGCTTGGAGATATGGAGGCTGACTCTGCCGGGCCGTAAAGGCAGACATGGCACTGAGCGCAGGGTCGTGGGGGGCAACTCTGCTGGGTTGGGAAAGGCCAACGTGGCACTGAGCGTGCCCCATAAACACGGACTCCTCTTAACACATACTCCTTTGCCCTGCACTCGGGAGAGTGCACGATTGGCTCCCACATGACAGGTGACAAGGGGGCAGCTGGAGGGGGTGCACATGGCTTTCTGAGGGACGTTGTTGGGACAGCTTTGCCTGGGGGTTAACCAACCAGGGATAAGGGAGTTTTGGGCACAGTGACGTGAGAGTGATACTCTGCATGGCAGTGCATAGAGGACTTCCGGGAAGGACGTTGCTCCTTGGTCTCTTATAACGTACTCGGGAAAGAACATGATTGGTCCCGCAAGGCGTGCCCCGCAAGGCTTATAAATTGGGGAGAGAGAGGAAGTGAGAAGTTCACTTAGTTCACTTAGTTCCTGCTTAGTTCCAGTTCCGCCTGGAAGTGAGTTAGTTCTTGTGCCTGTTCCTGTGCTTGCTTGTGGTGCTGTTAAGATGTAACGGAATAAACAGTTTTGCATCATACTTTCCGTGTTCTGGGTGTTCTGTGGGGGTAAGTTCTTCTTGGAGACAAGAAGCTGGAGACGTCCGAACACCGGGTATAAGGTAAGATAAGGCTGGAGTTGGGACCGGGACCTCAACAGAAGCCTTTCCTGATTCCTGATGAGTTGCTAGTGCTCCCCTCTTCAAACTGCATTTTATTTATTCTGGGTATACTTATATATGGGCATGTTGTCTCTTCTGAGAGGATACAAGCTTCACAATGGCAGAGACCACCTAAGTTCTGCTTTATATTTCTAGCACCTAGCACATTTCCTGGCTCATAGTAGGAACTTAACAAATACTCTTGATTAATAAGAAGTTAAGGGTGTGATGATACAAAAAGGAACATAATCAGTTAGTCAATAAATATTTGTTAAGTGCCATACTATTGTGCCAAGTGTTGGGAATACAGAAAAGAGACAAAAGAAAGTTTCTGATTTCAAGGAGCTTATAATATAATGGGGTGAGGGAAGAAAGGAATAGCATGACAACAAATATGTACAAAGCAAGCTATGTGTAGGACAAATAAGAAATAATTAAGAGGGAAGGCCCTGGGATTTAGAGGGGCTGGGGAAGGCTTCCTGTAGAAGGTGGGATTTTAATTGGGAGTTAAGGGTAGCCATGCAGGTCATTAGTCAAAGCAAAGGAGAGAGAGTATTCCAGTCATGGGGGACAATCAGAGAATATGTCTGGAGTCATGAAATGAAGTGTTTTGTTCATGGAACAGTCAGGAGGGCAGTGTCACTAGATCAAAGAGTATGTATTGTGGTACAAAGTATAAGAAGACTGGAAAGATAGGAGGAGACTGGTTTGTGAAGAGATTTGAATGCCAAATTGAGTATTTTGTATTTGCTCCTGGAGACAGTAGAGAGCCACTGGAGTTTATTGAGTGGGGAGAGGGATATTATTAGACTTGCATTTTAGAAAAATGCTGAATAGAGGATGGACTGGAGTAGGGACAGACTTGAGGCAGGTAGACCCCTGAGCAGGCTATTGTGAGATGAAGGTCTACTCTAGAGTGGTGGTAGTATCAGAGAAGATAAGGGGGTATATTTGAGAGATGCTGAAAAGATGAAATCAACAGACCTTGGCAGCAGCCAAGGGAGGATGAGAGATAGTGATGAATCCAGGCTGACATCCTAGTCTTGAAGTACTGGGTGGGTGATGTTACCCTCTACAGTAATATGGGAGGTAGGAAGGGAAGGATTTAGGGGTTAAGGTAAAGGGTAAAGGTAAAAGTGCTCTCCTTCTCTGGTGGTGCATGTAGGTGGTTGTATTACTTTGTTTGGACAGTAGGAGCCCTGTCTGTTGAATCTCTGTGCTAATTTCTCTGCTTCTATTTTCTACTTATCTCTGCGAATTAAAGTAAGATTGTTGACCCCCTTGAAAGTTGTCTTTCTTTTAGCAAAACAGATCAAGGGACCTGTGCTAGCAGGCTATTCTGGGTGTGCTAGAATGCTTGCTAATATAATTACTCACAGTCATATAATTGTGGGGCTCTATCACCTTATAGTCCCAAGGGCACATGACAGTGGCTTGGGTATACAGTGAGATGTACACTCCAAAAAAGAACCTAACCTCTTTTGCCCAAATGGTGTTAGGTAACTGAATAGCCCTAGACCATTTGCTAGCCATTCAGGGAGGCTCATATACATTGGCCAACATCTGTTGTTTTTGAGTGAATACTACTAGGAAAGTAGTGGTTGCTAGGATCAAGGAGAAGGCTACTTGGCTTTCTAGGATACCTGGAACAAATTCATTATGAAATTTATTCTCCAGGTTTAATTTGGGATCATAGTCTGGGTGACTCAGGACCATATTCCAAGCTTTATTATCATCCTTATTGGAGCCATCCTTTGCTCCAATACACACACTTTGTTGTGTGCATCAAATCGATGCCCTGAGTCAGTCCCTCAGCATTCAACTAGTTGACATTAACACTCATTAGGCATGCATATTAGGGTTGAAAGTTGGAACTCCCCAAAGTAGAACAGGCAAAGTAAAGGGGTGAATTGTGAGGACTGGCACATTGTTAGGACCACTGTAACTGAAATGATTCAATGTTTGATCTGCTAATATACCATGAAGTTCCAATGTATCCCAAAATTGCTTTAGTCAGCTATATTTAGTGTTACGAGTACAATGTTATTAAACTATTGTCTAATCTATGAATGCAAGATTAGCAAACTCTCCTAATCATAGTGCTCTTGTGACTGATAAAGGGGTATCACAGTCTAGACCATCTGCTACTTGACTGACTCAAGGTCCTCATCCCACTCAGGTCCTGTAAATCTGCCTAGTAATACAATTAAATATAAAACCCAGAGACCTGGGCTCTTAATATAGGTACAGATCTGTATACTTGTATGACTATCATCATTGTCCTGTGCCTATGGACCTGTAATGTGAAGGAGTATCATACTTGCATATCTATCAGTATTAAACTGACTTGTGATTCTTTGTATTTTTATGTTCTTTCATAGTACCACCACACAAAGGATCTCTTCAAAATTATTTATTTCATTTATTCCAGGTGTCACCTAGGATGCTTTTTCCATTACAGCTGCACCAGAAATGGCCTTCCTCTGAATGAGTGCCTTCTATCCCTAGCTGCGTGTGTCCCCTGAGGGAAGACTGCTAGGGGCCAGGTGACTTTATTTGCTCCAAAACAAGGCAACTTCCATTTCCTGTGGCACCTGCTGGTCTGATCTCTTACCTCCTGTGCTGAGGAGAGACCTTTTCTTCAATCTCCTGCTGTGCCCATCTTCTGAAGGAAGCAGGAGAAGAAAGTTGGTGGGGGGTAAGACTTCCATCTCCTGCTTAATCTCCTGCCTTCTGATGGAAGAGAAGTGCAACACGACTTCTCCTTAATGGTGTGACTTCTAGCTCTTGCCCTATTTGTTTCCTATCTGAACTCTATACCTTTATGGCTAAACTCGAGACAGACATCTATGATAGGTGCTTCCACTTTCTCCTTTCTCCTTTTCTAAACATCTTAAAATCTGGCTTCCAACCTCATTATTTCCCTGAAACTATTCTCTCCAAATTTACCAATAATTTCTTACTTGCCAAATCTAATGACCCTTTTTTCAATTCTCATTCTTATCTTCTCTGCAGCCTTTGGCATTCTTCTTCTTGAAACTTTATTTTCTCTAGATTTTCAGAACACCATTCTCTACTGGTTCTTTTCCTACCTATCAGATGACTCCTTCTCAGTCTCCTTTCCTGGATACTCATCCAGGTCATTCCTTCTATCTATAGATGTCTTACAGGACTCTGTGCTAGGCCCTCTTCTCTTCTCTTCTCCTTCCATACTACTTCATTTGGTGATCTCATTATAAGATTCAATGGATTTAATTATCATCTCTATGCTGATAGTTCTCAAATCTACCTATTTTTTGCTAACCTCTCCATTGACCTCCAGTCTTACATTACCAACTGCCTTTCAGACATCTTGAACTGGATATAGACATCTTCAACTCAAAAGACCAAAGACTGAATGCATTGTCTTTCCCCCTATGTCATACCCCTTCCAAACTTCCCTCTTTCTGTGGAGGGTACCACTGTCTTTCCAATTCCCTAGGCTTACAACCTAGGTCTCATCCTCAAATCCTCACTATTTTTCACCCCTCACATCTAATCCGTCGTCAAGGTCTGTCAATTTTCTCTTTGCAACATATTTTTAAATATATTCCTTCATCACCTCTCATACTTCTATCATCCTGGCTTTATTACCTCACACTAGGACTATTGCAATAACCTATCAGTGGGCCAGCTTGTCTTAAGACTCTCCTTACTCCAGTCCATCCTCCATTCAGCTGCCAGGGTAATTTTTCCTAAAATGCGGGTGCCCAATGCCCACTCAATAAGTTCCAGTAGATTCTTTCTGCTTCCAAGATGACATACAAAATCCCCTGACTGATATTCAAAGTCCTTCATAACCTGTCCCCTTCCTCACCTTTCCAGACTTCTTATACCTCAGTCCCTGCCATGTACTCTAGTGCAGTGACACTGGTTTCCTTGCTGTAATGTACGCGAGAAAATCCATCTGTTGGCTCCTGGCATTTTCTCTGGCTGTTCCTCACGCCTCAACTGTTCTTTCTCCTCATCTTTACTTACTGGTTTTCTTGAAGTTCAAACTCTAGCCTCATCTTCTACATGAAGCCTTTACAAATCCTTCTTAATTCTAGTCCCTTTCTTCTGGTAATTATTTCCTGTATCCTGTATATGCCTTGTTTGTGTATATTTCTCGGCTTGTGGTCTCCCCCATTAGATTGAGAAGTCTTTGAAAGCAGAGACTATCTTGTATCTTTCTTTGTATCCCCAGAGCTCAGCACGGCACTTGGAACATAGTAGGCGCTTAAATGCTTTCTGACTAACTGACAGGGAAGATCATAGAATCAGAGATTTAGAGTTGGAAGGGAACTCAGAGGTCATCTAGTTCAAACTCTTCATTTTATGAATGAGTGAACTGAGACCCAGAGAAAGAAAGTGAGACTAGCCTTAGGCTAGTACTAAGTGGGAGAGCTGGGAACTGAGCTGAGATGCTCTGACTCCAAATGCATCATTCTCTATTATACTATCTTTCCCGAAACAATAGAACAATAACAACTCACATTTATACAATTTTAAAAATCTCATTCCGTTCTTACAGTTCTGTTAGGTAGATACTGTTGTTATCTCTATATTACAGATGAGGAAACAATCTAAAAGATTCTTGCTCAGTATCATACAGAACAGTAATTATATAGTTTAATGGAGTTCAGATAGAAACAGTCCTAGGACAAAGTTATTCTCATTCTATTATTCTTTTATATATGCACTTCTACCAACTATTTCAAAGGTAGGCAGAATAACTTTTTGGGGGGAGTTGAATAAACCTATTTGGGTGTAAGATCATTTTCTGTAGGTTCAGCAAAAGAATCTTGGTATAGTTCCAGTAGAAGACATGATTATGAGAATGCTATTCCCATATGATTTTATTTTTTTCTTCCATGTTCTCATATTTTATAATTCTTTGGTTCCATTTACCTTGGAAATTTTGTGTATTTGGTATGACAGCATCTATTAAAATTATTCCTAATTTTTATGGCTCAAAGTTATAACCAGGAGATTGAAGGCAACAGTTGTCTGTGATAATGTTCCACTATTATTAGCATCTCATTCTTCTCGCTTTTTTGATAGGGCTCAGATATAGATGGTCCTGTAACAAGCCACTATCTTGCTGTAACTCTTTCATATTTAATATTCTGTGGATTATTACATGGGTGGATAAAATAACTGTTTTTTGTAGTTGAATAAAAATGCTACAATGTAAGCTCATCCTTTTTAGGCTCCCTGAAAACATTCTTGGTACAAGTCCAATAACACACAGGACAACATGAATGATAAACAAATCTGCCTGACAGCCATTTTTCTTTGTTGGCATATTGTTGACTGAATTTATAATATATCAGTCATGTAAAGCCTTTTGCTTCAAATCTTGGATCTTTGCAGTTTCATAGGCTCCATTCAAGAGATAAATGCTTTTCTATCCTCATAGTATTTCCACATAATTTTGAATTCTTGTGCTAGACCTCTATAATTTAAAAGCTTTTCATTGATATGCCTTGAAGATTATGAATATTTGTTATCTGGGAGAGCTTATGATTAAGTAAATCAGTTAATCACTAAAAAGCATTTATTAATCTTCTACTTTTCTAGCTGCTATGGTAGGTACTAAAGATACAAAGATAAAAAAAGTCCTTGGGGGGCGGCTAGGTGGTGCAGTGAATAGAGCACTGGCCCAAGAGTCAGGAGGATCTAAGTTCAAATCCAGCCTCAGACACAGAACTGTGTGTTACTAGCTGTGTTACCTTGGGCAGCTCACTTAACCCCAATTGCCCTGCCCTCCAGAAAAAAAAAAACAGCAAAAAAAAAGTCCTTGCCTTCAAGGAACTTACATTCTATCAGGGGAATCACTTTTCAGTTCCATTTAACAAATGGCTACCATGTGCCTATGCATTGTGGGAAATTCAAAATAAGTTTAAAACACTGTCATGTCCTTAAGGAACTTATAACCTCACATAAAAGACCAGATACAGAATCATAATGGGAAGTAGCAATGCGAGTTATATATGGGTATCAGATTGAGTTCTATAAGATGTAAGAGGTTAGGAAGGAGTGAAATTACTGCTAACTGTAGTAAGTTGGGAGAAGGCATCTTAGAGGATGTAGATCTTGACATAGACCCTCACTCAAGGATCGGCAGTGTACAGGGAAGTGAAGGAAAGAGCATTCTTGGTGGTGAAAACATTTTGAATCACAGATACTTTCTTGGTATCAAGACATTAAGAAAATAATGCTGAGAAATACTTAATAAAACTCTTAGCGACTTAAAAAAGAATTTAGGAAGCTTGAATGATCAGAATAGAACATAAATGCCTTTAAAAATTTTCTGTAATGATAGTCTTACTAGTTTCTCTCTTTTTCAACAGGGTAAGTGGTCTTATTAGGTTCTGTAGAGAAAAATATACCTCCAGGGTATTACCTTACTATAATCCACTTTTTCTGTTAATTGAAGAAGTCTCAGCATGCACAAAAAAGATTAAGGTTTGGTAGGTTGGAATTAGAGTTGAAGAAACTCCAGTGCTTTGAAACAATAGTCTGTTCTACCTCCCTTTTTTTCAAAGTCTGGAAAGAAAAAAACTAATTCATAAACGTGTTCTTTAAGGCACAGAATTGTAGAGGTCTTCCACCCACTTGGGCTTGCAGGCCTTTGGAGAAGGGCTTATCCTGAGGTACATGCAGTCTTGAATGTAACTATATATTATGTTATAATTAGTCTTTGAAGGTTTTTAGAATGTACCAAAGTATCTCATGTAAGTAACTGGTGAGGACACACTATTTCCACTGAGAGAAAATATTATGCAAAAGATTTTGGGCAAGACACAATGATGTTAAAAAAAGTTATAGAATGAATTCCTATGTCTTACTTTGGAAACTTAGAAGGACAGCCTCATAGTTTATAGAATAAAGATTATTTGGTGAAAATGAATTTGATACTTCATGTAGAGTTTTTATTCTTCAGATTTAATGACCTGGCATTTATTCTCCATCACAAATGATTGGGTTTCATAAGCCTGAAGCCTTAGAATGCTATAATGGAAAAAACAGTGTCTTGGGCACTAGGAGACATGGGCTCTAGTTCTGGCTTTGCCATGAACTTCGTGGGTGAATATGAACTAGTTACTTTTCCTCTATGGGCTATGGTTTTCTTAATTATAAATATCTTTGTCCTAGATGATTCCTGATGTCTCTTCTCACTCTCACATTGTGAGATATTCTATGTATTTCTTTATACATTGAAACTAGATAGTATTCCCATTACATGGAATTTGGTGCTTAAGACATTCAAATATGCAAGGCACCATGATGACACTCTCTAGATGGTGGTTTAGAGATAGGAAACTGAATTTGTTAATCAGATGAGATAAAGACAAGATCATTTTCATTTCTATGAGTCTTTATAAGGCTATTGGTTGAGGACCTTATTTAAATATTTCAAATCAAGTGTAACAAGTACAGTAATTTTGTGTGATAGTGGGAAGTAAAGATGATTAATTTCACCAGTACCATTTGGTTTTGGGGTCTGAGTTGATTTCTGTGGAAACCAGTTCCCTCATGGGTTTGAAGGAAATTTCTTTACCACTGTTTCTCTTAGTGCTTTTGCAGTTTTATTAAGTAGTGTTTCCAGGATATTATGAAGGAATCTAGACTTCTGACTCAGGAGTATGAGAGAAGTTAAAAGGAATATTTGCAACATAACTTAGAATATGAACTGTAGTATAAGTGGCAGCAACAAAAAAGGAGTTTAAAAGATGGACTTAATATATGTGTATTATTCTCTAACTAGCTTCTGGATGGAGTTTATATCACAAAAGAGATAAACTTAGCATTAAGGGTTATAAGCTGAAGAATTAGCTGATCTTTTACCTATGGAGAAAATGCCATGTCATAGCTAAAGTCTACCAGGCAGCAACTGAGAGTAGGGATGCCTAGTAGAGAGCAATTCAGCAGAAACCAAGTGAGAGCAGCACAATGACATTTAAATAGGGCATCAGAATATCCTTGATGTTAGAGGTATGAGTTGTTTTTTACATACATGTTCAAGATAAATGTACCTTATTGCAATGGTATTGGTATAACTTGTAGAAGAATATAAGTATATGGAAGGAATCTTTCTTGTCACTTGTTTTGTTATGCTATCTATTAAATGTCTTTCTGTTTTTAATGAATGCATCTCCTGGTTGGTCTAACAAAAGAAAACTCATGAAGGACACATATCAATTATAATTTTTGAGTGGAGGATTACATAAATTCTACTGAGCTGAGAATAACTTTTTAGAGATCCATGTTTGAGGGGCACCTTAGGTGCTTCACAGATTATAATTATTCAGTTCAAGAATATTTACTATGCACCTACTTTGAACAATTAGCTATGTTAGGTACTGGAAGATAGCCAAAGATAAATTAAATCCTGCATCTGTCCTTGAGTTTACAAGTTGCATAGAGCCCCTTTCTACAAAATTCAAAGGTACTAGACAATACTTAAAGGCTACTATGTGTAAAGTATTGTAAGAGATGATGAGACCTCTCAGATACACTCCTTGCTTAAAATATACCCATTGTAATATGGTGAGTACTTTTTCTGTCACTCCAAAATATGGGATAAAAATTATCAATGATTTTGAGTCAGTAACAGCAACATCTAAGGGATGGTAGCTTACATTTACTATCCCCTTAACATGATAAAAAGGCCAAGACTCATTATCCTTTTGAAGCTCATGATGGTATCGGCTGTGAAGAAATGATGTTAATTGACATTTTTCATGCTTAGGGGGCTAAAAATACTTTTTCACCATTTGGTTACCATTTGTTGATACTACTAGTTAACTTTGACAGAAAGTAGACTGACTGTCCTCTCTGGTAAGATTAATCTTGGTGAAGTGGTCTATTAAACTAGATATTTATCAAAATGTTTTATGGGGCAGTGGTTCATTATTTTCACTGTTCTCTGTACTACAGGGAATATTAGCTTTTAGAATAGGTCATTTTGAAAATACTCTCTGTGATAGAAGTAAGACATTATAGATTGCCTCTGGTGACTTCATTTGTTTCATACTTTCAAATTAGAAATAAAGCTTCCTTCAGTCTCATATTGGATTCATAGAATTCTAAGTGTAGGCAGAGTTATGCACAATATACACACCTTTCTGCTAGGAGCAGTTTCTTTAAGCTGACTTTTAAGGATGCTTATTGATTGAACTGTTAGTTATAGCAACATAAAACCCGAGAGTGGTCAGTGTTTTCTCTTTCTGTCATTGGGTACCTTGGAGGAGCAAGAAGATACAGCATACTGAGAGAAATGTCTAAGTTATCTTGAAGGGGATAGGGGGAAATGGGGAAAACAGTATTGATTTCATCCCATAGCATCATCACACTGTGAGAGGATGTTTTACAGCTCATTAAGTGGGGTAAGCTTTAGGGTGACTGATAGAAAAACAGATGAGTGTTAGTACAAGGGAATTTCAGTGTTTACATTTCTTTTTAGCTTGCTATGAAGAAAATGAGATGGAATGAATTTCATGGTTTTTGATGAAAATAATTTGGTGTAATCATCAATATATTATTTCTTTCTACACCAGAATGAATAGATCAGTAGTTTGGATGCTAGCAACAATTAAGATTCTTTGTATCATAGGCCCCCCAAATACACATGTTCACTGCTCCCAAATTTTAGTAAAAATAGTATATAACTATATTGTAGTCTTCTTGTAATTTATTATCTTTGGACTTCCCATCATAACTTTATTAACGTCCTCCTCTGATGTCTTATTTTACAATGGAGGTGACCTTGGTTCTTCAAGGCTCTAAAATATAAACCCTGGTAGGTTATATTAAACTATAAAGACTTGCCTAGTGATGGACTATATGCCCATTGTCTGAGGACAAATCTTCCTAGAGAGATTCATAAGTAGAAAGTTGGCCACTGGATTATATCTTCTGCTATACTAATTTACAAAGGTTACCTAATAAGGTGTGGAAGAGTTGAAATATTCAAGGGAAGATCTGCATTAAGGAAGCATATCTATCTAATTTATCTAATCTATCTGTCTACCTATCATCTACATATACATATGTACAATATGCATGTGTATGTAATGAATACATGTATGTTCATCCAAACATACATGTAGAGTACAAGAACATAAATTTATTTATATTGTTATCAATATTAATATTAATATAGATGTAAAAGGATCAACCTGGCTAAGTATAAAGAGGTCTCGTCATCATAAGACTGGCTACTCAGAGATGAATTCTTTGTCTATAGAATCTTATGAAATAAAATAAAATTCAAAATGGTCCTAAGTCCTCTAAAGTTATCTTCTACTTCTGCAGTATTTATGGGAGAATGGTGGAAAAAGGGCAAAAGAGTGCCAATAATTAGTTTTTATGTTGTCTATAGCTATTACTATTTGTGCTCTAAATGTGAAATAATTGTTCAAAGACTCACAAGTAGACATAACTAGTGAAAAATGCTTAATTGCATCAGTCTTACATTCTTTCCACAAATAAAAAAGGAGACAAAAGGTGCTAAGGCTAAATGGAAGAATTGCTTACAGATTCTTCTTGAAAAGTCCTGTAAATTATTTGATGGAGTCGGTCTTCCTGTACAGCCTAAGGCACCAAGGAACATCGTTTAATGGGGCATTTGGCTATCATATATTACAGTGCTCCTGATAAATATTAAAAGAAAAACCATGAAAATAGTTACAGCTTATGTGTCAAATCTGTTTCAGAGGAAAGGAGGTAAAGAAATTCTATGAAGGAATTGATCATACTCTTGAAATTAGATATGTTGATAATGTGATGACTTCAATGCAGAGGTGGACATAGGATAAGATACTGTAAAATATAAAGTAAGATCTGGTTGATGTGCAAGAAATGAGAGACAAAAGATTTATAGACTATAAAGAAACACTACTCCCATATATCATGAATACACTATCTGAGAAAATAATTAAGAGACACTGAATGTGGAAAAAAAATAACATTAAAAGAAGCTGACTGAGTTTTAATGGACAAGAAATAATCCAATACTGATAATAGAGTTATTACTGAATTAACTGTCTGTATGGTCAAGTCATGATTTGTTAGGGCAGACACCATATGACACTAAAATAAAGAGGACAAATGAGACAAATATGTAACATTAAAGCAATTCCAACATGCCGTGGGCTGCTCAGTGTCCAGCACTCAGCATGATTCCGAGACGTGAATAAGGAATGACCAGGCCATGTGGGTAGTTCAAAGAAGAATGATGAACTCCATTTATTGATTCTTAGGACAAGGTTTTTATAGAGCAATGAGACAAAAGAAGGGGACTCAAGTATTCATATCATTATCTTAGCCTGTCACATCCTGGAAGTAACATGGCTGTAAGACCTTTTTTCTCTAGGTCCCAGAAAGTCTTAGGAAAAGTCAGTTGAGTCCTTTCATATGCAGTCACATTACAAAGGATGCTCTTGAGATCTGGCTTCAAGGCCTGAAGCCAAAGCCGAATCATCAAGTACATCTGCATAGGAACTGACCAGCTAAGAATTAAAATTTTTTGGTTTTGAACAACTAAAGTCTTGGGGCAGAGCCTATTGATCTCAGAACTCAAACAACATCCTTTTAAGTGTAACCCATGTCAAAAGATCTCAGGAGCTAACTAGAGGAAAAGTCCCTACTCAAAGAGGTCTTTGATCTTTGGGTCCACTGATATCAAGGTAATTATCTGAAGTCCTGGCTCAGGCCTCTTCGACTCCCAACACCAACACAACCTATTTAAGTAAGCAGTTAATGAAAAAAAAAATGAGAAATGGATGAGAGAATGGACATCGACTCTATAACCATTTAAAATAGAAGTTTGATAAAAATCTGCCTGTCAGAGCAGCCTAGAAGCTACCTTAGTCAGTAAACACTTAAACTCCTTGACAAGTGGAGAGATATAGCAGTGAGGACAGCGGTTTAGAATATAAACTTGTTTATAAAATTTTATGGAAGATAGTGGAAGATTATTGTATACATTTCCTCATAAAACCCTGAGAAGCTGTGAAGGGTAAAACTGGTTTAAAGACAGCTTGGTAAGAAAACTAAACAATTCTTGCTAAGAGCATTTATAGATGAAACTGGAAGGTTTACAATAAATGGACAAAAATAAAGGAGATTTTAAGGATTTTTATAACCAACTCTTTTCATCATGGAGTCACCATGTTTGAATCTTAACAGTAGATAATCTGAATGAATAAGAAGAAAACACTGAAGAAAGCCAAGTTAGGGGGAACAATTGGGCTATACCTGCTGTACACAAAGGAAGCCTATGTTAAAGTTAATTTTGGGAGTATTGAAGGAAGTCCATGTTGTGATACTCTTGGGGGTGATGAAGGATTGATTCTCAAGAGAGAAGATACTAAAAGTATTGGGAAATATTGGACCCTAAAATAACCATAAAAATCAGTAACTGAGAGAATATCAGTGGTTGTCTACTTTTCTATATAAACATTGTATTAGAAAAATAATATGCACATGCATTGGTGACATCCTTGATAATTATATGAGAAGGAACCATATAAGTTTTTCACAAATCATATGCTTCAGGAGACCTCATCTTTGTAACCACATAATGGATTGTGGAGAGATTTCAAGACCTCACTGTGCTTATTATTTGTTGTGTGTTAAAGAATAAAACAAACCCAAAATCTTTGATCCACTAAAGCAAGACACTACCTTAAAGATTCTCCACTAAGAAAGTCTCTCAATACATATTTCAAAATTATTTTTAAAAAAATCCTTGAAAAGTGTGTTGATAGATTATTCCTATTATCATCATTTGATGATTAATATAAATTAAGGCACAAAACAAGGAGATATATGTTTTCCAAAGTTTCATATGTTCAAAAAGTTAAAGCTCAAAAAAAATCAGAAACAATCTTGTATAAAAATTTCATCTTAAAGAGGAGGAAACTGAGGTTCAGAGACATTAAAGTACATTCCCAAGGTTGCATAGGTAGTATGTGACAGGGATAGAAATCGAATTAAGGTCTTGCTCTTTCCTCTGTACCATGCCACTTCTCTCACCATTATTATTTTTTTTAAGTTTTTCAAATGCCTTATTAACTTCTGATTTACATCATTCATTTCTGCCAGATTTTGAGTTACAAATTTTCTCCCCTTTTTCCCCTACCCACTGCCCCAAAATAGCAGTTCCACAGGATATCCCCTCCTCCAATCTGCTCTCTCCCATATCTTCTCCATTACCCCTTTCGATTTTTCCAGTGGATCTCTATGCCCCAGTGCCTGTATACCTTATTTCCCAATTACATGTAAAATATTATTAATAATAGTATATGTATATATATATATATATATATATTTGAATATTTGATTTTAAAACTTTGAATTCCAGATTCATTCCCTTCCTCCCTTGTCACCCACCCTTACTGGGAAGACAAGCAGTTCAGTATAGGTTGTACATGTGTGGCTAATGTAAAACAATGACATAGTAGATATATTGTAAAAGACTGATTATATTTCACTCCTATCCCACCTCCCACTTGTTCTATTCTCTACTTTGATCCTGTCCCTTTTCAAAAGTGGGTGCTTCCAACTTCCCTCCCCCCAGCCTGCCCTCCCTTCCATCATTACCCCTCTCATCCCCTTCCCCCTCTACTCCCCTGGAGGGTGAGATACCCTATTTAGTGTGTATTTCATTCTCTCCCCAAGCCAAATTCAATGGGAATAGGGTTGACCCATTCCCTTTTGCCTTCCTATTCTTCCCCTCCATTGTAACCATTTTCCCTTGCATCTTCTATATGAGATCATTTACCCCATTCTGTCTCTCCCCATCTCCTCTCATTATATTCCTCTCTCACCTCTTAATTTCACCTTTTAAGCATCATCCCTTCCCTTTAAATTGTGCCCTCTATCTATGTATACCTGTAAACATATATATACACATTCACATATATATTCATATGTCCATATACCCTCATATATAGACATGTATAAATTTCTATTCCCTTCAACTACTGAGAAAAGTTTCATAAGTTAAAATTATTGTTTTTCCATGTAGGAATGCTAATAGTTCAACTTTGATAAGTTCCTTATGATTTCTTTTCCCTGTTTACCTTCTCATGCTTCTCTTGCTTCTTGTATCTGAATGTCAAATTTTCTATTCAACTCTGGTTTTTTCATCAAGAATGATTGAAAGTCCTGTATTCCACTGAATGACCATATTTTCCCGTGAAACATGATACTCAGTTTTGCTGGGTAGGTGACTCTTGGTTTTAATCCCAGCTTCTTTGCCCTCCAGAATATCATATTCCAAGCCCTTCAATTCCTCAGTGTAGAAGCTGCCAGATCCTGGGTTATCCTGATTGTGTTTCCATAATATTCAAATTGTTTCTTCCTGGCTGCTTGTAATATTCTCTCCTTAATCTGGTAATTCCGGAACCTGGCTGTAATATTCCTAGGAGTTTTCTTTCTGGGATCTTTTTCAGGAGGTGATCAGTGGATTCTTTCAACCTCTATTTTGCCCTCTGGTTCTAAAACATCAGGCCAGTTTTCTTTGAGAACTTCCTGGAGGATGATTCCTAGGTTCTTACTTTGATCATGGCTTTCAGGTAGTCCAATAATTTTTAAATGATCTCTCCTGGATCTATTTTCTATGTCAGTGGTTTTTCCCATGAGATATTTCACATTGCCTTCTATTCTTTCATTTGTTTGGATCTGTTTAACAGCATCTTGATTTTTCATAAAGTCATTAGCTTCCATTTGATCCAATCTAATTCTGAAGGAATGATTCTCCTCAGTGAGCTTTTGAGATTCCTTTCCCATATGGCAAATTCGGCTTTTTAAGGCATTCTTCTCCTCATTGCCTTTTTGAGCCTCTTTTGCCATTTGAGTTAGTCTATTTTTTAAGGTGTTATTTTCCTAGGTCAGGCTGTTGACTCTCACTTCATAATTTTCTTGCATTGTTCTCATTTCTCTTCCCAATTTTTCCTCCACTTCTCTTATCTGCTTCTTAAGGTCCTCTATGGCCTGTAAGCAGCTTGTATTTTCATTTGAAGCTTTTGGTGCAGGAGTTATGACTTCACTGTCTTCCTCCCATTCCATGCTTTCTCCTTTTTTTCCCCAAAATAGGAGTCTAATGTTGGAATCTTTTGTCTGCTTTGTTTCCTTTGTCTGGTCATGTCACCCCTCAGTCACTTGACCCCTGGGCTTTTTGCCACAGTAGGACTCTGCCACAAGTCAGGGGAGCTTTCGTCCCAAACGCTGGAATTTTCTCAGCTGCTGGATGTATTAGATGAGTGCCCTCTATGAGGTCTCCACACACTCTGGCAAGTTGGACACACACCCCAGCACCTCCACCCTAGACTGCAATCCAGATCCAAGAAGGTTAAAGCAAGAGTGATTACCCCTCAGACTGGTGCTTGGTCCCCCTACACTCTGCAGGCCAGGAGCTGAAGCTGTCATATTGTGCTGTCTGGCTGTGCAGGCTTCTCAGAGGCTTCTAGCACCAGGGGCAAAAGCCATGCACTCCCACTTACTGGGTCCCAAAGTTCACACTGCAGTGACCTCTCACTTTGTCCTTCACATCTATGTGTTGATAAATCTGGAAATAGCCACAGCTGCTTCTTATCTGGAGTCCCTCTGGCAGGTGGCTGGTCAGGCCTGCCCTGGGGCTAAAGCCTTGGTGTGGGGCTGGGCTCTGCTCCCAGAGAGCTGCACTGGCTGATTCCTGCCTGCCGGGCTATCCACAGTGGGAGGTTAGCTTCTCTGTGTCATTTTGTGGGTTCTGCAGCTCCAAGTTTATTTAGAGTCCCCTTTTTACATGGATTGGGGAAGGTGGAAGCAGGAGCAGCAGTGAGGTCCTGCTTCTACTCTGCCATCTTGTTTCCACCCCTTCTCTCACCATTATTAAAGATCAAGTGTATTGTCTAAATCAGAGGGTTTCCCTATACATGCTATTCTGTCAGGTTTCATCAAACTGCTGATCTCAGAATTCATCTGACTTTTCGTATGGTCCAAGAGCTAAGAATGGTTTTTATGTCTGTAAATATAGTAAAACTTTATTTACAAATGAGAGCACCATTCTTTGCTTGCAGGTCATATGAAAACTGGCATTGGGTTGTAGTTTGTTGGCTCCTGTTCTAAAGATATTTTTGTTTGTATAAGACATTTTCAGATTACCTCAGACCTGAAAACATTATCTGAGCCCCTAAATTAGATCCATCATCACTCAAAAGAATATTTCCTACCTGTCCACAATAGAAAAATCAAGTTAAGGGAGAGTGCTTATTGATCACACTACTATGTGAAACTGGGCAGACACACAGAATTTGTCCAACAATATATACATGAGAGACACAATACAAGTAGACAATGGACTGGGTGAAGAAGCCCTAAGCTTCTCCCTGAAACAATGTTCCATGTTTTCAATTCCAATATACTTTGAGTGATGTTGCATGTACATGAGTCATGAACTATCCCACATCTTTGAATAATTGAAGTTAAGGATCAGTCACTCAAAGGGCATCTAAAAGGTATGTATTGGGTATATTACTAAGCTATAATACATTGAAAATGAGGAATTATAAGGAATTGTAGCATAAACATCAAAAATTATTTCATCAGATCCTGGAAGAGATGGGCCAATCACATGGAAAGAGTGATAGACAGCTAGGGTTCTTCATTGTTATCTATGAAACATCAAATGGAGTTGACAAATGCCTCAGAAAGTTGGATGGACCCCCCTGAGGTAGATTTGTTAGAAAACATAGATGAAAATCACTCAGAATGAATTTATATAAATGGTGCCATCTGCATCATTAGAGAGTATCTACAGTGTTGGAATTGCTGATCCATTGGAATATTTAAATATTTATCATATTAAAACACATTATATACATGTATGTGCTTATATTCACATGCATGTATAATGCATATGTATGTGTACACACCTATACATATTGCAGTAACTTATAGTTTTATTTCCCTGACTCAATTTTTCCAATCTAACTCATCCTCCACTCAGATGTCAAATTGATCTTCTTAAAGTACAGGTCACCTGTCACCATGTTACCTCTTCAATAAACTCCAGGATTTAATGTTAAAATCCTCTTTTAGCTTTTAAAGATCTCTATAACATGGCTCCTTCCTACCTTTTCAGTTTTATTGTATCTTAATCCTTTCCACTTACTCTGTCATCTAGTGACACTTGCCTCCTTTTTATTCCTTGCTCACAATACTCTATCTTCAAACTCTGAAGGTTTCTATAGGTTGTCCCTCATGCCTAGAACTCTGTCCATCCTCATCTCTGCCTCCTGGCTTCCTTCAACCCTCAGCTAAAATTCTGAAACTTCTGGAAGAAACCTTTCCCTATCTTCCTTAATCTTAGTGCCTTCCCTTTGAGATGATCTCCGATTTATCCTGTCTAGATTTTGTTTGTTCATAGTTGATTGCATGTTGTCTCCCCTATTAGACTATTAACTCCTTAAGAGCAGGTACCATTTTTTTTCTTTGCCTTTTTGTATATCTCTAGCTCTTAGCAAAGTACCTGGAAAATAGTAGGCACTTAATAAATGCTAGTTGACTGGCATATTATGCATGTATATGGGAATGATATATATATATATTTATATTATATGCATATGTGTAAATGTGTATATAGTCACTATACCTGCTATATATACTATATGTGGTATGTCCTATATGTGTAACATATATACAAGTGTAGGTATTATGAATGATAACAATTGTGTAATGCTTTGCATAATCTCATTTGGACTTCATAACAACACTGTGAGGCAGTTATTGGTCTGAGATTGGAATGATGATTTCATTGGTATTTGTTTTTATTATTCAGTCGTTTCAGTTATATCCAATTTTTGCAACCCCAATTGGGGGTTTTCTTGGCAAAGATACTAGAATGGTTTACTATTTCCTTCTCCAGTTCATTTTATAGATAAAGAAACTGAAACAAAGAAAGTTAAATGACTTGCCCAGGGTCACATAGCTAGTAAGAATCTGATGCCAGGTTTGAATTCAGAAAGAAGAGTCTTCTTGACTCTGGGCCTGGCACTCAATGCATTGCACTAACTAGCTGCCCTTCACAATGGTATAGAGAACTCTTAATGAGGAAGCTCCCTCTTCCAGTCTTTACTTTTCTGCAGCTTTTTACTTCCAGTCACTACTTTTTCTGTAGCTTAAAAGGCTTAAAGAGTTGCCTGGGATCTTGAGAGGTTAAGATGTTTGCATAAGATCACATAGTCAATTTTGTTAGAGGTGACTCTTCCTAACTCCAAGCTGGTTTTCCATCCACTATTCCTTATTGTCTATACACTATAAATATTTTGTTGTTTGTGTTGTTGAGTTAAGTTGTGTCTGACTCTTCATGACCTTATATGGGGTTTTCTTGGCAAAGATACTGAAGTGGTTTGCCATCCTTCTTCAGCTCATTTTACAGATGAAGACTGGAGGTAAACTGGGTTAAGTGACTTTCCCAGGGTCACAAAGCTAGTAAGTGTCTGAGGACAGATTTGAACTCAGGAAAATGAGTCTTTCTGGATACCAAGCCCAGTCTCTATCCACTGTACCACCTAGTTGCCTACTACTATGAATATTTTCTTTATTTAAAAGGTGAGGGAACTAAACTGAGTTTCAATTTTGGTGATTTGCCTGTGATACTAGCTTGTAATATTGATGGTGTGATTAGAATATAGGCCTTTCTGACTTCGAACCTAGAACACTATCCTTTGTCCTCCTGTTACTCTCTTATAGGCACATAGGATGGAATTCTCATGTAATGCTAGTACTAGGGGACAAGGACAGAATCCATGGAAGATTTCTTGATACACAACAAAAGGAGAGATGTAAAATCCATCATTGCCTACACAAAGAATGTAGGCTGGCCTACAATTTAACCAAAATAGTTGCTTTCAAATCTGTATAGCAGGGTTTTACCCTATAGGAACACACTTATGATTTCATTTATTCTCAACCTGCACAAATTAATTTGGGTTCTTATTGAACACCAACTAAACAAGCATCTGTGTACTCATAACAACCTGAATTTTGAAAGGTAGATATGTGAAGATGTTATTCACATTGCCACAGAACTCTTTCCTCCCATTGGTATTCATCATTAGGAGGAAAGAGGGTCTGTGACTCATGTACTCCTATTTTTATGAATAGATGTAAAGTCATTAAGTGATTACTTCAGTCTCATTACAAGAAGATTGAGGAGTGTTGAGACAACTTGTCTGATTGCCAGTCCAATGTCTGTGTATCTTACTTTTACAAACAACAGCACTTAATTCTTTCTCCTCCTCACCCAATATGACATTGATTCCTTTTGTCTTTATTCCTGGGAAAAGACCCTTATCTCCACCTTATTCCAGGTTGAGTTCTTTGTTATAACAGATAAAAAATGATTAAGAAAAATCTCTTGTTCCAGTAACCACATCTGACTATACAACATGCTAGCCTAACTATGTTGCATTATCTCTTCTCTGGGACCATAATTGGTTCCTTCAGTTTATTTTAGTATATCTCTTCCAGCATAAATAATAAATTTTTGGTGGTATTTTCAAAGTCCAAATGAACAAAAATTACATATATAAAGAGGATTCTAAAAGGATGCTGAAGAGGACACTAGAAGGAAACATAAGTAATGATGTTGTGGGAGTCTTCAACAGTGTTGATTTTATTCTCTTTTGGCTAGAGGATCCTAATATAGTTCATCAGAGGGTTGGTGTATTTAACATAGACTTTATGTAGGAAAGAAAATGAATTTGCCAGATGGTTAGTGAGAAATTCTTTTTCCAACTTAAGTTTAATAATTTTATTTGTTAAATGTTTATAATGTGTTCTCATTCAACTTAACGCTCTTTAGTAATGCTTTCCTGTATCAGAGTAGTGAAATTTTCCTTGAGTATATAGAAAAAAATTATTGAAATTTAAATTCAAGTGTATTCCCTTAAACAAGAAAGTATTTCGGGACAGCTAGGTGGTGCAATGAATATAGCACTGGCCATGGAGTCAGGAGGACCTGAGTTCAAATCCAGTCTCAGACACTTGACATTTACTGGCTGTGTGACCTTGGGCAAGTCGCTTAACCCCAATTGCCCTGCCTTCCCCCCTCCAAAATCAAAGAGTTTTAAAAAATGTTGCAAAAAAATATTTCAAATTCTTGGATGGGTACTGCATAGTCATTCTAAATGTTTTCCCTTGCAAAAATCATAAACATTTAGTAAGAGCTTACTTTGTGCTTTGGAGTTTAAAGAAAAACTAAAAAGAATTCTGTCACTTTTGAAGCTTACAACTTAATTGAGAACAACATGCCCACAAGTAGGGATTCATAAGATATGTAAAGCGTAGATACAAGGTACTCTAGAGTAGAAGGCAGTAGCAGTTAGAAAGATTTGGAAAGTCTTCCTGCAGAAGGCAGCATCTGAGCCGAGTCTTTATGGAAGCCAGGAATTTTAAGAAGTGGGAATGAGGAGGGAAAATATTATAGGCATGAAAATGACTAGTATAAAGATATGAAGATGAGAGATTGATCATTGTGTATTGCAGACAGCAAATGGTCTATTGTGACTGGGCATTGTAGAGGGGAATAATATATAAGAATTGCTGAAGGATAATAAGGCCCTTCAGATGGTGAAAAACTTTAAATGGCAGATGATTTTATATTTCATCCTAGGGAGTCACTGGAGTTTATTGAATGTCAGAGCAGCAGGGAATTCAACATGGTCATATGTGCACTTTAGGAAAATCATTTTGTTATTTATGTGGATGATAGATGAGACAGGAGAGACTTGGGGCAGGTACCTCATTGGGAGGCTATTGCAGTAGTCCAGACAAGAGTTGATGAAAGCCTGAGTTAAGGTAGTAGATGTGTGGGTAAAGACAAAGGGATATTTAAGAGAGATGTTGTAGAAAAAGAAATGAAAACATTTGGCAAATGTTTGAATATACAGGGTGAATGAGATTGAGGAATCAAAGATAATAACAAGATTAAGTACCTAGGTGACTCAGAGGTTGCTTTTGCCTTTGATAGTAATAGAGAATTTCTGAAGATAATGATTTCTATTTTAGTAATGTTTAGTTTGGGGGTAATTATGGGCAATTCAATTTGAAATGTCTAAGAGGTAGCTGGCAATGTTGGAGGTAGTAACTCGGCACAGAGACAAGGGTGTATAATTGCTGTCCTGCTACTACTATTTTATATTTAGTACTCTATGGACTATTACATGGAGATAAAAATAACTATTTTTATAGGTAAATAAAAACATTAGGATATTAGTTATCCTCCGTGGACTCACTAATGCATCCTTAGTACATCTCTAGTAGCACTGAAGGATAACAGGGATGTTATGCATATCATTCTTTTTTCTCTATCATTTTGATTTAAACTGTCTATGTATTTTGAAAACTTTTTGTCCCTTGTAGCTTTAAGATTGAGTTTTTGGTATGCCCACATCTACTAAAAACTTTATCTTTAAGTTTTTATGGTTCAGGAGACCATAGTTTTGGTTGACCAGGTTGCAGTGCAATTCATTGACTAAATTCTCAAGGATATTTTGAGGTCTGTTTTTGTAGTATGGGGACTTGTCATTCATTAGTTCAAGAAATATAGAAAACTTCTAGGGCAGCTAGATGGCACAGTGGATAGAGCACTGTGGAGTCAGGAAAACTCATCTTTGTTAATTCAAATCTGGCCTCAGACACTTATTAGTTGTGTGACTCTGGGCAAGTCACTTAACCAGTTTGCCTCAATTTCCTCATTTGTAAAAATGAGCTGAAGAAGGAAATGGCAAACCATTCTAGTATCTTTGCCAAGAAAACCTATGTGGGGTTATGAAGAGTCAGACACAACTGAACAGCAACAACAAGATTATTTTTTCCTATATCTGTTTTAGGGTTATGGGTCCTATGTTTTGTTACCATTTTACGTATTTTTTAATAGTTCTTCACAAGTCTGCTTTAGTCTATCTTTCAATTCTGAACATGTACATTAAGAAATGTATTGAATATTTATTGATTTCTTTTAAAGTTTTCTTCCCTCTCATCTTTGATTTCAGAATACCAACAAGTCTTTTAACTTATTCAACCATGGCCTTCTATGTGGTATATTTATACTTGAGGTATCTTGCCTAAAAGAAATGAAGCTTTTTCTAGGGATCACCCTCACTCATTGGTTCAATTTAGTTTCCTGATTCAAGTGTGAAGCTATATATTTCCTTGGGGTTCATTAAGAATTTTATACTTACTGAGTCCAAATATCATTTTGATATCACTGAGAAAGATTCAATGAGATGAAGATGCCATTAGTTTAGCTCTCAATGGAGCCATATAACTTTATCTCACTCATATATAACAAGTGCTTGATGACTTTTTTATTTCTTTCTTTTATTTGGAATTCATACTTGGTTATATTTAGGAGAAATGATAATGGATTCAAAGCTAAGAAGAACAAAAGAGGCTTAAACTATCTCTTTGGAAACAATTCACATTTTATATTATATATAATGTGCACACACATACACACACACACACACACATACACATATATATACACACACACACATTACATGGATAAGCCAAGAATGTGGAACTGAGGGGAAAGCTTTGTCATGACCAACAATGGCACTTTTCAGCAACCTATATGAGATTTACTGAATTGATATTAAGTTGCTCTGTATACTCTTGGGACTTTTTGGCATGTCTCTTTTTGCTTCTTAGTAAATCTATTTATTAGTTTTTATTGAAAGTGTTTTGTAGAATTTTTCAGGGATAGAAGTTTCAACTTCATTTCATACTTAATCTAAGAAATTGAGGCCATTCAGTGAGAGTTCTCTTTTCTACTCATCTCATATTCTTCTAACATCTTCCCTCACTATTTCTTCTACTGAAGTCTCTGACAAACAAGGGTCCTTTCTTCTTGCTAAAACCATCCCCTCAACACGAATCTTTGATTCACCTCTTCTTGTTTGGAAAAGAGCATATAGTAAATATAATATATACTATAGTATATAATATAGTATATAATATATATAGTAAATAAGAAAGTAAATATCAGAGCCAGAGCCAAGATTTTAAATTGTGTCCTCTGACTCCAAATTCAGCATGGCTTCTATTCCTTCCCAATATATCTGTCAAAGATTTATAAAAAGTGTACCAAGCAGTTTAATTGGATCAGGTTAGAGGGTAATAAGATGCAAGTATAAGATGTGTATCTCATAAGTAACAACCATCTCTATTCTGTCTACTCTTTCTTTAGTGGAGAAATTATTCCTAGAAGCTCACACTTCATTTTGGAAGAAATAATAAATACATGCTTCATATAAACCTCCTGATTCTGGTTCAGTTTAGGAGGCATGGTACAATCACTTATATGCTTGCTGGGAGATGAATTTCTTCAATTTGATTCAAATAACTGTAAAAACCTACCACTCTCTTCAGTCATCAGCTTAACTAGTCAGAAATTCGTTTGTTCTGTACTGACCTCCACTGTGACACTAGACTTACTTTTACATATCCCTATGTATGTAATGGAGGCAACTTGCTGCCTTTCTCTGGCTATGGGAAACAGACCATATCCATTGCAGTGACCTTCCCTAGTCCCTATCTCTACCCCCACCTCTCACCCACCTGATTCTCTGAGATCTTCAAATTCAAAGGAACATTGAGGTCCCTGTGGTATAACTTTTAATACTTACAAACCCCTTGACTCAAAGCCTTCTGAGAAGGATAATCTATGGAAAGAAAAACAAAAAAATCACAAGCATAAGTTCATTACATATAGAAGTTATTTGTTTTTTAAAAGTTGGTTAGACTTGGCTTATGAATCTGATTGGATCTTATGTCTTTTTTCAGGGCAATATTTTAATGTCATACCCAATTTTCTCTTCTGTGATTGGATAATGCACTTTGTCCACTACTTGTTTTTATTAGTTTGATCATTTTATACTTTGATAGATAACTCTCCATTTCTTTTTGGTTCTAGAATTTATTGGCATAGAACTTTATTTATTTATTTAAGCAATCGGGATTAAGGTTACACAGCCAGTTATTTCTGGGTGTGGTGTTAAGTATTTGAGCCCGGATTCAATCCCAGGTCATCCCGACACTGGAGCCGGTGCTCTTACTTGCTGAGCCACCTGGCCACCCCTAAGCAATTGGGGTTAAGTAACTTGCTCAAGGTTACATGGCCAGGTGTTTCTGGGTGGATGTTAAGTGTCTAAGCCCGGATTCCATCCCCAGGTCATCCCGACACTGGAGCCGGTGCTCTCACTCGCTGTGCTACCTGGCCGCCCCGGCATAGAACTTTGTAATCACTTATGATTCATTGATGTCTTTTGTTCTTGTTGTAATCTCTTATTTCTAATTTTTACTTTTAAAGATTTCACAGAAACATAGAATTTTATATTTGGAAGGGCCTTGTTAGGCATCTAGTCTATCCCACATTTGAACAAGTTTGCTCTAAGTGATTACCGGTATATAGCCTGTAGGTATGAATAGACTTTGAGTTGAGTCTTCCAGAATTCCTCTAGAATCCATTGTCCTTCTCCTTCCACTCAGGAATTTCCCTTCCCCGTGGTTCATTCTCTATGATTAGATTCCTCTCTTGTCTGAAAACAGACCTTTAGGGAAGAACTCACCTTCCAAGGCAGTCAATTTATAGTCAATTATGCTATAACATGACATATGATATATGTTTCTGAAAATCACTCTTATGTAGAATTTATTTTGAGCATGGTTATTTTTCTTTGGTTTCTGTTAGCTTGCTGCTATATTCCTTTGCTATGTTATTAAAATGCAGATGTAAATAATTCTCTTTTTTCTTATTGATATAGGCTTTCAGGGCTATAAATTTGCCAATGAATATGGCTTATGTTGCATTTTGATGAAACTGTATTTTTGTTATCTTTGAAATAATCTGATCTTCATTCTGTTTTCATCCAATCATTATTTCCTATACAAGGGAGTCTACATCTTTTATTTATTAAATAATTATTTATTATTAATTTTATTGTCTAATAGTCTATAAGAGCATTATGTTAGACCTTTAGTTTTCTACTTAGTTTATATTTTTTCTTTGAATTGAGTATTGTTGTGTGTTGAAAACCACACAATTTATTTTTATTTTTAAATTTTATTTATTTTTAGTTTTCAACATTCACTTTTATAAGATTTTGAGTTCCAAAATTTTTCCCTTCACTGCTCTCCTCCTGCCCCAAGATGGCATGCAATCTGATATAGGTTATACTTGTACAATCATATTAAATACATTTCCACATTAGTCACATTGTGAAAGAAAAATCAGAACCAAAAGGAAAAACTACAAGAAAGAGAAAAAAATATATATATATATAGAGAGAAAATAGTGTGCTTCTATCTGCATTCAGACTCGATAATTTTTTCTCTGGATATAGATAGCATTTTCCATCATGAGTCCCTTGGAATTTTCTTAGAGTATTGTATTGCTGAGCGGAGCTAAGTCTATCAAAATCAATTCTTGTTCAATGTCGCTGTTACTGTGTACAATGTTCTCTTGATTCTGCTCACTTCATTTAGCATCAGTTCATGTGTTTCTGTGTTTTTCTGAAATCATTTCTTATAGAACAATAGTATTCCATTACATTCATAGACCACAATTTGTTCAGCCATTCCCCAAATGATGGACATCCCCTCAATTTACAATTCTTTGCCACCACAAAAAGAGCTGCTATAAATATCCTTGTACATATGGGTCCTTTCTCCTCTTTTATGATCTCTTTGGGATACAGACCTAGTAGTACTATTGCTGGATTAAAGGGTATCACAGTTTTATAGCCCTTTGGGCATAGTTCCAAACTGCTCTCCAGAATGATTGGATCAGTTCACAACTCCATTAGCAGTTTTTATTCCCCTTCACTTGAAAACCACTTGGAAAGAGAGAGAAAGATTTCTTTTTCCTTTTGTACATAGTTACTTTCAAATCAGCTCCAGGACATAGAGAATCCCTGCACATACATCTAAATGCAGAAAGGCCTCCTTCAATACAATATACAGGTGCCAAGTCTCAACATGGGTTAGTACCAGGGAGAACATGGTCTAAGCTCTGGGCCCTTAGTGACCAATTTTCTGTTACATCAGTATTCAAGTGCTTTTTCCTGTGGATTTAGGATTGAGGTCTTTTCTCAGTCATCCTTCATTCTTCTTGAAATATATGCAGTATTTGATATTGCCAACTACTTTAGCCCTGTGAATGTGCTCTCTTATATAAAATGCTTGCTTGGTTGTCCTAACTCTCTGTTCTTTATCAGTCTTTTGACTATCATCTCTAACAGCCTCTGGATTGTGACTAACTCACAGTTTTCTCTTGTGCCTTCTCATTTTCTCATTACACACTCTTTCACTTGTAGCATCTTCAGTTCATATGGATTAACAATTATCTCTGGACTGATGACCCTCATATTTATACTACTGACCTTATTCTTTTTCTTGAATTCCAGTCCTACATTGTTAACAGTTGTTTAGACATTTCCAACTGAATATCCAGTAGGAATCTCAAACTTAACATATCCAAAACCAAAATCATTATCTTTTTTTTTTCTTCAAAACTCACCTCTCCTATGAACTTTCTTATTTCTTCTGAGGATACACCAAACTTCTAGGTACCTGGTTCACAACCCTAGTTTAGACCTTAATCACTTTTTATCCAGACTACTTCAATAGCCTCTTTCTTGGTCTCTTTACCTTAATTCTCTCACTTCCTCAATCTACACTTCATGTAACTGATAAAATGATTTTCCTTAAGAACAAATATGTCTATGTAATTCTCTTAAACAATAAATCTCAGTAAGGCTTTTGCCAAGCGCCTCAGAAAGCTGTTTGAAGTTCAGGTATTAAAATGGCATTAATGCTCACCTAGCATCAACAAGGTGTATAGAAGATTAGAATTACTTAGATTATAGACAGAGTTGTTGAAAATGGAGCAATACTACAAGCTAATAGTTCTGATACCAGTTCTGTCTCTGGTTCAGTTGAAAGCCAGGACCTTTTTTGTCTCCCAATTTCTGCATAGATCCTTGGGAGATGGCCAATACTACCAGCTTGGATTAGGGAATCTGCCAAGTCTGAGAATACACTGTTCCCCTTGCATTGGGTCATGTTCATATCTGGGGCCTAATAGATGTCATATAACCTAGGCAAAGGATTTTGTTAAGCATGAAACAAAGTAATCTGCATGTTCTAGATACCTATGTGTCATGTTCCTCTCTCCATCAGTATACCCCCAAGTCTCAGTGTCTTGTAGTTTATCTACAGGATTGACTTTCCTTTAGAAATCCAAGCTCCTCCTGAGGACCTTTATCATCCTATATCATCTATATAGTACTGGTCATACCCTATTTATAGTTCTCTATTAACTTCAGGACCAGATGTTAACTTTGGCATTTAAAGACTTTCCAACCAAGTTTCAACCGAGCTTTATTGCACTTTATTTTCCTTCATGCATACTCCTGAGAAGCTGGCATTTTGGCTGTTCTTCATACATGGCTCTCCATTTTTTGACTTTGTACCTTGTGCTGGTTGTTCCCTAGGCCTAGGATATAATCTTTCCTCTACTCCACCTCTCCAAATCCCTAATTTTCTTTAAGGCTTAGCTCAAGTGACGCTTTCTACACTTGATTACCTCTAGGTGGTATTATCTACCTTCCTTGTCCCCATTCACTTTATATTGATTTTGTATCTCTTTTATGTATTCCTATAGATGTGCATGCTGTTTCATCTAGTTAGAATATAAGTTCCTTGAGGACAAAACCTGTTTTCACAGTTTTTCTTTGTATTCTTAGCACATTTCCTGGCACATAGTATGTACTGAATAAATGCTTGTTGATTGATCGATGCATCACTCTAAGTTTCATAAACATTGGAAAAGCAGGTATATTTTTTTGCTTGTTCTATTAAGTTCGCTAAAACATCATTTAGTCTAGTTTATTACTGTTTATGTCCCTGGTTTCTTTCTTTTTTTTATCTCTTTGATAGATGCATTAAATGCTTTGGAAATGGGGTGGAAAAATCTCCTATTATTATTTTTAAAAAAATCTAAGTCTCTTGTAAGGCTATGAGATTTTCCTTTATGAATTTTGCTGCAGCTATTAGATACAAATATATTTGATTGATATATTCTCATATTTCAAAAAAGGTATTAGGATATAATGTCCTTCTTTATCTCTTTCAATATTTTCTGGTACGAGTTTGGCTCTATCCAGATATTGCTAGCTATTTGTTATTTGGCACTATTTCTATGGGCCAGTGATCTAAATGATGAAGGTATTCAGTCCAAGAATATACATCACAACTCATCCCTGTCTTCCCATCTTGTGCAATTCTTGCCCATGTCCTTCCATAAAAGTTCCACAAATGACCCACTGAATGTGTTGGGAGCCTTTTTCTAGATGTCTTGATTAATCAATGAATAGACACTTATTAAATCCCTATTTACCAGAAACTGTGTCTAGGCAAACAAAAGAAGGTAAAAGATAGTTCCTGCCCTTAAAAAAACTTATAGTCTAATGGGAGAGACAACATGCAAACAAACATATACAAAGATTTTTACAGGATAAATAGGAAATAATCAACAGAAGGAAGGCACTAGAATTAAGATTGATTAGGATGTCTGCTTTCTCCAAATTTACCAATGATCTTAGTTGCCAAATCAAAGGGCATTTTCTCAAATGCATCCTGTAGAAGGTGAGATTTTAGCTGGGCCTTAAAGGAGGCCAGAGAAGTCTGTAGGCAGAGATGAGGAGGGAGAGCATTCCAGGCATGGGGAACTGCCACACAAAGGGTCATAGCATTGCTTGTGGAACAGGAGGCAATTGTCAGTGTATCAAAGATTTGGTGGGGGGGGGAGGAGAAAGGTGTAAGAAGATTGAAAAAGTAAGAGGGGGTTAGGTTATGAAATGCTTTGGATGCCAAACAGAGCATTTTGTATCTGATCCTAGAGATGATAGAGGGAGTTACCAGAGTTTACTGAGTATGGGTGTGTGTGTGTGTGTGTGTGTGTGTGTGTGTGTGTGTGTGTGTGTGTATGTGGCATGGACCTGCACTTTAGGAAAATCACTTTAGTGACTGAATGGAGGATGGATTGGAATGTGGAGGCAGACCCGCAAGTGGGCTATTTCAAGAGTTCAGATGTGAGGTGACGAGGGCATGCACCAGAGTAGTCATATTGTCAGAGGAGAGAAGGGAGAGTATTTGAGAGATGTTGCACAGGTGAAATTGGCAGACTTCAGCAACAGATTGAATATAGGGGGTGTGAGTTAGTGAGGATGACTCCTAGGTTTAGAGGTTCAGGGACTAGGAGAGTGGCATTGACCTTTACAGTGAGAAGGAAGGAGAGAGGGAGAATTTAGTGGGAAAGATGAGTTCTGTTTTGGACATGTTGAATTGAAGATGTCTATGGCACATCCACTTTGAGATGTCTGAAGATAAGAGTTTGGAGTTTAGCAGAGAGGTGGGACAGGATAAGTAGATTTAAGAATCATCAGCATATAACTGATGAGATTACCGAGTTTACCCAGTAAGTGGGAGCGCATGGCTTTTACCCCCGGGGCGAGAAACCCCTGAGACACTGGCACAGCCAGCCAGCGCCACGTGGCGGCTTCAGCTCCTGGCCTGCAGAGTGTAGGGGGACCAAGCACCAGTCTGAGGGGTAATTGCTCTTGCTTTAACCTGCTTGGATCTGGATTGCAGTCTAGGGTGGAGGTTCTGGGGTATGTGTCCAGCTTGCCAGAGCATGTGGAGACCTCAGAGAGGGCACCCATCTAATACCTCCGGCAGCTGAGAAAGCCCCAGCATTAGGGACGAAAACTCCCCTGTCTGATGGCAGAGTCCTACTGTGGCAAAAAGCCCAAAAGGCAAATAATTGAGTGGCAAAATGAGCAGGCAAAGGAAACAAAGCAGACAGAAGATTCCAACATTACACTCCTATTTTGGGGACAAGAAGGAGCAAAGCATGGAACAGGAGGAAAACAGCGAAGTCAGAACTCCTGCACCAAAAGCTTCAAAGGAAAATACAAGCTGGTTACAGGCCATAGAGAACCTTAAGAAGCAGATAAGAGAAATGGAGGAAAAATTGGGAAGAGAAATGAGAACAATGCAAGAAAATTATGAAATGAGAGTCAACAGCCTGACTGAAGAAAATAATACCTTAAAAAACAGACTGACTCAAATGGCAAAGGAGGCTCAAAAAGGCAATGAGGAGAAGAATGCCTTAAAAAGTTGAATTTGCCAGATGGAAAAAGAATCTCAAAAGCTCAATGAGGAGAATCATTGCTTCAGAATTAGATTGGATCAAATGGAAGCTAATGACTTTATGAGAAATCAAGATGCTGTTAAACAGATCTAAACAAATGAAAGAATAGAAGGCAATGTGAAATATCTCATGGGAAAAACCACAGACCTGGAAAATAGATCCAGGAGAGATCATTTAAAAATTATTGGACTACCTGAAAGCCATGATCAAAGTAAGAACCTAGAAATCATCCTCCAGAAAGTTCTCAAAGAAAACTGGCCTGATGTTTTAGAACCAGAGGGCAAAATAGAGGTTGAAAGAATCCACTGATCACCTCCTGAAAAAGATCCCAGAAAGAAACTCCTAGGAATATTATAGCCAGGTTCTGGAATTCCCAGATTAAGGAGAGAATATTATAAGCAGCCAGGAAGAAATCATTTGAATATTGTGGAAACACAATCAGGATAACCCAGGATCTGGCAGCTTCTACACTGAGGGATCAAAGGGTTTAGAATATGATATTCTAGAGGTCAAAGGAGCTGGGATTAAAACCAAGAGTCACCTACCCAGCAAAACTGAGTATCATGTTTCAGGAGAAAATATGGTCATTCAGTGGAATAGAGGACTTTCAAGCATTCTTGATGAAAAAAACATAGTTGAATAGAAAATTTGACATTCAGATACAAGAAGCAAGAGAAGCATGAGAAGGTAAACAGGGAAAAGAAATCATAAGGAATTTATCAAAGTTGAACTATTAACATTCCTACATGGAAAAACAATAATTGTAGCTTATGAAACTTTTCTAAGTAGTTGAACGGATTAGAAATATATATATATATATATATATATATATATATGTCTATATATGAAGGTATATGGGCATATGAATACATATGTGAATGTGTATATATATGTTTACAGGTATACATAGAGGGCACAGGACCAATTTAACAGGAAGGGATGATACTTAAAAGGTGAAATTAAGAGGTGAGAGGAATATAATGAGAGGAGATTGGGGTCAACTATCTCATACAGAAGAGGCAAGGGAAAATGGTTACAATGGAGGGGAGGAATAGGAAGGCAAAAGGGAATGGGTCAACCTTATTCCCACTGAATATGGCTTGAGGAGGGAGTGAAATACACATTAAATATGGTATCTCACCCTCCGGGGGGGTGGGGGGGGAAGGGGAGGGGAGGGGGAATGAAGGAAGGGAGGGCAGGCTGGGGGGGGAGGGAAGTTGGAGGCACCTACTTTTGAAAAGGGATGGGATCAAAGTAGAGAATAGAACAAGTGGGAGGTGGGATAGGAGGGAGGGAAATATAGTCAGTCTTTTACAATATATCTACTATGTTATTGTTTTGCATTAGCCACACATGTACAACCTATACTGAATGGCTTATCTTCCCAGTAAGGGTGGGTTATAAGGAAGGAAGGGAATGAATCTGGAATTGAAAGTTTTAAAATCAAATATTCAAATATATGTATGTATATATATATGTGTGTGTGTGTGTGTGTGTGTGTATACTATTATTAATACCATCTTACATGTAATTGGGAAATAAGATATACAGGCACTAAGGCATAGAGATCCACTGGAAAAGTCTAAAGGGTATGGGAGAAAACATGGGAGAGAGCAGATTGGAGGAGGGGATATCCTGTGGGACTGCTGTTTTGGGGCGGTGGGTAGGGGAAAAACGGGGAGAAAATTTGTAACTCAATATCTGGTAGAAACGAATGATGTAAATCTGAAGTTAATAAAGCATTAAAAAATCTGTTATGTGAGTTTTCTGATCAAGACCATTATTTCTATATCTAGCATAGTTCTATTTTTAACTTGAATGATAAAAGCAAAAAGTTAAAGAATCAACTAAGGCCATAATGAAAACTAAGGTGCTAATAAGAAATTTACAAAATACTGAATTTCACTAGATTTAATAATGTATTTTTGATTGAGGGATATATATATGTGTGTGTATATATGTATATACACACACACACATATATATATATATATATATAGCATGACATCACAGTACAATAAAATAATAATACAATGGCACCGGCCCTGGAGTCAGGATGACCTGAGTTCAAATCTAGCCTCAGACACTTAACACTAGCCATGGGACCTTGAGCAAGTCACTTAACCCCAATTGCCCTGCCTTCACCCCTCCAAAAAGAAAAAAATATAGATTCCAATTCTGCTTATGAAACTTACTACATACAATTTATTGAATGTCTCCTGTGTACAGAAATCTTATGTAAATAAGATGTTTTACCTACCTTCCTGGAGCTTACACTCAAGTAAGGAAATAGGACACCAAATAGAAATAGTTCCTTTTATTTCATCACAGATAACTATGCAGATGTGATCAGATAAACCAAAGAGGGTCAGCAAACTTTTGTTGCTGGCAGCTATGCATAAAAAGAAAGGAATGTGAATCTAGAGTGTAGAGGAAGATGACCTTGGGTCCTTTATTGGGTTCAAAGAACATATTTAATCTTAAATTGGGATATTCTATTACCTTTTGTTGGCTTCTTGACTGGGAGCATTGTGGCTTATTTAATGACTAAGCTAGTCATTAAAACACCTGTACCTCATAAAGTAGTAGAGAACAGCTACCTGATCCTGAATGGTTTAGATCTGTGAAACCCAACAAATTATAATATAAAGTTTGACTACCATGGTACCAAAGAAAACACTCAGTAGAGGTGATACATGATGCCAAGTATAGCTATGACATACTCAGCAGAGATGATGCGCCCAGAATAGAGAAGACATATGATGCACAAATGTAGAGACAAGTTCAATGGAGAATATTGGTAACAATGCCGAATAAGTGGGGTGTGTTGCCCTGACTACATGGCCCTTGGCTACACAATTTCTTGGTGTGTGCCTGATAATACATATTTTGTGGTCATATATTTTTATTTGCGTACTCTTTTTGTACATGTTTTCTGGTTCCACATGTCTATTACATGGGTACTGTTCTTCAGTAGTAGTAGTATGGCAGCTTGTGGGAAAATATTTTCCATGTGTGTAAGAGGGGCCAGTCTTTATCCTTGTCACTTTATTTGCTATGCTATTTTATTAAATGCCTTTCATTTGAACAAATGTCCTCTGACTGACTGCTAAAAATAAATACTTTGATAGAGGCTTATGGAGTATTGACTCACAGAATGCCTCAAACCTGATGTAGGATTTCTAGTGACTCATACATAAGAGAGGACTCTAGGTGCTACAACTATAATACAGTATTTTCATTTAAGAGTGGGATAATATGGTAAAGTAGATAGTATTCTGTACTTGGAGTCAGGAAGACCTGGGTTCAAAGCCTACCTCTGAGAATTACTAAGTATATGGCCATGGGGAAGTCACTTGACCTATCTGAGTCTCAATTTTCCTATCTGGAAATTGGGATTATTAATACTTGTATCTATTAGGCTGATTGTGAGATTTGAGATATCATGGTGGTAAAGTGCTATGCAGAATTGAAAGTGTTGCTTAAATGATAGCTGTAATTATCAGAGACCTATAAGAGAAAGTGCTATGATAGATTGGAGCATAATAGGTGCTACCAACTGATGGGAAGGGAAGGGCAGAGAAATCAGAGATTAGTAAAAAAAAATGACTAAATCTACATATCCATCCCTCATTTCTCTCCTGAGCTCCAGTACTTAATCTTCAACTACCTGGATAATCCCACTGGGATCTCAATCTTATTAAATCTAAAACAGAACCCATCATCTTTTCCCCAAACTTATTCTTCCTGATAAGAGGTCATGGATCAAAGATTCAAAATCACACGAGGGAGAATTTTATCATGGGGAAGGGAATAAAGTTGAAAACATCACCAGGGACATAGGGACCTTTCTACTATGTAGAATTGCTTCTCTTTCCACTACTCCCACAGGAACTGACATGAGAGTGAGGGAGAACCAAAAAAAGAAGTTGGGGGGAGATCTACAAAGCAGTAGTATAGAAATTGTTTAGAAGAGAGAACTCAAAATTGTTACTTTAGAAGCTTTAATTCCATGATGAGCATAAAGAAATTAGAGAAGAAATAAGTTTTAAGACTTTGAATCAAAGAATAAAAGTTTAGAACAGACAGAAAGGGAAGGGAATTAATGAAGCAAACAAGGTTAAAGAAATCCTTTTTAGGAAAAGTGCACAGCAAATGAAAAACAAAAACAACCCTAACAAATAAAACAAGTTGAAAGGGAGGAGAAGAGGGGTGATTTTAATTAAGTACTTAACTGAGAAAAAAGAAAGGGGGAAGAATTAGTTAATTAAATAAAAAGAAGAAGAAAAAGGAATGGATACATTAAGTAAAACTCTAAGACTAGGGAAAGAGGTCATACATATGGGAGAGATTAAGAAGGAGAAGAAAGCTTTTGGAAAATAGATTACCATAATGGAGATTAAGCAAAAAATAACTGAAGAGACAAAGTTCTGTTTTAAAAGAGAAAAGGGAAACAAAAAAGTTTCATAAAAATCAATATTTGATACGTAAATGGACAAAAATATAAACTCTTCCAATAACTTTAAAGGTGGTTATATTAAGTCAAAAATGAAAGAGAGTGACAGCTTCAATAAGAAAACACAGCCTCACAATCTGTCTCTTATAAGAAACACACCTAAAAAGCAGAGACAAACACAGAATAAAAATGAGATGTTAGGGCAAAATTCACTGAATAAAGTAAATCCAAAAAAGCAGGAGCTGGAGAGGATTCTGGGAAGATGGTGGAGTAAGTCAGAAAATTCCAAACTCTCAAGATTTCCCCCTACAAATGAGATAAAATAGCACCCAGGGTGAAGAAAGTGCAGGTAAAAATAAATGAGAATAGGGGTACAACAGTGGTCTTCTGGCAACAATTTGAGATCAGAAGAAAAATCCCAGGATGAAGTTTGGTCCCTGTGAAGAGTAAATGCCTCCTGTCTAGTGTCCTCTTTAACAATAAGCGTCAAGCCCTGGGGTTAGTTGGTTTGAGAGACTTCCTCAGCACTAGCTGCAGAAACTTTTACCACTGGGATAGTAAGGGGAGTTGGGTGTCTGAGGCTGGGAAAATTGAAGGAACAAGGAAAACCAGACCCAGCTGTGGCTGTAGAGAGCAGTAGGGGTGAGGAGTGCAGAAGCAGTGGGACAAAAAGCCCCTGGCTGTGCTCACTTACAGGAAGTTGGAGGTTTAACTTTGGTTCCAGGCTAGAGGGGAGAACTGAAGAGCTGGGGTAAGAAGCACCATCCCCCATAATCCTTGGCTAGAGGTGATTAAAAATATTAAGGTATTATGACAAAAAATGCACAAGCAAACGAGAAAGAATCCAACCAAAGAAAGTTATTATGGGAATAGAGAAGACTGGGGTTCATCTTCAGAGGAGGCTATTGAAGTAAAGAAACCCCCAAAGAGTAATGTCAAATGGTCACCTGCACAAAAAGAATTAATAGAAGATCTTAAAAGAGACTGTAAAAATCAAACGACAGAGATGGAGAAAAAACTTAAAAAAATAAGAATAATCCAAGAAAAATGAGGAGATTTTGAAAGGACAGCCAACCAATTAGAAAAGGAGATCCAGAATCTTAAGGAAGAAAATGACACCTTGAAAATTAGAATTTGGCTAGGTGAGGCCAGTGAAATTATAAGAGATTAAGAAATAATTAAACAAAATATGAATAATAAAAAATAGAAGAGAAAGTGAAACATCTTATAAGGAAAACAACAGATTTGGAGAATAGATCAAGAAGAGAAAACAAAAATAATCAGACTAACTGAAAGTTATGATCAATAAAAGAATCTTGATACAATAATGCAAGAATAAATGAAAGAAAATTGTCCTGAAGCATTAGAACAGGGGAGGAAAGTAGAATTTGGGAAAGTATATGTCTATGTATGTGTGTGTGTGTGTGTGTGTGTGTGTGTGTGTGTGTGTGTGTAACTATAGCTATAGAGAAACATATCCAAACTTAATTGTAGCCTTTGGGGGGTAGGGGAAAAATAAAATAAAAAAGTGCACAGAAGAGAACAAAACAAAATTTACAAGGAAGCAAAGATGAACAGTTTTCAACATATGTATTTATCACACAGGCTTTTTTTTTTTTTTTCTTTTTGGAGGGGGAAAGCAGGGCAGTTGGGGTTAAGTAGCTTGCCCAAGGTCACATGGCTAGTAAGTTTTAAGTGTCTGAGGCTGGATTTCAACTCAGGTCTTCCTTACTCCAGGGCTGGTGCTCTATTCACTGTGCCACCTAGCCATCCCTATACAGGCTTTTTTGAAATGAAAATTTATTGTTACATATTGTGAATCCTCTCATGTTCTGCTATGCATGCAACAAGCTTTTTTTTTCTTCTTTTGTATTTAAGTTCCAGTTTTTAAGTTTATGATATGTTTTGATTTCTTTATCTTATATTTGTGTTCTGGTATTTTTTAAAAAAAATGTTTACTTTTAGTTTACAGTATTCAGTTCCACATGTTTTTGAGTTCCAAATTTTCTCCTCCTCCGTCTCCTCCCTATCCCCACCCCCATGACAGCATGCAATGCAGTATAGATTCTACATATACCTTCACATTAAACATTAGTCAAGTTGTAAAGAAGAATTATAGCAAATGGAATGAAGAATGAAAAAGAAGAAACAAAATAAAAAAACAAAAAAGAGAGAGAGCAAGTAGGTTGCTTCAATTTGCATTCAGACTCCATAATTCTTTTTCTGGATGTGGATAGCCTTTTCCATCATGGGTCTTTTGGAGTTGTCTTATAGCCTTGCATTGCTGATAGGAACCTAGTCTATCAAAGTTAGTCATCACAGATACAATGTGTCTGTAATTGTGTACAATGTTCTGCTGGTTCTGCTCCCCTCACTCAGCATCAGTTTAAATAAGTCTCTCCAAGTTATCATGAAGTCCTTCTGCTCCTCATTTCTTATGGTACAGTAGTATTACATTACATTCATACATCACAAATTGTTTAGCCATTCCCCATTTGATGGGCATCCCCTTGATTTCCAATTCTTTGCCACTACAAAAAGAGCTGTTGGGGTAGCGAGGTGGCTCAGTGAATAGAGCACCGCCTCTGGAGTCAGGAGAAACTGAGTTCAAATACAGCCTCAGACACTCAACACTTACTAGCTGTGTGACCTTGGGCAAGTTACTTAACTCCAATTGCTCTGCCTTCCCTCCCCCCAAATACAAAAAAGGCTGGTATAAATACTTTTGTACATATGGCTCCTTTTCCCACTGTTATGATCTCTTTGGGATACAGCCCTAGAAGTGCTATTGCTGGTATATACTGAGTTAAAGGATATGCCCATTTTCCTAGTCCTTTGGGAATAGTTCCAAATTGCTCTCCAGAATAGGTGAATCAGTTCACAACTGTGTGTTCTGGTGTTTGAGTTTAAAATAAAATTTAAAAACAAAACAAAACAAAAAAACAGGAGCAGCAATTTTGTAGTCACAAAACAAACAAACAAAAAAAACCAGGAGCTGCAAGTTTAAAATAAAATTTTAAAACAAAAACAAAAACAAACCAGGAGCTGCAATTTTGCAGTCCAATAATGCAAAAACAAAAATTCAAAACAGGAATGGAATAAACAGGAAAATTTTATTGGAACCATAGAAACAAATCAGTAACAATATTAAAGTTTTATGCTTCAAATACTAGGCATCTAAATTAATAAGGGAATAACTGAATCACAAGATGACATAGATGGTAACACAATACTAGTAGCAGACTTTAATGTCACTCTCTAATATTTGAACAAATCTAACAAAATGATGAAAAAAAGGAAAAATGTAGAATCGAACAAATTGCTTGAGAAACTACAGCTAAAAACTTATAACATCTCCTAAAAGGGACTACTATATGTCAAATGATTTTCTTAGTACTACATAGAATTTTTACAAAAATTGATGAGGTTTTAAGGCATAGAGATATTAAAGAATACAGAAAAATTAAAATATACTTGATCATAATACAATTAAGATGAGTAATCAGGGAGCATAAGCAAATGAAACAAATCCAAATAGATAATAAATCATAAAATCCTACATAGCAGATGAGTCATAGAAATGAACATTTCTCAAAAGCATTTGCAAACTGCTACCCACATGAAGTAATGTTCCAAGTAACTAACAAGAGAAAGGAAAATCCAAACAACTCTGAAATTTCATCTCTCATTCTGTAAATTTGCAAAAAAGACAAAATATGGGAATAGGAGATGCTAGAGGGATTATGGAAAGATAGGTACAATGGTGCATTGATGATGAGCTATGAATTCACAAAATTATTACTATTTCTTGTAAATTTTATATTTTAAACTTAAATACAAAATAAAAGAGAAAAAATTACCACATACACTGCATACCACAACAGAGAATTCAATGTAAAATCATAAATTCCATGTCAACTTATACAATAAATATTACATATTGTTTTCAAAGCTGCCCAGCTTTTCTTTGCTACCTTGTTGGTTTTCTTTTGTAATTTTAACTTTATTTTTCCCCTCCCCTTTCTAAAAAAGCTACGATTGAACATGGATATATATATATATATATATATATATATATATATATATATATAACATAGATATCTATAAACATGCACACATATAAACATAGACACTCATACACATCTATGTAAGACCATACTATGCTTATTTCTACCTGTCATCTGTTTCTTTGAAGATGGATAGCCTCTTCCTTCATAGGTCCAGGTCTTTCCATGTATTTCTAAATCAACCAGCTCAGCTTTTCCTATACCACAGCAATATCCCAACCTAATCACATCCTATCTGAAAGATGCTATGAAAGGTCTTTTTTCCCTCAATTTTCTGCATTCCTTGTCTTCTGGGCTGCATAGGTTTTATTTATACAAGAAAAATTTATTTTAAAATAATTGAAATTATCCTTTTTACACTTCAACAATGATCTCCCTTATAATATAGTTTAAGGTCTGATACTACTGAATCTACTTCTTTTACATCATTTTTCCTGGTTTCTCTGAAATTCATGAATTTTTGCTCTTCTAAATAAATTTTGTTGTTATTTTTTCTAACTCACTAAAATAATTGTTAGTAATTTAATTGTTATGACATTGAATAAAGAGATTAGTTAGGTAAAATTGTCATTTTAACAATTATATTGGCTTTACCTACCCATGAACAATAAATATTATTTCAAATATTTAGATCTGACTTTATATAAAAATGTTTTGTGTTTATATTCATATAATTTCTGTGTCTGTTTTTGGCAGGTATACATTCAAGTATTTTATAACTGTCTAGGTATGGTTATGGTCTAAAACAGCATTGAATAAGATTGCTGATACATAGTGTGGTTTCTCTATTTTTCACTTTTGATTAAATCTATTTTAACTTTAACTTTCCCTGAGATCACGATTACCAAACCTGCTTTTTTATATAATAAATTCTACTCTTGCTCTTTATTTTATCTTTGTGTATAGCTGTCATTTTTATGTTTCCTGAAAGCACAAATTGTTGAATTCAAATTTTTAATCTGCCATCCATTTCTGTAAATTCATCCCATTTAAATTTTAAGCTACAATTACTTGCGTATTTACCTCTTTCCTATTTTTTCCTTGCAATCCTTCTCATCCTATTTACCCTATCTCTCCTGACTCCTTTGCTTTACTTCTACCTGCCGCCTTACCCTCCTATTTGTTAACCTACCCACCCCTCTAAAAGTCCCTCCCTTATCCTTTCCCCCCCACTCTATATGCTTGCCCTCTTATTTCTTTTTGAATTTAGAAGACTTTTATACATACATACATACATACATGCATATACACACAATATGTATATGTGTATATATGTATGTATACACACATATATGTGTGTATGTATGCTTTAACCCATTCCTGATGAGAGTAAGGTTCCAACACTACCTGCCCTCCTCCCTACTAGCTTCTTTGGTATCAGTTTTTCCTTTTATGCCTCATTTGTATAATTCCTCCTTTTTATTCCTCCCTGCAGTTTTATTTTTTATTTTTAGAATGACCCCATCATATTCAGTTAAGCCCAAGCCAGTAGTACAGTGAAAAGAGCACTGGTCCTGGAGTCAGGAGGACCTGAATTCAAATATGACCTTAGACAGCACCTACTAGCCGTGTGACCTGGGGCAAGTCACTTAGCCCCAATTGCCCTTCCTTCCCACCTCCAAAGAGCAAAAAAAAAACAACAACCCCAAAACACAACACCCAAATAATAATAACAATCATAAGACTACTGGTAATATTTTCACATATATGAAGTTAACAATTTGACCATATTGAGTCCTTTATAATTGGTCTTTAATATTTACCTTATATTTTTCCTGGATATTATATGTCAAAATTTCCCTTAAGTTCTGGGTTTTTTGGTTACAAAAACCCAAAAGTCTTTCAGTTCATTAAATGCCCCCCCTTTTTATTCAGGATTACACTTTGCTGGGTAAGTTAACCTTGGTAGTAACCCCAGCTCTTTTGCTCTACAGCATATAGTATTCCAAGTCCTATGGCCCTTCAACATAGTAGCTGCTAGGTCTTATAAAATATTTATGGTGGCTCCATGATATTAAATTTTTTTTCTTGTTACTTCCAATATTTTCTCCTTAACCTGGGAGTGTTGAAACTTGGCTATGATATTTCTTTAAGTTTTCCTCCTGGGAAATTAGCATGCATCTAGGGTTCAGGAGGAAATTGGTAGATTTTTTTTCTATTTCTGCTTTGCTGTCTTATTCTAGAATTTCAAGGCAATTTGCCTTGACAATTTCTTGTATTATTGTATCAGGATTCTTTTTTAAAATTAATTTTTCAGGTAGTCTGACTATTTTTATATTATTTCTCTTTGATCTATTCTCCAGATCAGTTGTTTTTGTGATGACATGTTTAACTTTTCCATTTTTTCATTCTTTTGATTTTGTTTTATGATTTCTTGGTGTATTAGGATGTCATTAATTTTCCTTTGCCCAATTCTAGTTTTCAAGGAATTGTTTTCTTCCTTAAGTATTTTTTCCTTGATTTCAGGTTGGTTGACTTTTTTTTCATAATTTTCTTGATTTTATTGGATTGCTCTTATTTTTTCTAATTTTTAATCTCTCTTATTTTATTTTTAAAGTTCTTTTAAATTTCTTCCAATTAATATTTTTGTGCTTGAGACCATATGATGTTTCTCATTGGAAAAGGAGTAGCTTTTCTCTTTTTTTTAGCTCTGTCATCTTCTTCTGAATATCAACCCAGATCTTCTCTATCCTCATAGTAACTATGTTGAGTTCTTTCTCCTTTGCTTACTCATTTTTATTTATTTTTCTTTTATTTTGTTTTTAGCAGCTATTAGTGTAATCAAATTGTAGTTCTAAGGTATGGGGAATGATGACCCATGTCTCAGGTCCTTCTCACTATTATTTTCTAAGGTATGTCTTGGGGCCCAACCTTGGTTTCTTCTTTCTCCTCTTAAGCCATGGCTAGGGTCTCCAGTTGCACTGTCTTGCAAATGATCTTGCTCCCTGAGGTCCCTCCAGTCCCTCCAGTGGCTATAAACCACAGCTGTCCTTTCTGCTCTGAAACTGAAACCATGGACTCTGCTCTTCTGGAAGTGCCCATAGCAGCAGGGTCCCCATCCCTCATTACTACACTCACCAAGTGTGAGCTAGCTCCTTCTTCCCCACAGCTACAGCCCGGGACACATCTTGTTAGCACAGCTGTGCTTGGCATCTCTCAGTAATGCTCAGTAATGGAAGGTCCTTTTCAATCTACTCCTCAGCTGTCAGACCCTCCCACTGTCCCACAAATGAAAATTTCTAAGACTGAGGCTGCCTCTCAACCCAGTTGCACCCAGGGCTTGTAATTTGTTGATTCTGCAGAGTTGGCTGTGAGGTGTTTGTACCTTACGTAGGCTGAACCTCGGACTCCAGAAATTGGTCTTTCCTGTTTTTTTTTTTTTTCAGATTGTCTTGAGCAGAGGTGGGTGATTTGTTCTGGGAAGTTTAGATTCAAAGGGCTGCACATGAAGACCTAGAGGGCTACATGTTGCCTCGAGGCCACGGGTTCCCTACTTCTAACTATGATGCCCTTTGATCCAGGGATTACACTACAAGACATATATCCCAAGGAAATAATTTGTAAGAAGAAATTCTCCATTTACACCAAAATATTTACAAGAGCACTTTTTGTGGTAGCAAAGAACCAGAAACAAAGTATATGATCATCGGGGAATGGCTAAACAAATTGTGGCACACAAATGTAATGAAATGTTATTGTTCTGTGAGGAATGACAAAAATGTTGACTACAGAGCAGCATAGAAAGACTTATGCAAATGGATACAGGGTGAAATAAGCAGAGCAAAATGTACAATGACTACAACAATATAAATGGAAAGAACAAGTACCACAAAATAATCAAAAGTTGTAAAATTCATGGCATTAAAGAAGACATATGAAGTGATACTCTTTTGCAGAGGTAGGAGACCCATAGGGTTGGAAAATTGCATATATTTTTTTTTTCAAATTTTTTAAACGCCTTTATCAATTTTGCCCACTGTTTTTTCTGTTTTCCCTCTTTTTCCTTAAAAATATTCTTTGTTATAGGGGATTGCATCTTTTGAAGGAAGAGGCAAAAAACCCAAAAGCTATTAATGGAAATGTATTTTTTAAAAAAAGAAACACCTCCTAACAACCCTATTGCTCTTGAGGAAATTACTCTATCCTTTTAGTCATCTAGGTTTGTATCTCAAGAATAGATTCTTCAATCTCATTCACCTTCTCCCTTCCATATTCAATCAATTTCCAAGGTGTGTTGATGTTACCTTTGCAATATCTTTTCAATTGGTGCTTTTCTCTTCTCTTATACAGTCACCACCCTAATTCAGGTCTCTATCACCTCTCACCTGAACATCACTAGTACAATTTTCCAATCACAATTGTACAATTCTCCACTTAGTTGCCAACTGACATTCCTAAAGTACAGATCTGAACATGCCACTCCCCTCTTAAGGAGCTTTTGTAACTCTATTTCTTCTGGAGTAAATCAAGAATTCCACTATTTGTTATTTATTTATTTATTATTATTATTATTTTTTAAAACAATCGGTGTTAAGTAACTTGCTCAAGGTTACAAGGCCAGTTATTTCTGGGTGTGGTGCTGAGTATCTGAGCCCGGATTTCATCCAGGTCATCCTGACACTGGAGCTGGTACTCTTACTCGCTGAGCCACCTGGCTGCCCCTAAGCAATTGGGGTTAAGTAACTTGCTCAAGGTTACATGGCCAGGTGTTTCTGGGTGGGTCCTAAGTGTCTGAGCCTGGGATTCGATCTCCAGGTCTTCTCAACACTGGAGCCGGTGCTCTTACTCGCTGTGCTACCTGGCTGCTCCTGCTATTTGTTATTTAAGTCATTTCCCAGTCTGATTCTAACCCATCTTTCTGGGATGAATGCTCATCACTCCATCACATATTCTAAGTTCCAGCCAAACTGTCTTATTTGTTGTTCTCCAGAAATAAAATTCCATTTCTCATTTTCCCTTAGCAGGAGATAGGAGACCTGATAAGAGAGATAGAGTTAATCTCGGGGGATTCTTGCTGGGAGCAGTATTGGACTCTAGAGTCAGAGAAGGAATATAGAGAAGAGGGGGCTCAAAAGCCTTTCTAGGTGAATAGGTAGAAAAGTTAACTTCACCTCAAAGTAAAGAGCTAGCTCGTGACATTAAGCTAGAAAATCCTAGGGGCCTGAGTTACTGAGATATCTAAGAAGGAAAAAGAAACTATATTTAGATTGAGTGATGATCGCTAAAATTCAGCAGGAAAATACTTGAAGTAAGATAAAAAAATTCTTCTTGTCCCAGGGAGTGAAGTGGAAAGGACAAAAATTCATCAAGTTTCTGGTTGGTAAAGACAAGGAAGGTAGGTAACAAGCATTGATTACATGCTTACTATGTGCCAGGCCACTTTGTTAAGTGATTTACCAGAAAAGGAAATGTCTGTCCCAAGTCTGGGGCTCCAGACACCAGAAGTTATATTTGCAGAATCAGATCCTAGAAGGACTGACATACAACAACCTTTCTAAGCCCACTCTACTTCAGTTAGAAACAATGAATTTAATATGCAGTGGCTTAAATGGGATGAGGTAGAAGAATATGATTAGATCTAGAATAGAGTTTCTCTTAATCAGGAAGGGAACTAAGAAAAATTAAATTCTAGTTCTCTCTTTTTAAATATCTGTTTTTTCCCCCTTTAGATAGTGTGAATCCTTAAAAAAAATAAACAAGATTTATATGTTATTTTAGGGAGAAAGGGTCAGACAAAGCCAAACATTGAGCATCCAAGGTTGGAGAGTGGTATCAGGGAAAAAAAACAGGAAGGGGGCATAAGTGAGCTCCACTTTGATTTAAATATTGTTAATTAAAAGATTCAGAGCTTTAGTGGACCTCAGAGGTCATCTACTTCTACCGATTTATTTTACAGAAGACCAAGGGAATAGTTTCTTCAATTTTGTCATCTGAGGCCAGAGAGGTTAAGTAACTTGCCTAAGGTCACACATTTGGTTATTTCTGCTAGTCAGAAAGTGCTAGCTTAGAAACTAATTTTTCTTTTCATTTGTTTGATAATTTCTGTTATTTTAGCCCAAATTTTATACATTAGTTGGTTTTGTGTATCTCTATACATATGTAAGAAACTGTAAGTATATGATATGTGTATGAGAGGAAGTGTAACATAGTAGATTCTTGTGGACAGAGAGCTGTCCTTGGAGACATGAAGACTTGGGTTCAGGTCCTGCCTCAGACACATACTGGCAGGTTAACACTATAAGTTACTCAGCCTCTCAGTGCCCCAGGTAAGTCATGTCATTATTTCCCTCATGCCATGATCCTCTTCAAAAACGAAGGACAAACACAACCTGTGAATAGGCTGAGCTTCCTGAATGGTGATCCAGATAAATGGGTAACCCAGCTCTCCCTCTCTATCTCACTCTCCCCCCTTTCTCCCTCTCTCCCTCTCTTTTGCTCTCCCTCTCCCTCTACTCTCCAAAGGAAAATAAAATTTGATGGTCAGAAGCTGCCCATTTAACTTGGAGTTTACTGGCTAGATTCCCTTCCTTCCTTCCTTCCTTCCTTCCTTCCTTCCTTCCTTCCTTCCTTCCTTCCTTCCTTCCGTCCGTCCGTGAATGTCAGTGGTAACTGTTTCTCTTTGGAACAACAACCTTGAGGGTCCTCCTCTCCTAGCTTGACTTTTTTTCTAATTAAAGCGGCCATCCCTCGACTCACTTCTTAAAAGAGGCCTATTCATTGAATAGGCATTACCTCACTCTAAGAGAGTATGTTAAAAGCCCTTAGCCTTTTTTTTTTTAAAGGGTCAGGGTCTCCCATTGCATCCTGAGTCATCTCCGCTCATCCTGATGAATATCTGGTCACTGGATCCAGATAGCTCTGGAGGAGAAAGTGAAGCTGGTGAACTTGTACAGCCCTCCCTCACTCAAATCAAAGTCAACTGCAAGTCCGTCATTGTTTCCCAGATGCCATGGTCTTAGTAAAAAAAAAATGAAGAACAAATACAAAGTTGCAGAGTAGATGCCAATATGCCTAGACAGAGGGAACTTCCTCACCAGTGAGCTTCCTATATCAATGAAATATAAAGTTCTCTTCAGTATATAATATCATATGCTCTAAAGCACATGTATTATGTATAGCAGACATTTATACCGATAGGAAACATTTCTTTTGAGGGGTTCTGGAGGACACCAGGGTCTTCTGGGGAGGAGGAGCTAACAGACAGAAAAATAGAGGTGGAATGTCTGAGGAAGTCCAACTGGGATTAATGGGTGGAGGTAATGACTACCAGGCTGCCTGCTCGATTGGGAAATTATGGAAAAATTCTGTAAAAGGTGATGTATGATGATAGTCATGGTAGTGGTGGAGATGATGGTGATGGTGGTGATGGCAGTCATGGTGGAGATGATGGTGATGGTGGTGGTGGCAGGGGTGGTGGTGGTCAGGTAAAGCAACCAAAAACTTGGATAAAGGCAGCAGATATTGAAATACAGATGATGAACATAGGGCATAAGGGAGAGGAATGGAAATTGCTCAGTCAATTGGCCCAAATATCCAAAAAAGCAAAGTGCTCAGGCTACTGGAACTGTCTCTACAATGGTAGAAATCTATTGTGGGGCCTGAAACCAAACCATTTTGGGGGTGGAGAGTAGGAAGTGGCACTTGTTTGGCAGTGAGATATATATCCTTTCCCTTGCTAAAGAGATTTGGGTGTAAATCCCTTATCTGTTCTTTACAGGCAAGTTAATAAAACCTTTCTCTATGTTCCATGCTTTTGAAATTTGATGTTTTTGAGAGGAAAATTGAATATCCTTAGGAAAAGCTAAAATGGGCCAGATTCTAATGTTCATAGAGAGACTCTGTGACTAAAATCTTGGATTGTTTTTTCTGTGCTCTTGAAATGGTTTCTTAAAGTTATATAGTACTCTGTCTCTCAGGCCTTTCCTGGAACTTACACTAGTATTGGAAATTTGGGTTCTCAGAAGGACAGCTGCTACTACTCTTTCAATACTAGGGGTAATGCCCTGGGTGACTGTTTTCCTAATACTGGTAGCACATGAGCCCCCACCAACGTGTATTCCCTGAACAATTTGTCAGTGGTCTTGAAATATTTACTGAAGAACAATAGTTACAAAGTTTTTTCTTCAGAAACTTGGGTTGCAATCTCATACAAATACACACAAAACTCGCTGTGGGGTCATGTTTTGGTGGTAATAATGAATGAATCGTTTTGATGCTAGACTGGGCTAGCTCCTTTCAGGGAATGACTTCTCTGATAGATGGCCAGTTCATCTGGGTTTACTCCTTATAGAATGTCGTATCCTGACGTGACAGGTCAATTTGCTATTGAGCCTAGTCATGCTGGTGGCTTGACTGCTGAACTGGCTCGTCACCAGGTTCAACTGCTGTTGGGGTGGTCCAAGAAGGACTTGTCTTCTGGACTGTGGCTGAACCATTATGGGTGGATCACTCCATTCCTGTGCAGATGCTATGGAAATGAGTCAGGAAAGTGGCTCTCCTGCTAGGCTACCAAACTAGACTGGGTTAGTCATTTCCCCACTGGGCTACTGCTGCCTGGTCTGGTCTGAGCCAATTGCTTTGAGACTGGGCTATTCACAGGGTGTGGTATCTCTACTAGACATATCAATCTGTGGGACCTGCTGAGCTCACTCTTCAATGGAAAACTAGTCTTAATTGTTTTCAGCTTCTGGTTCAGTTAGGTATTATAAATTTCTCTTCAGCTGGAATTTTACAGTACTTTGTTCAGCAGAGGCAATAAACTTTAGCCTGGTATTAGAAGTAGACTCCTCTTTGACTCCCTGAGTTTTGCCACCTCTAATCAGGCATTCATAGCCAGTAAGTGTCTGGGACTGGATTTGAACTCAGTTCTTCCTGACCCAAGGTCAGACACAATGCTCTATCCACTGTGTCACCTAGCTGCCCCAATCTGTATCTTATGTCAAATTCATTGTCTCACTAACCTCTCCTTATACATAGTTAAGTTATTTGAGTCTTTCCAAGGTGCAGGATGTTTACTTTGTATCTGAAAGACCTTTCCCCTTACATTTCCCCATATGACATTCAACATTGTCCAAGTCTATAACAAGGGCAAACCTTTACAATCTAAACCCACTTGCCAGCATCTTTGGAGTCTGTGCCTATTGTGGCTATCATTATATACACAATTCACTTTTTTGGCCATTTTTATTTGTGAAGTGATGCTAGCAGAATTATCAACCCATATTTTAGCTCTCATCTGTATAACTTGGAAGGAAGATAAAAGAAACTATATCTTGTCAGAAGTAGAGCATTCTAAAAATTTTTCAGCAAGTACCAGCACTGGGCTAGAAAAAAAAATTCTATGGCACTTTTTCCCCGTGGAGAATAATTCTGAGACTATGCCAGGTAAGCATTGACCGTAGAGATTAAGCAGTGCCAGAAAAATGGTATGATCAGGTTATCTGAATTTTCTTTACATATTGTAAATGTCAAAGTCTTATCATATAATATACACAGGAATACTGACAAAATTTCATTGTTGGTTTCTGAGGGAGAACAACTAAATATGTAATGATTAAATGTTAGTCCACCTACCCCTGATGATTCAGACTCCACAATTCCTCTTCTATGTTGGCCTCATTTTACCCTTGACACAAAGAACATAAAATGTACAGAGTAGCTGCAAGGATCCATTGTCCCAGTTAGTATGATAAGAGTGAGAAACTTTGGTTCCATACTGTTTTGTTGAAGTTGCATTGATTTTTCAGTTTGAAGCTCCTAGAGACTGTACACAAAGACACCTTCAGCACATCAACTTCAGTGATTATCTTTTTCTTTCTCAATCTCAGTGGAAGTTTCCAAGCGTTGTCTTAGAATGTGCTGTTTAGTGAAGGTGTCTTTTGTTGTGGCAAGATACCTAATTTGCAGGTGCTACATGAAAAGAACTCTCTGTTTCAATCTCAGTCTTAAACTTAGTAATGCTATATATCACAAAAATCACAAATTTTTTTAGGGGTGGAAGGAACCTCAGAAGCCATTTTATCCAATTCAGCCCCCAAGAACCCTCAATATAACATACTTACTAAATGATCATATAGTCTCTGCTTGAAGATTTCAAATTAAGGGGGAGGCTTTTAAGGCTGTCCGTTCAACTTGTACATAGTTATCATTAGGAAAGTTTTCCTTTTATCAGGTATAGATTTAACTCTTTGCATATAGTAGTAGAAATAATAATAATAACAAAACTAGCATTTATATAGCACTTATTATGTACCAGGAACTGTGCTAAGCACAAAATTTTATACCTGTTATTCCTGTTTCAGCTCTCTGGGGCCAAGTAGAAAAAATCTAATACCTTTTCTACATGTAAGCCTTTTAAAAACTTGAAAAGCAGTGTCTTAGACCTCTTGAGTCTATTCATACCCAAGATAAGCAAGCCTTTTTCCTTCAGGCATTCTGAATATGTTATAGACTTGAGACCTTCACCATCCTGGAACCATTGCCTGCTGTATTCGTATTTGATGTGTATGGGCCCTTCTGTTTTGACCCCCTTGGGGTTTATGACTAGAAGTGGGACATCTGCATTAATAGATATTGATGTTTTTGTTCTTTTTCCCCCTTTACCTCTTCCTTCGTCTCTCTTCCCTTTCCCTTTTCCCTTTTCTTTTTCCCTTTCTTTCCCTTACCCTCTTTTCTTGTAATTTCCAAATGTTTTTGAGACTGGTTGGACCACACCATAGCTCCATCAATAGTGTGTTAGTGTGCTTGAGTTCCCATAGTCTCTCCAATATTGCTTCAATCTTTTTCATATTTATCATTCTTTTTGGTGTTAGGTGAAACCTCATTTTTATTTGTATTAATCTTAATGATTTGGAACAATCTTTCAAGAAGATTTAAATGTTGTTGTTCAACTGTTTTAGTCATGTCTGACTCTTCATGACCCCATTTGGGGTTTCTTTGGCAGATACTGGAATGGTTTGCCATTTCCTTCTCTAACTCATTTTGCAGATGAGGAAGCTGAGACAAACAGGGTTAAGTGATTTGCTCAGGGTGTCACAGAGGTTAAGTATCTGAGGACATATTTGAACTCAGAAAGATGAATCTTCCTGACTTTAGCATTATGTATTGTTAATGTATTTTTGCTTAATGGGAAGATATTTCCCATCCATTAATGGGTCCATGTGACCTGCTTGAGTCACATGGAAGCCTGAGTCACATGAGTCTGTGGTGGGAGGAGCTTGCTGAACAGATGGAGCAGGAGGGGGTGGAGCAGGAAGGGATGAAAGAGAGCTGAGCAGAAGTTGGTCAGAGCAGTTAGAGCTGATGGAGAGAGAGGAAGCAGGCAGCAAGCTGTGTTTGTGGGAAGGCCCTAGCAAGAGAAAGGTTTGGGGATGGCAGTGACTCCTGTATTGTTATTGTGTATAGACTTCTCTGTTCCTCTGATGGATTTGACTTTCTGGTGTTGGGATTCAGCTTTCTGCTGTTTGAATAAATGTTTTGGTTATGTCTTCCATGTGGAGAGTCTGTTATAATTTTCTATTTAGAATTATGCTGGCACATTCATAGCTGCCATAGGAACTGTGAATATCATGTTGGTGCTACCAGTCTACCACTCTATCCACTGCCCCACTTAACTTATAAATAATTTGTAATTATTTTCAGTTGCTTGTTCATATATTTTGATCATTTATCTATGGGGGAATGACATTTGTCACGTATTTATATTAGCCAAATATTATGTATGTCTTATATATATGTGTGTATATATAACATATGTATAGATATAGAGATGCAGATAATAGATATGAAATTTCAGACACTTTTCAGAGGGATTTAATGAAAGGTATTTTTTATTCCTATTTTACAGTTTCCATTTTTATTCTTCATTGATTTTGCAAAATCTTATAAAGATTTTCAATTTCATATACCTGAAATGATCTGTTTTATACCTTGTGAGTCTCTGTACACCTTGTTTGGATAAGAACTCTCCAGTTAGCCATAGCTATGAAAGTTGTGATCCTGTTCCATTTTATATTTGTGAAAGTGATTTTTTGAAACAAAGTTTTAGGTTAGGTTCAACCAAACATTACAAGGTATGTTAATTGTGAATTGAAAGTTCTTATCTGAGGGAAAAATTATTGCTTTTTATTTTTAACCTAAAGCAGGGGTGGGGAATCTATTGTCTTGAGGTCACATGTAGCCCTTGAGGTCCTCAAGTGCAGCCTTTTGCCTGAATCCAAACTTCGCAGAACAAATCCCCTTAATAAAAGGATCCGTTCTGTGAAGTTTGGATTCAGTCAAATGGCCGCACTTGTGGACCTTTAGGCCCACATGTGGCCTCGAGGTTGCAGGTTCCCCAACTCTGACCTAAACTCTCTGTAATAAAGTATTAGCTCCTTGAAGGCAGGGATCATTTTTTTTTTTGGTTGTATCCCCAGAATCTAATTCAGTGCTCAACAATAAGAGATATATTTCTTGTTGAATTGATTTAAATCTTGATTCATTCTAAGTTACTCTAGATGAGGTAGTTTTTACTGTTATTTTATAGTACATGACATAAGTATAGCTTAAGATAAATATTTTAAAGTTTTGTGTTTCATTCCTAAGGGGACCAGTAAAATAGTACATACAGATTGGTAGGTGTTCCAAGCTCACTGTTAGGTCAATTACTTGCTGGCTCATCTCTAATTTTAATTACTTTCTTTGCCTCAATTCTGCAATTAGCTGATACTGCTCTAAATTGTTGTCACCAACTTAATCATTATAAAGTGTTTTGGCCTGTGTGCAGTTCAAATATATAAATTTCTCTTAAAGAGCTAAATCTAGATGTGGGACTTTCAAGATAATTTTATATCAATTTGTGCAGTCCTGACTGGAGATTTTTGGGAAATAATTATAATAACAACAATAGTAATAAAAGCTAACATTTATATAGTGCTTTACATATATTATCTTACTTGATCCTTATAACAATTCTATCCCCATTTATAGATAGGAAAACAGAGAATGAGACAGGTTATATTATTTACCTATATCACTTATGTAGGTAATTTTATATTACTTATATTAGTAATTGCTTATATCAGTAGTATATTACTTATTATAGACAGACTAGATTGCATAGTGGATAGAGTACCAGGCCTGGAGTCAGGAAGATCTGAGTGAAAATCCAATCTCAGACACTTATTATTTGTATGACCCTGGTCAAGTCATTTAACCTGTTAACCTCAGTTTCTTCCACTGTAAAATTAGGATAAAAATAACAAGACCTACCTCCCATTGTTGTGATCAAATTAGATAATAATTGTAAAATGTTTAGCATGTTACTTGGCACATAGTAAGTGCTACATAAAGATGAATTATTATTATTATTATTATTATTACTAAGGATCACACAGCTTGGAAATATCTACAGCAGGATTTGAATTTAGGACTTCCTGGCTCTAGGTGTAGATCTTTGACCCACCTGCAACCTCACTGTCTGTCCCAGGCATAATTGTAATTTAACTTCGATAAGCATTCAATGAGCACCTAGTATGAGTTAGGGGGAGGAGAGAAGGTGGATACCCAGTTGAATAAGATAGGATCCTGCCCTCAAGGTGATTACAATCTAAGAGGGAAGAGAAATAGCTACAATACAAAGTAAGTGAAAAAGGGTTACAAGAGGGATAAGGAGTTGCTACACCGTCACCATTGTAGTTCAGACTGTCTTTACATGTACTACTGCAACAGCATCCAAAATAGTTTCCCAGTCCCTAGCACAGGAGCCCATTAGCACTGTTCTCCATCTATCCTCCCTCCAGCTGCCAAATTGATATTGCTAAATCCCATGCCTGACCATTTCACTACCCTGCTCAGGAAGCTTCAGTGGTTTCCTATTGACTCTAGAATAGAATACAAATTCCCCTGACATTTAAAGCCCTTTGGAATCTAGCTGTTCTGTCTGACTAGACATTACTACTCATCATACATTCTGAATTCCAGACAAACTGTTTTTCTAGCTATACTTGTACATGATATTCTTACCAGTGTGACTTCAAACAAGTGTCTTAACTTCTGGGCTCCAGTCTCTGCATCTATCTATAAAATGAATGGGGAAAGGAGTATTTATGGTAGATAACTTTTAAGGTCCCTTCTAGCTGTAAGTCTTTGATACTATGATCCTGTAGTTGAGGCAACTAGATGGTACAGTGGAGGGCCTAGAGTCATCAGAAAGACCTGAGTTAAAATGCTTTCTCAGACATTTACTAACTCTGTGACCTTGGGCAAGTCACTTAACCTCTGTTAACCAACCTTCCTTCCTCCCTCCCTTCCTCCCTCCCTTCCTCCCTCCCTTCCT